>NW_020949602.1:7126717-7174832 GCF_900497805.2 Vombatus ursinus
ATCTATCTATCTATCTATCTATCTATCTATCTATCTATCTATCTATCCATCTATCTATCTATACATATGCACATATATATATCTATGTATATATGCACATATATACACACACACATATACACACCCACATATATATTTATGTATGTATGTATATGTATGTATATATATATTTCTATTATCTATCTGTCATCTCTATCATCTACCTATCTTCCTATATCTCCCTATCTGTCTCTATCTTTCTATATCTATATCTATATCTAGAGAGATTTTAACATTCTTTGTTTTCATATCTTCTTGAATTTCTAAAAATCTCTTCTTCTGCCCTTACCTAAACAGCCATTCCTTATAAAAAGGGGGGGGGTGAGGAAATATGCATTTATTAGGCACTTACTATGTGCCATGAATGGTCCATAGCACTAGGGGATACAAATAGAAGCAATTCCCTGACTGATAAATGTTCAAAGGAAATGAGCAGGCAGTTTTCCAATGAAGAAATCAAAACATTTCATAATCATACGAAAAAAATTTTCTAAATCATTATTTATTAGAGAAATGAAAATTAAGACAACCTTGAGTTACCATTTTACACCTACCAGATTGGCTGAAATGATTGAAGGGGAGGGCGACCAGTGTTGGAGTGGATGTGGAAACATTGGGACACTAATTCATTGTTGATAGGTTTGTAAAATGATGCAACTATTTTGGAGAGCAATCTGGAATTATGCCCAAAGAGTTATAAAACTGTCTAAACCCTTTGACCCATCAATACCACTACTAGGTTTATTTCCAAAGATGATTAGGGAAAAAGGAAAAGAACCTATATATTCTCAAATGTTTATAGTAGCTCTCTTTGTCATGGCAAAGAACTGGAAATTGCAAGGATGTCCATCAATTGGGGAATGGCTGAACAAGTTGTAGTATATGATTGTGATGGAATACTACTGTGCTATAAGAAATGATGAGCTCAGTGATCTTAGAAAAACATAGAAAAACTTGCACACCATAATGAAGAGTGAAATGAACAGAACCAAAAGAACATTGTATACAGTAACAGCAATATTGTTTTAAGAGGGACTTGGAGCGAATAAGTTATTTTGATTATTATAAATACCCAAATTAACTATAAAGGACATATGAAGAAAGATGCTATCTGCATCTAGAGAAAGAACTGATAAATAGAAGCATGTATAAAATAATTTTGCATATCTCTCTCTATATATCTATATTTATATCTACATGTCTATATCTATATATGTATATATAGATACCTATTTGTATCTAATAATGGTCATTGGGGGTGGAGAGAAGAAAAAAAGATAAAAAAGAAATTTATATGATAATTTTGTTGTATATTTGAAAGAAATGACAAGTTAGATAAAGTAGATTTGTAGTTTCATGTACAATCATCTCTTTTATTATACTATGTTATGGAAATTCTTGTTTTATTCCATAAACTAAAAATAAAATACATTTTGAAAAACAAATAGAAGCAAAAAGGAAAACGCTGGCTGCCCTTGAGGAGATGACATTTTAAAGTAAGTGCTTTGCATATATTAAGTGCTTTATTCATTCATTTATTTATGGAGGAAAATAGCACACAAAAGGAAACTGAAAGGGAGGGGGCCAGCCTGGTTTTGAGTTTTGTAAGTCAAGAACCAGAGATGGGAGGAGAATGAAAGCTGGCTTCAATGGGGGCCCCAGAAGAAACTAACCAATGGGAGAAAGGGTGGCTGTCACTGAGGGATATTCCAGATTGAGAAGGCTGTAGGGATGGTTGGATGTTCCAGGGTCAGAAGGCCCCAGGCATTAAGGGAAGTTCCAGGTTGTGATAGCAGCAGAGAAATGGTTTTGAAAGAATAAAAAGGAAAGAGGAAAAAAAAGTGGTTCAGCAAACCTAACAGAAGATCAGCTGCCCTCTGGTACCTAGGATGTTCCAGGGCTGCAGTCCTCTGCAAAGAAGAGGAGGCAAATTTTGTCATTCTTGGTCATTTTAATCACAAAAGTTTTAGTTGGGAGTGAGTTTTTCTTAGTAATGTCTGTTTACATATTTGTGGTCATTATGTATATTGTTTGGCCGATTCTTCTTATTTTGTTATGTGTCTTCATAGGTTCTCCCAATTCTTCCCTGAATACTTCATGTTCATTTTTACTTTACTATATATTCATTACTGTAAAAAAAAGCACTTCTGTGAATATTTTTTGTATATGAGATATTTTAGTTCTGTCTTTGACTTCCTAGGGTATATTCAGAGCAATGGGATCTCAGAGTCAAAGGGTATAGAAATTGTAGTCACATTTTGAACATAATGCCAAAATGCTTTCCAAAGTGGTTTGACCACTTCACCACTCCACCAATAGTGTGTTAGTACTCCTATATTTTCCTAAGTCTGCCAACATGGATAATTTCTATCTTTTGTCACCCTAACTAATTTGTTGGGTACAACAGGAAAACTCAAAACTGTTTGAGTTTTCTTTCTTTTCTCTTAATCTTGGTGATGTCTGTCCTAGAGAAAATCTCTATCATAATCTTAGTGATTTAAAGCAACCTCTCATAGAGTTGATAATAATTTGGAATTTTTCCTTTGAGAAAAATCTGTTTATATATTTTGACCACCTGTAACATCGTCTTTCCCATTCTTTGTCTATAGAATTATTATTTAATCTTTAAAAGAAGCTAGATAGTATAATGAATACTGTATAGGACTTGGAATCAGGAAAACTTGAGTTCAATTCCTAGTTGTGTGACCCTGGGCAAGTCACTGAACTTCTTACTTCCTTAGTTTTCTCAAATGGGAATAACAATCAAACCTATATCACAGGGATGTTGTGAGGATCAAGTAAGTTAACATATGTAAAGCACTCTGTAAACCTTGAATCACCATATAGATGATGGTGGTGGTGATGATGATTGCCAAAATTAATTGCACTTTCCTCTAGGAAGTTTTACCTAATTTATTTTACATTTCCTTCATGCACTTTCATTTAGCTCATTGTATTAATTACAGCTATCTGAGTATGTGCCATAACCTCCTACTAAGCAGTAAGAGCTACAAAGGTTGGAGTCTAAGCTAAACTTTTTGCCTTCCTGAGCAAGTACCACAGTGCTCAGACATGGCAGATATTTAACAAGTGTTTGTTGAAGCATGCAACAACCATTTATGTGTAAAATTCTATAAGGGACCCAAAGATTAAATTTTGCTTGGGAAAGAGGAATCCGGGAAGGCTTTATGAGGGATGTAACATTTGACCTTTTGAAGACAAGGTTGGATTTTAACAGATGTAGATGGGAGAAAAGCATCCTAGGTATATCCTGTGCCTACCACACTACCTACAGTTCCTATTACCCTCATTTAAATAATCAATTGAAGCTTATTGTGTGCTTGGTACTTTTCTCACTGCTCTAGAACAACAGTCTCCAAAGTTGGGGTCATTGCCTTCCTGGGGGAAGCAGTCTAACCCCAAGGGGTGTGTGTATATGATCAACCAATCAGAAGGATGGGAGATGAGTTACATCTCAACCTCCCTGCAATAGTCAATCATGAAGATTGTCCCTGCACAATCAACTTCCCCTAACCTCCTATCACTCATTCAGTTCATTCTCTTCTGCTGCTATGCAATCTTCCAATCTCCCCTCTTCCCTGTGATAGGCATTGGCCTTTTGGAGTCACACCAAGGCATCCACAGAAGCAGCTGCTCAGGTGCCCTTCAATCCTATCATATCTATCCATATATGTGTGTATGTGTATGTATTGTGTGTATATGGATATATGTATGCAGGTATATATGTATACATGCATATATGTATATATATGGAATGAAAGATTCAGGTGCTCTCTTTGTCTCTCTGTCTCTGTCTCTCTCTCTCTCGCTCTCTGTCTCTCTGCCTCTCTGTCTCTCTCTGTCTTTGTCTCTGTCTCTGTCTCTGTCTTTCTGTCTTTCTGTCTCTCTGTCTCTCTCTGTCTCTTTCTCTCTCTCTCTCTCCCCTCCCTCTCTCCCCTCCCAGGTTGCTCAGTGGTTAGAGTGCCGGGCCTGAAGTCAAGAAGACTCATCTTCCTGAGTTCAAATCTGGCCTCAGACACTAACTGTGTAACTAACCTTGGGCAAGTCACTTAACATTGTTTACTTCAGTTCCTCATCTGTAAAATGAGTTGGAGAAAGAAATGGCAAACCACTCCAATATCTTTGCCAAGAAAATCCCAAATGGCTTCTTGAAGAGTAGAATACAGCTGTAACAACCTAACGCCAACAATAATGACAAAATCTCTATAGAGAGAGTGACCGAGGAGGGGTACTGTTATTGTTGCTGTTGTTGTTTTAAGATAAAATCTCTTAAAGAAAACACAAGCCTATGGCTTTGCAGCCACAGCCTTTGCCGTTTAGAAGGCCAAAGCTCTGGTCTTCATCTTAGCTCAGCGGCTGAATTCGACACCATTGTCTTTTTCTATCATTTTCCTCTTTGCAATCCCCAACTCTCACCCCCAGTTCCCAGAACTTGTTGCCATCATCATGTTTTCACCAAGACAAAGAGGCAGCAAATATGTTTGGCAACATCCCATTAATAGCAACTGGCAACAGGAGGGATTTTTAGCAGGGACAGAGGAAATAGCTTGGTCCATGTGGCTGCTACATTGGCTAATTGTTAAAAGATTGAGACCATAGAATCCTAATATTCTCTTTTCATTGATTTCTCTACTCTCTCCCTTGAGCAACATCAGATAGGCCCGAACTCTCATCTCCCAGATGTGCAGTCATCCATCCATTCACTTACAACACATTCAGTATCTCATATATATCTATTTCTTTGCATATTGTCTCCTCCATTAGAATGTGAGCTCCTTGAGGGCAGGGACTGTGTTTGCTACTTTTTTGTACCTTTAGCACTTTGCACAGTGTCTAGTACACAGGAGGAGATTAATAAATGCATTGATTGATTATTGATTTAATACTAAAATATTTTCAAAATATATCTGTAATCTCATTGACATTGGTATTCTCTACAGGGATTCAGTTTATGAATGATCTGTGCCTGCTTTTTCTGTACAGGTTTTGTCTATGGTGTCCCATAAATTCACTAATGGGAGGCAGCCCAACGTGTTGGGGTCTTCCTCACTTTCTCGTGACGTTACAAGCATTCCATTGGGCATATAGGCTTTCTGATGATGGTACGTGTCTGGCTCATGTCCTTTGTACTTCTACAATTCTCTAACGACTTCCTTTATTCAGCTTGCCCTTCATAGTTCCTTATTTACAACATGTTACAGCCTGTTCATACTCATCATTTGTCTCTCCATTGCATAAAATTCAAATTCCTTTTCCTGGTTTTCAAAGTTCCATATAACCTTTCTGGCTTTATCTCATATGACTCCTCTCCACTTATTCTTTGCTCCAGACAAATGGTACCACTTGTCATCTCCCATATATATCTTGTACTTTCTTGTCTCTATCTTTACAGGAAGTTAGGTAGTCGTGGTATAGGGGATACAGCCTTAGACATGGAGTCAGGAAGGTTCAAATTCAACCCAGCCTCAGATGCTTTCAAGAATTGTGACCTCAGGGATCTCACTTAATCCTCATAAGCTTCAATTTCTTCATCTGGGTATCATAAGAGGATCAGATGAAATAACATATGTCTGGCACTTCTGAAAGTCAAACAGTTAAATACATGTTAGCCATTTGTTCAAGAGGTTGATAAAATGATTGAATGAAAAAAAATCATTAAACCCTATGGATACAAAAATAAAAGCAAGGCTATCCCTACCATCAAAAGGCATGCCTGGATTTGTTTTCTCCCTCACGCCTGCCCCATGTCCAATTAATGCTACGTCACATTGCTCTGATGACAGCAACTAAAATGTATATAGTGTTTTAAGATTGGTAAAGCACTTTACATGTATTATATCATTTGATCCTCACAACAACCCTGTGAGATACATGCTATTATTATCACCTCCATTTTATAGATGGGGAAACTGAGACTGAGAGCAGTTAAGTGATTTGTCCAAGATCATATATCTGGTAAGTATGTGAGGCAAGATTCAAACTCAGATCTTCCTGACTTGGAGTCCAATGCTCTGTCCACTGTATCACCTGGATCCCTATCTCCATCCACCACATCCCTTTCACCATCCCCTCCCCTCCACAAACGAGCATGACCAGAGTTCAGACAATGCTAGCCACATCTTGCTTATACTGTTACAACAACAACAGCTGGCTGTCCAGCTTCCAATCTTTTCTGTTTCCAATGTGTCTCAAAGTACAGGGTAAAATTAATCTTTCTATGTCATTGTCCTGCTAAAGAACACTCAATGGCTCCCTATGGCTTCAAGGAAAAAAAATACAACTTTCTTAGTCTGAATCCTGCCTCTTGCTTAAGGCTTAGTGAACATTGTTTCCCTTCATGCCCTCTGCTGTCCAGTCTCACTGAACTTGCTGCTTCCTGAACTCGGCACTTTGTCCTGGTTCTAGTGGGGACGCATGAGCTGATCGCATGTCAGTCTTGACTTAGCACAAATCCTTAGGGTCCTTCAATACCTAGTTCAGGTTCCACATCTTCGACTATGGTTGTCATTATCTTTAATACCCATCAATTGTCAGTGTTTTCTCCCTCCAGAAGTGACCTAGCACATACATATATGTTTGATCTTGAAGTATCTTCTCCAGCCTTTTCAGACAACATCTGATTATATCCTGAGTACTAGACTTCAAGAGGTACATTGAAGAGCTTTTGAAGAGCTAGAGAGTGTCCAGAGCAGCATGGCTAGGATAATGAAGGACTTGGAACACATGCCATCTGAGTGTTATTTGAAGACGTAAGGAAAAGACTAACTAACAATTAGAGTTATCCAATACTGTCCTAGGAGAATGCTCATTCCCGCTCCCTCTCCACTGGCTAATCTATTAATATCATAGATCATAGATTTAGAGCTAGAAGGGATATTAGAGGTCATTGAGTCCAATTTTACTGATTTTATACCCATTATCTTATTTGATCCTTATAATAAGCCTAGGAGGCAGGCGTTATTATTATTTCCATTTTACAGATGAAAAAACTGAGGCTGAGAGATGTTAAGTGATTTGTTCAGGGTCATATGTGACGCAGGATTTGAACACTGATCCTCAGACTCTTAGCCCAGCCCTCAATCTACTCCTCCACATTCTCTCTCTCAAGAATTCTGCCTTCTGGCAGTCAAACACACAGAAGGCTGGGAGGACAGTTTCCTGTTGGGGCTCAATTCAGGGGTGTTGGCTTATTACTCTAAAGAACAGAGATCTATACCTAATGTTATTAAAGGTCACTAGACTTCCAGTTTCTTCTAGGATGTCACAAAGGGCTATGTCATCCCCTTTCTCCCTGCCCCAACCAATATGGAACCAATAACTTGTTTATTACCTGCCCTAAATGTTATGTATAGGGTACTACCAAAACAGAAAAACTTGATGTATAAGTCTCTTGCTTTTTATATCCAGTTGATTTTTCCTCTCTCCTAAACAGGGACTACACTCATGTCCAATTTGGACAGGTATCAGATATGGGCTTTATAGCTAATTTAACCAACTCTGTAAAGGACACACACACACACACACACACACACGCACGCACACAGTATTGGATATGCAAATGGAGAAAAATGAAGCAAAAGAAAGAGCTTACCCAAGTTGGGGGTGTTCTCTAGGTTTTCAAATGTCATTGGCCTTACCCTATGGAATGAAGATTCTGTGGTAATAAAGTTGTGGGAGGTCAATGACTGGAGCCCAAATCAGCAAGTCTTAGCCTGTCTTGTGTGGGGAAGATAACAGGAAAGGTATTAGCATCACTGATTGCTTCATGGGCCATGTCAAACATGAATGAAACTAGTGACTATTGAATAAGACACACAAGAATTTCTGAGATTAGAAAGACTCTACCAGAAACTATGAATTGGATAAGCAGAAACCAAATCTGTCAAGGGTTCCAACTCTTGTCACAAAGGAATCTTCGTCAGCAGTGTCCAATGGAGGACCAAGCTAGATAAGTCCCAGTGAATAAATATATGAGAGAGAGAGAGAGAGAGAGAGAGAGAGAGAGAGAGAGAGAGAGAGATTTAATGAGTACATGAACAGTCTTGGGGAATTTGCAGTTCAGAACAAACATAAAAATCTACCAGAAATGACTTCTTTAGAGAATATTATCTTTAATGATTACCATAAAAATGTTAAACAGTTGTTTCTGAAAGGATCAAAGCTAGAAGGGTCCTTAGAGAACATTCAGCCCAATCCCTTCATTTTTAAAGATAAGGAAACTGAGACCAAGAAAAGAAAGTGGCTTGTTTATGGCCACATAGAGGTAGCAAATGACCAAGTACAGATTTGAAATCTGACTTCAGCTCTAAACCAGTACTTCCCCCACTATACTACTCTGAAATGTGGTGGTGGATGCCTCTCCTGAGCCTCAATGGTCCTAACTTGATGCAAAATCCCTTGAATTTCCCACGTTTTAGCAGAAAGAGGGATAAAGGAGAGACTAAGACAGCTAGTCACATCTCTGCACTCCCCAAAAGCCACTCTATTCCCAGAGAGAGTAAGAAGCTGCAGTGTTCCTTAGCGCCCCATCCTCCAGAAAAGAAGAAAGACATATTTGAGAGACAGATCCTACCACATGGCCCTCCAGAGGAGAAAAGAAAGGACACATGAGTGGGGACGAGCCTCTGCTGTACTGATCACCCAGAGAGCAAGAACCAAGGCAATAGAAGACAGTAGAGACTTGGGTCCCAACCCCGCCTGATATTTCCTTTCCAGTCACACACATGCTTCTGGTCATATCCCTTCTTGCTAGGTTCCAGAGCTGCTTATGTCTGTCCTTTTGAGGGTTAGAGACAATCTCATCTATCTTCTACCTTGCAAGGTCTTCTAGATATGAAACTCAGAGGAGGTTGCCCTCATTGCCCCAGAAAGAAGCTAGTTTGGAATCAAGGCGTTCATCAACAAAGCCTTCTCCTCCAGGCAGTCCTCAGACTCATTGGAGTCTACTTATTGCTCTGGCCAGAGCCCAGGTGGGAAAGGATGACATGCACCTCATACCCACCCATTCTCAGCAGCCAGAAGGTAACTGGGTGGTGTCAGCTATAATTACTATGTTGCCAGAGATGGTCTAGCAGGCAAGGGACCAAACGGTCCCCTCCCCTTGGCTGGGGTCTTCATCCACTTGTCAGACATGTCCTAGGGGATATTCTTTGTTCCACAGATACAAGTTGGTGGAGTCGACCTCAGAGGCCCCTTCCAGCTCTGAGATTCTGAGTCTAGAAAAGGGCACCTGTTGTCCTCCCATGCTTCTGGCCTGCTCAGTTCCTCCCTTTCTTTCAGGGCCATAACGAAGGAACCTCTGATTCAAGTTCAATGTCACTTAGATCCTGATCAAAATAATTTCTCTTTCCCTAGCTGTCTGTCTAGTGCCAGGATGCTGTTGAGGAGTTAGCTGTCACAAGCCCATGCCGGGGCACATATGCCCTCTTGGCAAAAACATGGCACATTCCCCTGCCATTATTAGACTACTAATGAATAGTAGAGCAAGAGAGGAGAAGAAAAGAGGGTCATCAAGTGGCAGCAGCATTTTTTAAAATATCCTGTGACATGGACAGCAGAGGAAAAGACGTGGGGAGATGCAGCTGTGCCAGCCCTAAGAGGGGGGCTAAAATACAATCATTCTGCACAGATTTTCCTCCCTCCCTCCCCTTTTCTTTCTCTCTCTCTCTCTGACACCACGATTATTACCAGTGCTGGTAGCGATGACGTCTGGGAGTGTGATGGTTACCATGACATGTTTAATAGTGAGAGCAGATGTTTGGCATATTAACACCATGAATTCTAAATATGCAAGATGTGAGTTGTTGGGGAATGTAATTGATTTGCACAATGCACTGGGAAGCTGCCCTATGCACACCCTGCAAGGGGACGCACAGAGAAGCCAAGGAGTTTTGCCAAAGCATCCTAAGATAGATTGTGGGGCATTTTCCTGTTCGTCTGTAGGGTCTGGGTGGTGCCGGGAATGAGCCGGAGGATTTTAAGTCCTCTGCATGTGACCATGGGCCAGAAATTTAACTGAGCCTCAACTCTGGCTTCAAAGCCAAAGCCAGAAAGGGAATGTGAGGCAGTGGAAATATTGTGGGTCGGAGACAGGGGCCTTCCGCTTGAACCTCAGGGCCGTTGCTCGCCAGCTGCATGATGCCGGCCTCACTTCTTCTCTCTGGGACTTAGTGTCCTCATCTGTAAAATGAGAATGAAAAGAGGCCACCTATATTTAGGGATGGATGTAAGTCACTATACAGTTGTCAGGTTTTATTTCTTTTCAAAGATTCTTACTAACAAATCAGAGAGAAAGAGCTGAGGGAAGAGAGAATGATACAGGAGGGGATGGCAAAGGAGAGGAGGAGGAAGGAGAAGGATGAAGGAGGCCCCTGGATTCAAATTCCAGTTTTGGCCCATTCTATGAGGCTCTGTGACCAGGTATACCATTTCCCTTTTGAGCCTCAGTTTCTCATATGTAAAACGGGGAGGATAATAGTACCAGCAAAACTCACTTCACAGGCTTATTTTATAAACTCAGTTAACTGGATTTCTCTTTTCCTCTCTACACTGCCTGCCTCTCCTATCTTGGGCCAGTTTGCAATAATAACTTACAATTCTAAACCATTTAGAAGTTCACAAAACACTTTGCTCCAGAAAACCTCGGGTGTGGGGGGAATGGATAAAGGGAACAAGCAGTTATTAAGTAGCTACTATGTGCTAAGCACTTTTACAAGTCTCATCTCAGGGAAGTAGTGTGATTATGATTGCCCCCATTTTGCAGATGAGATAATGAAGGCTCTAAGAGGTTGAATGGAAAGCCAGGCTCTGAAGCCACGCCTCCTTTTCTTTCCTTCTTCAAGCAAAACACTTGGCGTTTTGGGAAGCCTGCCTGGGGAAGCATTGAAGGAGAGAGGTCTATCTTTCAGCTTTTCAGAACCTGCCAGGGAATGCCACACCAGCCCATAAGTCCCTAGTACAGGAGGAGGTCCAATTCATCCCCATCAGTGTGCAGTCTAGAATTTTCTGCCCAGAACATCTACATCTTTCCTCTAGAAGTAAGGGCTTGCTGACCGTGTCTCAAGACAAGGCTGGAGGGTTGGGCCCCCATCAGGGCCTCTGGTATCTACACTGTGCGCCATTCTGGGAGGAAAACAACAACTCTCTCTCTCTCTCTCTCTCTCTCTCTTTCTCCATATATATATAACCATATATATATATATATATATGGATATATGTATGTGTGTATGTGTATATATATATACACATATACACATATACGTATACAATATTATGTATGTATGTATTTACACACATATATGTTTTAGGGTTTTTTCTTTTGTTTTTTTGTTTAGTTTTTGCCATCTGCTCTACAAGACAAATGAGTTTACCTTGAGAAGAGACACATTACAAAGCCATTGGCTGATGGGGACCATTTGTTATAATGCTACCATTTGGTCGCTTTGCTAGGGAAAGAAACACACTCTTCAGTTCCTATTGAGTGCTGATGGCTGCTCCTAATGGGTCTTGCAGAAGATTTAGCCATTCAAATGCTAACGATCTAGAAGGATGGTTCATTTTGGAAAAAAAAAATAAAAAATAAAAAATCGTGAGTCAGCCACGGACGAAATGCATCACTGATGGTATTAGTACATTGCAGCAATTTCATCAGGCTGGAGAAGCTAAATTTTAAGGAGTGAAGGATCGTTTACAAAAAAGCATTATGGATTAAAGGAGCCTGCAGGACAGTGGGCTTGGAGCTGCTGTTTTCAGCATTGAGCAGCAGAGGGCGCTGTTGCCCTATCATAAGCATGGCAACACAAGGCTGGAAAGGAGACATTGGGACTTGGAGAATGGTGGTTTTATGGGTTACTGTCACTATGGAAAACCTCCCACTCAAAAAAATCACTCCAAGTAGACCTCTTTTGGCCCTTGCCATATGCTAAGGGGGCAATGGAGAGTCAGCAATAAAGCATTAGGGGGACAGAACCTAACTCAACCTCTTAATAGCTGTGTGACCCCAAGCAATATTCTTACCCTCTCTGAGCCTCCATTTCCTCACCTGTAAAATATGGTATGTTTTACCTGGTACAGTGGATTCAGAGCCAGGGAGTTGTTGAGTTGTTTTAGACATGTCTTACTCTCTGTGACCCTATTTGGTGTTTGCTTGGCAAAGATACTGGAATGGTTTGCCGTTTCCTTCTCCAGATCATTTTACAGATGAGGAAACTCAGGAAAACAGAGTTAAATGACTTGCCTAGGGTCACCCAACTAGGAAGTATCTAAAGCCAGATTTGAACTTGGGTTCTCCTGACTCCAGGATCAGCCACCTAGCCACCAGAGCTGGAAAGACTTGGGCTCAAGTCCTGCATCTTCTACTAAATACTTGTATGTAAATAAGTCACATGGGGGCAGTGTGGTACACTGGAAAGAGCTCTGTTCCCGGAACCAAAGGTCTTGGATTCAAATGTTACTTCTGCTCTTTATTACCTGAGTGGCTAAATCTCCCTATACCTTTGTTTGCTCTGGGGCCCCTCCCAGCTCTGATGTTCTGTGTTTTAACAGACTGTAGATTTCTAGATGGGTTCAGATTTCCTCTATGACAATTACTAGCTCTGTGACCTTGAGGAGGCCACTTCAATTCCCTTGGCTAAAAGTCCGCTGGGGTCCCCTTTAGGTCTATGTGAACTATGACCCTAGGAACTTCCCTGGACTCTTTTCTCATCCATAAAAAGGAAGGCAGGCTGAACTAGGATTCTTCGGAGGTCTCTTCTAGCACTAACATGCAAAGTGATAAAGACTTGTAGTGATGCTGATTTGTTGGTCCAGACTGATGGTTTCAGTTCAGCATGCCCGCTAGGGACTTGACCCCACTAACTGACTGGGCCTTTGTCACACAGGCGTGGGGTTAACTGGATATTTGTTGATTAATTGATTAGCTTAACTCAGGTCCACACAACTCCAAGACCAGCCCTCTCTGCACCCTCTGTGCCAATCTCTCTGTGATTTATTCCAGTTTTCATTAGGGCTGGCTGCTCTGATCTCATTAAAGACATTTTGCACTCTGACTACCTTCAAGACCCTACAGAGATGCTGCGGTGGTACCCAGATGCTTGAGATCTAGTCCCTGCCCTTTAGGAGCTAAGCAAGAGTTTCCCAATTGTGTGTTTCTGACCTTCTGGATTTCAAAATCATGCCTCTACTACTGTCTCAGCCTGGAACTTCTCCTGCTATCCCTGCAGACTGCTCAGCAAGGAATCTCACTCTGTGAGGTCCCTCCCCTTTCCCACTGGTGAGTTTGTCCCTGAGCCTCCATTTGGTGAAGGGGTCCAGGCCAGCCTGCCATCATTCCCTTACCAGCCATCGCCCTTACTCTAGAGACTTTGAAATCCTGCCCCCTTCAGGTTTCTTTCCTTCTGTCTTCCTTATTAAGCCCCTTTCAGGACGCTTTGGAGCATCCTTCCTCCACTAGGATGTCAGTTTCTTGAAGATGAGGACTGCCTTCCTTTTTGGCTTACATTTGCATCATCACAGTGCCTGGTACACAATAGGTGCTTAATAAACACTTGTCACCTTTCTTTCCTTCCTCCCTTCCTAGGGGAGAGATCACTGGGTGCAGAGTCAGAAGGCTGACTCTCCACTTTCCATCTGCAGCTCTGTTTGATTTGGTCCATATGGAACATGATACTACAGTCAGGATAAACTCATTACCCAAAATCTCATCATGGCCAGAGCCCTGGACCTGGCATTAGGGAAACCCGAGTGCAAATCTGGCTTCAGACACTAGCTGTGTAACTCTAGGAAAGTCCCCTAATCTCTGTCTGCCTCAGTTTACTCAACTGCAAAATGGGGATAATGACAGCATCTACCTCATAAGAAATGAATGAGATATTTGTTAAGGCCTTAGCACAGCCCCTTACACACAGTAGGTACTACCTAAAAGCTCATTCTCTTCCCCTTCCCTTTTCCCCTTCTGAACTGTAGGCTTCTTCAGTGCTGTAAGCTACCATCTAGGCCTGTGATTCTCTAGTTGAAAGAGAAATGTCACAAAACACTCTGAGTCTCAGTTTCCTTATTTATAAAATAGATTTAACAACTCCATTACCGACCTTAGGGATGTTTAGGGAGGACTAGCAGCTCTGGTATGAGGGCATGCCAAGCCATTTTCAAGGCTGCTTATCCACATTTAGTGTCCACCTGTTACCCTACTCTCAGCTGCCGCTCCAAGAAGTTGTTTCCTGTGCATTGGCCACACCCTGATAAACCATCTTGGCAGAAGAGGCTGAACCAAGTTGAAGGTAACTGACAGGACTCAGACCCATTGGTGAGTTAGGAGAGTGTCTACCCAAGCATGTGAAGATTTGCCCTAGCAGAACGGGTGGATGAGAACAATTTGTTCCAAAGGTCACGAAGACGGCTGGAACAGGAGCCGTGGAGCACTCAGAGTTTAGTCAGACACTGAGGATGCCAAGGTCATTCGCTGCACCTGGGACCATCGCCAGGTGTCTTGACTTTTGTCTTGCCACTGGACTTGGATGTCGCTGGAAGAGAGGTGAGGCTGATAACTCTATGACACTCAGCGTCACTTCAATCCGATTCACGCATGAGTCAAGACGTCACCAGTGATGTCACCGGTCCTCTTTGAGAATGAAGGACACAGCTGCACGAATGTCAGCTAAGAAGGTGACAATGATGATCTCTAGAATCTCGTGTCCAACCACACCCACTTTTCCTCAATCAGCAGCTTTCAGTTGACGTAGGACCCTTGTGAAAGCAGGGGAAGGAAAATGGTTTCCAGGACAAATGTCTCACCATATTCTAACCATATTACAGACAGAGATTGAAGTTATTTTCTGACAGATCATTTAGTCAGTCAGCAAGCATTTAGTGACTGTTTACGATATGCCAGGTGTGATGATGATAATAACAACAACAATAACAGCAATGAGCACATATGTACTTCTTTAAAGTTTGTAAAACACTTTACCGTTACTGTCTCATTTGAGCCCCACATTTGAAGATGAATTTGAATTCAGATCTTCCTGACTCCAAGTCCCAGGCTCTATTCATTATGATACCTAGATGCTAGGAGTACAAAGAAAGGCAAAAACATGAGATCCTGATCTCAAGGAGCTCACAATCTAACGAGGGAAGATAACAGGCAAGTAACTAGTAACACACAACATCTCTAGAGGGTAAAGGGAATGTAACCTCAGAGGGAAAGGACTAAAGAGGTCCCTTGGGGGTCTAAGACTGACTTCTTGTAGAAGATGGGAACTCTTCTTTCTCTCCTTTTTTTCTGGAGGAAGAGAGGAAATGAGTTTGGTCAGAAGATAGGGTCTGCTGCATGACTTGGAGAGGACAAAGTGTGACCAGAAAGAAAAAGAATTCCGCCATGTGAACAGCTGCTGTGGTGGGAGTGGGTGCAGGTTGATGCCACGGACCAGAACAGCTGCAGGGGAGCTGGGCTGTTGAAGGGACATGTAAATAATTTATATGTTTGAGCCATTTGCAAAAGCCCCCTTCTTTTCCTGCTGACTCCCTGGGTCCCAGTGACGTGGATATTTGCAGTGCATTAGTTAATTTTATGGCCTTGTTGTGAATCTTGCAATATTTCATCTTCATAATTCAAAATATTCACTCTGACTGGTTCCAACTTTACAAATAATTTCTGTTGGAAGACGAGATTTTTCCATCTGCTTGGCCCATTCTCCATCTGTTCCCCAGAGCTCAGGGCGGGGCTGAAGCTGCATCACCAGCCTCCATTGATTAGGCCTGATTTAATGAAAAAATTTCTTCCTTTCTCCCTGTTGGATTATACAGAGTTCACTTGTTCATTCATTCAACAAACCCTTATCTAGGGCTTCCTGTGAGCAGGATATTATGTGAGATTCCAGGGAAGATACAAAGTATCTATAAGAAATGCAAGGGTAATCCCTGCCCTCAAAGGCCTTACAGTCTAGTAAGGGGATAAGATGTAATTACAGAAAAGCGTAATATCTACTATTACAGTTTAAGTGCATTAAAAGAAAGGAAAACCAGTATATCGACAACAAAGTATATATATGTTCTGCCCAGGGCAAAGAATAGAGGCATTAGCGATCTAGCAATCAAATGATCAATCACCAGACGTTGGTTAAGCACTGTGTCAGGCACTGTGCTAAATATGGAGGATACAAACTAAGAAATCGACAAAAAACAAGATGAGGCGAAGAAGTTGCTGACCTCAAGAAGCTTACATTCTAGCAGGGGCTGCAGAGGAGGTGGTGGGAACACCATGTAAATAATTAAGTAGATGCAAGATTTATACAAAGTAGGAGGGAAAGGACCATGAATAGATTTCAGAGGGAATTTGGATGGGAAAATGGTACATCTTAATTTTCACTAATCTTTGGTTTCCTTTGCAATCCTGTGTTTTATTTCATGCTGTAAAAATATTCTGATGGGGGAGGGTCCATAGGTTCACCAGATTGCCAAAGGGTTCCATGACCAAAAGCAGGTTAAGACTCTCACTCCCCCACCCTCTACCTCTACCCAATAACATCTGGGGGGAGGGAGGACCTGAAAGGACTCCTTGGAAAATTGCATTTGAAGGAAGTCTAGAAGCCGGGGAAACTAGAAGGTAGAGGTGAGGCGCCAGAACCTTCCAGGCATGGGTGAGAGAGCAAATGCAAAAAACACAGAGACTGAGATGGACAGCCCTTTTGAGGACCAATTAGTAGGTCTGTGTAGCTAGATTGTACAGTGTGAGAAAGGGAATAAAACACAAAAATATTGGAAGGGTAGGAAGAAGACAGGTTGTGGATGCCAAAGAAAGCTTTTTACATTTGATGCTGGAGATAATAGGGAGCCCCTGGAGTTTATTGAGTGAGGGGGTGACATTGTCAGACCTGAGCTTTAGGGGGATCACTTTGGCGGTAGAGTGGAAGATAAACTGGAGTCAAGAATGAGGCAAGGGGGCAGTGGGGTGGCGCAGTGGATAGAGCACTGGCTCTGAAGTCAGGAGGACCTGAGTTCAAATCTGGCCTCAGACACTTGATACTTACTAGCTGTGTGACTCTGGGCAATCTCGATTGCCTTACCAAAAAAAAAAAAAAAGATACTGGAGTCATTTGCCATTTCCTTCTCCAGTTCATTTTACACACAAGGAAACTGGGGCAAACAGGGTTAGGTGACTTGTCCAGAGTCACATAGCTAGTGTCTGAGACCAAATTTGAATTCAGATCTTCTTGACTCCAGGCCCAGCGCTCAATCCACTGTGCCACCTAGCTGCCTTACAAGTGATATATACATGCCAGCTATTATTATTATAATTATTAATTCAATGCTCAAAGATGATTGGGACATAGCTTTGAACACTACAAAATAGGACACAAGTGTATTATTGTTATCACAAGCCAGCTTGAAATTCCTTGGACTTTGAACAAGTGAGTCAGTCCTGAGGTAGGCCTAAAAGAATGAATTAGTTGTTGGGTTTGAGAGAAAAAGAGGAAGACCTAAGTCTGGAGGAGAGCTGTCCTGTTCTTCCTGCGCATGGAGGGGGCAGCTGCTTTTGCCTCGGACTCCAAAACCTCAAGAATTCCTGTCCCCAAAACTATACTTGACCAACCTCTCCTATTCCCAATGGTTGGTCCTTCTTGAGGTTATCATCATCATAGTCATCTCACTATGTCATTTAGTACCATTAAAAATATTTTGCCACTATAGAATTATAGACTTACAGTTGGAAGAGACCTTAGATGCAATTAAGTGTACCAGCTCATTTTATTTACAGGAAACTAGAAATAGGATGTGTTCTGTTTGGCTCTGGAGGGTAGAACCAGGATCAGTGGGAAGAAGTTTCTAAGAGACCCATTTAGTCTTGATGTTGGGAAAACCCTTCCTCACAATGAGAATGGGCTGCTTTAGCAGGGAGTGGGTTCCTGCCCTCTGCTTGGAGGTTTTCAGAAGGAGGCTGGAGGAGCCCTCACTGGGTACGTTACAGAGGGGATCCCTTTCTGTATGAGTTGGACTGAATGGTTGCTGGAGCGCCTTGAAGCCCTCACATTCAATGATTCTGTGAAACTGAAGCCCAGAGAGGTTGTCATTCATCCAATGTCACATAGGTAGTAAGTGACAGATCTGGGATTTGAACCCAGGACTTCTGACTCCAAACCTCTTCTCCTTCCAGTAGACCAAACTGACTTAATGATAAAATGTTATCGTTAATAATGAAAACAATAAATCCTGAAACACTTTCCTCATAAGAATCTTCTGAGATTAATAGTACAAAATATGATTATCTCCATTTTCTACTTAAGGGAACTGAGGTTTGACTAAATTCACTCGCTCAAAGTTCCTTGCAATGGGGTTGGGAACCCAATAAATCAATAAGAATTTATTGAGAAGAAGGGGAAGTGAGGAAGAAGAGGGAATAACTATTTATATTTATATAACTATTTAGATGACTACTATGAAATGGAGAAGGAAATAGCAAACCACTGCAGTATCTTAGCCAAGAAAACTCCAGAGGGGGTCATGAAGACTCAGACATGACTGAAACAACCAAATAACATTGCCTACTATGTGTCAGGTACTGGGCTAAGCACTTTAGAACTATTGTCTCATTTGATTGTTAAGCACTTACTATGTGCCATGCACTGGGCTAAGTGCTAGGGATACAAGTACAAAGAATGAAACTGTCCCTTTCCCTAGGACCTTACGTTCTAAGTGCAACAAGTACATAGTATATACAGAATTAATATAAAGTTAATAAATACACATCTGTGTAACAAGCAGTGAGCTACAAGGCAGTTTGAGAGGGAGGCCACCACTCCATTATCTTTGCTAAGAAAACCCCAAATGTAATCAACAGCAACAAATTTTGACAGATTTTTGAGTATATACTGTTTCCCCCAGATAGGGTATAAGCTCCTTGAGGGCAGGAACTGTTTCACTTTTTTGTCTTTATAACCTTAGCAACAGATACAGTGCCTAATACATAGCAGGGGCTTAATAAATGTTTGATGAATAGATGAGTGAATGAATGAATGAATGAGTGAATGAATGAATGAATGAATGAATGAATGAATGAAGTAGGACCAATCAGGGCCCTGGATAGAGGGACTACAAAGAATGCCAAAGTATAAGTTAAGAAGTTTTTCTCAGCTGCTAGTTCTGTTCAGATCTTGCATCCTGATTCACTCCAATTTTAGATGTATTAACCACCTACTGTATATTTCCAACAATTGGGCTCTTACTATGGCATAGTGCAATGGACTTTGGACTTGGACTCAGGAGATACTTTTTTTTTCAAAGTAGTTAAAAATCTGAATTAAATGTAGAATTTAATTAATTTTAAATTTTAACTAATTAAAAAGTAGAAGGATTGGATTTGTTGAGTTTAGCCCCAGAGGAAAGAACTAGCCATATTGGGTGGACATGGCAGAAAGGAAGATTTTAGCTTGTTGTCAAGGGAAAAAAAACACAAAATGTCTTCATAATTAGTTACCCACAAATGGAATGGGCTGACTTGGGCTAGAGGGGTTTCGCTTTCGCTTCAGTTCTTAGGGCAAAGGCGCAATGACATTAGGTTGGACTAGATGACCATTCTTGGTAACCTAAGTTCAGTTTCTGGTTCTAATCTTTCCTGGCTAAGTCACCTAGAGACAGCTAGGTGGTGCAGTGGATAGAGTGCTGGACCTGGAGTCAGGAAGAGCTGAGTTCAAATCCAGTCTCAAACATTTACTAGCTGTGTGACCCTAGGTGGGTCACAACCTCCCTAAGCCTCAGTTCCCTCACCTGCAAAATGGAGATCGTAACAGCATTTACTTCCCAGGGTTGTTGTGAGGATCAAATGAGATAGTAATTGTAAAGTCTTAGCACAGTGCCTGGCACATAGGAAGCGCCATATAAATATTTATTATTGATGTTGTTGTTACATTTGACAACTTATTTGAGCTTCTATTATTATCTCTACAGAAGAGGAAACTGAGGCTCAGGAAAGTTAAGTGACTTGCTCAGGGTTACTCAGCTAGGAATTCTAAGTCAGGATCGGAACTCAGCTCTTCATCCTTGATGTGACCTAGCTGATCTAGTGAAAAAGCCCAGGATTCTGAGACAGAAGATCTAGGTTGGAATATTGGCTACTCACTACTTGAGGGACCCTGGGCAAGGCATGAGCCTCAGTTTCCTCACCTGTAAAATGACATATTGGACTAAACGATCTCCAAAGCCCTGCCGGCTCCCATGTCAGCACCCTTGTAGCTGAAGATGGAAGGACACAGCATTAATTTGCCTGTCATGGTGAGCTCAGAATCCCAGCAAATTCACGGAGGGGGAGGGGTGGTGGTGGGGAAGAGAGTTGCCCCAGGCTAGAGACTGGTACAAAGCCCACTGCTGGCCTCCAGATAAGTCTCAAGAGCCCTTTGTAAGAGCTCAGTCTGTCTGTGAATGCATTCAGGATCCATTCCCAGCCTCACCATCTGCTAGTGACTGTACTACCATCTGACCATTCACCTTGCCCCTCAAACCCTTTCCCCGAAGCAGCTGCTGTGGAGTCTACCCATTGTCTAGTTGGATATATAGAGTCAGGGAAGACTCTTGACCCAGGGTGATGACTAAGGGGCTAGGAGGAGGAAGTTGGGGGAGACACAAATAACCGCCCCCAAAATGGAAAGGATTTGCCTTACAGTGTGAGTAAAACAAAACCCAGAAGAGGAACTGGGAGGGTGAGCAGTTGGTCCAGCTGAAGCCATATTGTGCCCCAGGCATCCCAATCACTCCTCCAATAATATTGATGCTTTGTGTTTGGAAACTCTTCCTCCAAGGCTTTCCCCTCCCCATTGAGCTCCAGCTAACTGCTGCCACGCATCCCAATGCTGCTTTCCCGCATTTAAACTTCCCCAGCCAACTGCAGAAGCCTCTGAGCAGTTCCCGGGCACTAATGAACCATCCTCCATCCTTAGACCCCTCTGCCTGCATTGGTTGCTAAGAGAATGGAGAACCACAGCTGAAAGATGTTCAGAAGGAGAAAAGGAGGGGTGAAGGTCTGTTTGCCCAGCATCCCTGGTCTTTATCCAGTTTTTTATCCCAAGTACAACATCAGCCTCCAGGATTCTTCTCCTTTGAAGGTTTTGGAAAATTCCTTTCTTGAATCAGTGAGCATGGGTTAAATCTGTCCATTGGCTAGGGCTACCTCTGCTCCTTAACCAAGTACTCAGTCAATCAATTACCAAGAGTTGATTAGGCACCTATTATGTTTTAGGTACTATGCTAGACACCAGGAATACATCAACAAAGAATGAAACAATCCCTGCTCACAAGAGATTGACATTCCCTGCTCTTGGGAAAGCTGAGGTCCCACATAGGAGCAAGAAGGGTCATGGAACCTGCCTTATCCTAGCCTCCATAAAGCGCCTGAAGTGAGGGGGTGAAATTTCTCCAAGGGAAAAACCTGCTATATAACCCAGACATGGGATTCCAGGGAAGCTGAAGGTACTAATAAGGAGAGAGAAGGAAAAGCAGAGAGGGAAATACCAAGATTAATTAGAGAAAACTGACCCCTTAGCTTTTGGTGATAAGCTAGCATAGGGGGAGGAGCACTGTACCTGGGGTCTAAAGACTCTTGACAGCTTATACTGTGAGTCATATAGCACCTGCAGCTCATTTCTTTTTTTTGGGGGGGTGCTAGGGCAATGGGTTAAGTGACTTGTCCAAGGTCACACAGCTAATAAGTGTTAAGTGTCTGAGGTCGGATTTGAACTCAGGTCCTCCTGACTCCAGGGCCGGTGCTCTATCCACTGTGCCACCTAGCTGCCCCAAACAGCTCATTTCTAGAGTGCTTTAATAAAAGTATCTGACATGAGAATGTCATTGATCCTCACAAAAAAACCCTGTTGGGTATATCCTACAGTAATTATCATGCCCGTTTTACAGATGGGTAAATGGAATAAATTAGGTGACTTGCCCATGGTCGCATAGCTATTGTCATTTCTTCCATTTTACTGATGAAGGAATCAAGGCTGGAATAAATTAAATGATTTGTTCATGACTGCATAGCTGGTGTTATATTGATCAATCAATTAATAAACATTTTTAGGGACTTACTATGTGCTAGGTGCTGAGCAAGGAGCCAGAACTATAATTTTTTTTAAAAATGAAATGCTCCCAACTCTCAGGGAGTTTCTATACTGCCGGTCTGAAAGGGGAATCAGGGGGGCAGCTAGGTGGTGCAGTGGATAGAGCACCAGCCTTAGAGTCAGGAGGACCTGAGTTCAAGTTCAGCCTCAGACACATAACACTTACTTGCTGTGTGACCCTGGGCAAGTCACTTAATCCCATTGCCTACCAAAAAAAAAATGAAAGGGGAATCAGGGAGGACTTCCTGTAGCAGATGGAGCCAAAGATAAACTTAGACAGAAGCCAAGGAGGTGACAAGGAGGAGCCTTCTAGGCATTGGTACCAGGCTAGGCAAAGGCCTGGAGACAAGAGATGAAGTAGCATGTACAGGGAAAAGCAAGTACACTAGTGTGGCTGGACTGTAGCATCCATGGGAGGCAAAAATGTATTAATGGAAAGAAGCCCATTAACTTAACTTCTCTGGGACTCAAATTCCTCATCCAAAAAGGGAGCTTCTTAGACTGAACTGCCTGTGTTTCGATCCAGCTTTAAATCTACAATCCTAGGATGCTATATCCTGGATTCAAATCTTACCTCAAGATGCTTAGTAGGTCTTTAACCCTGGACAAGTCACTTAATCTCTCAATATCTCTGAGTAAGTCAATGAGCAGGTGACAATCTGCATCAGTGGAGAGATTTTCCTACTTGGGAATTCCCTATTCCATTTAAACCACTCCCTCCTTCCCATGGTGGGGAAAAAGAGAGAAGATGGCAGTGATTTTGGGTAATGCCAGATTTGGCTAATGATTGGTCACTTTACTGAACTGCAACCCCACGGTGCCATTTTAAAATCTTCGTTATAAAAGATAGCTCTCTGGGATGCGAAAGCAGGAGAAAAATGCTGGGAAGTGTGGGTGATGTGAGAAAAAAAGATTTTATTAAGAATTTTAAAATGAAGACAACAGTGATAATTGACTTTTTTTCTGGTTTTGTGACCAAGATTTGGGCCTGGGTGGAGGCAATCCTAGGAACCAACCCACATTCTCAAAATTTCCAAATTTCCACATTAGTTTAACTTTTAGGGGAAAAAACAAAATTTGGAAATTTCTACTTCAGTACTAAGAAGAAATGGTCTGCTTTTATCCAAATCTTCGGCCATATTGTAGAGGATTCCAAAGCGCTTTTCTCATACTTCTTTCAGGTAGGCAGCAAAAGTATTGTTATCCCCATTTAGTAGATAATGAAACTTGAGGCCCAGAGAGGTCAAGTGTCTCAGAGGGACACACAGTTAGCAAGCATCTGAGCTTGGATTCAAACTCTGGTTCATAGTTTCATAGACAGAGCTGGAAAGATCCTCAGAAACCACCTATTCCAACTCTTTTTTACAGATAATGTCACTGAAGCCCAGAGAAACAAAGTAATGTGACCAAGGTCACACAGGCAATAAGTGGGATTTGAACCGGGATACTCTTACCCCAAATCCCTAGTCTTTTCTATTATGCCACACTGACTCCTCGTGGTCCTTTCCCACAGCTATTTCCTAAAAGATGCTGGGCCATCTCCAGTGGTCCTGATGAATATCTGGCCACTGGACCCAGATGGCTCTGGAGGAGAAAGGGAGGCTGGTGACCTTGCACAGTCCTCCCTCACTCAAATCAAAGTCAATTGCAAGTTATGTCATCATCTCCTTGATGTCATGGTCCTCTTCGAGAATGAAGGACAAACACAACACCAATTCTACAAGATGCTTGGCTTGTATTGTCCTAAAATTGGAATAGCATCACTTCTACCACCCACCATTTATAAAATATTTCCAGGTCACAAAATACTTCCACATCCATAACTCCTTGGATCTCAGAAAACAACACTGAGAGGTACGCAGGGTTAGTGTTTTTGTCTCCCTTTTACAGATTAGAAAACTGAGCCTTGGAGTGGGTAAGGGATTTGCCCATGGTCACACAGCTTGTAAATAAAGGGGCAAGGACTCAAAAGGAGCCATCCAGGTGCCGGAACTAGGGTTATTTCTTGATGACCACAATACAACACAATCAGCTATCATCAGTCAACCATTCAGGGGGTGATTGTGGTCTCTTTCACCTCAAATGGATGGTATCTCCTGTAAATATGGCTCCATGATATTCCATCCCACTCTGAAGAGTCTTTGAAGGTAACCAGTCATGAGTTGAGATAGATGCATTCGTAAATGGACATTTGAATGAAATAATACTGCACACCAGGCATGATGATTTAGCAAGTGTTTATTTAGGTTTCATAGCAACTATAAAACATCATAAGATACTGGGCATACCCAGCGATACTCAGAAACGAAACCTAGACATTGACAAAGAAAAAGGGAGAGGATTTTTAGAGAAAGGCCCTTAATTAACTAATAGCTTAAGATTCTTATCACATTGACACCACAGACCTCACTGATTGTTGGACACTTTCTGCAATATGGCCAAAGATTTGGATAAAAGCAGACCATTTCTTCTTAGCATTGATGCAGAATTTCCAAATTTTATTTTTTTTTCCCTAAAAGGGATGCTCACTACAATCTATTCAGAGAGAAATCAGTTAATACTTAAAGACATGCTGGGCAACTCACAAAATTCATCAGAAACATAATTATAACTGGAAAGAACCTCAGAGGCTAGCTAGCCCAAACATTTTAAAGGTGAGAACATTGAGACCCATGGAGATTAAGTGACTGGTCCAAGGACATCCAAGTGATAAGCATTAGATTTTGACCCAGGCTCTTTGAATTCAGAATCATCCACTCCCATTACTAATACAATGTCTCATATAAGAATGTTTTTAAAGGTATTTGCTGAATAAATGAGTAAATGAATGAACAATAGAATGAAAGGTAGAGAAAAGTGGGAAGATGGCAACTTGGGACTTGGTAAGGATACATCATTAACTTTTTTCTTCTAACTAGGTGGTGTGGTAAACAGGAAGATGACTTCCATTCTCAGCTCTGAAAGTCATTTCCCTCTTGGGCTGCAGTATCCTCATCTGTAAAATGAGGAGGTTGGATTGGGGGTCTTCAAGGCCCCTTCCAGTTCTAAATTCTATGATCATTCAAATCTTTTTAAATGCACTCAATTCAATGTGACAGAGACAGTACAGATAGCAGGAACTAACTAGATTGGGGTTGTGGGGCATGGTGCAGTATGACGTGTCTATTAGGAATACTCCTAAAATGTTTAATGTGTTGGCATGAGATTAAATCCTTCCATCCTTGGGTGAACTCCTTCAGTCTCCCCTGCTTAAGCTACTCTGCCAACAAGGTGGCAAATAATAGGTAACCCTTCCCTTATTGGGAGGGATTATAGGTCCCATTTGCTTTAATACTCATAAAATATTTCTCTTGAACTATCTCATTTAAAATTTGCCACAACCCAGTGACTACGTATAGGCTATTGTTATTTCCATGTTATAAATGAGGAAACAAAGGTTCAGAGATGACCAGGGACACCCAACTGGGAAACGTCTGGGGCAGGATTAGAAAGTGAGTCTATACATACTGAACCACTCCAATTTTCCAGTAAAATTATACCTATTCATCCATCTAAAGCACACTTATCTTTCCACAAGCTTGATGGAGTTGGAGTCATGGGCTGGAGAAGTTGGGTTGAATTAGATGGCTTCTCAAAAACTGCCTGGCTCAGAGACTATAATCTTCTGATAGAAGTAACCCCTCTGCTATAGGCTGAGCTCTCTGAAGCAGCTCTCTCTCTCTCTCTATCTATCTATCTATCTCTCTCTGTCTCTCATTATGGATGTACTACAATTCCTGTAATATAATTTTGTCCGCGCTAATGAAAAATGAATGTCATAGGTAATCCGATATGTTCTATGAATGGGACCTCAGCTGAACCCTAGAGATTCTTCAAGTAGGCAAGAGCCCTGATAACCCTCCCTAAGTCACAGAGTGTGAGAGCCCAAGTGAATCTTATAACACAGAATGTGAGATCTCCATCATCCCCATTCTCACCCCCATCCTGATAGGAACAGGCGTAGCTCTAGGACTTTCAAGCTTCCAAGTGCTTCATAGCCACTATCCCATTGGTCTCTCCCAACAACCCTAGGAGGTAGGTTACTGCAGATGTTATCATGGTCATTTTACAAATGAGGAAACTGATCCTTAGAGAGGTTTAATAACTTGCCTTAGTCCCACAGCTATAAATGCCAGTGACAGGATAGTTCACAGAAAAAAAGAGGACATGAAATGTTACAGCAGAAACAGACCCTAGACTGTGGACTATTAGAATATAGAGCATTGCATGTTAGAGCTGGAAGGGAACTTAGGATAAATCAATCAGCCAATCAGCATTTATTAAGCACCTATTGAGTGCCAGGTACTTTGCATGATTCTGGAAAATTGCATCCAGTCCCCTAGAGAATCACAGACTGTCCAGGCTGGAAGGGACCTTAGAATGTTATAACATAGAACATATAATCTTAGAACAGCATGCTAGAGCTGCCCAGATCTTAGCTCTTAGAATGATGGGATACCGAATATAGAATGTGAGAGGGGAAAGAGACCTTCAGACATAAAATGTTAGAGATGGGCTGTTCCTTAGAATATGGATTTTCAGAACACAAAACAAAGAATATTAGAGCTGGAAGGGACCTTAAAACATAGAAATATTAGAGTTAGAAGGGACCTTAGAACAAAGAATATCAGTCCTGGGAGGGATCTTAGAACATAAAACATTAGAGACTTACAACAGGGAATTTTAGATCATAGAACATCAGAACTTAGAACAAAGTCTACCTGAATAATAGCTGAAAGGCACCATAAGAGATTATATAGTCTACATCTCCTCTCCCCACCCTACCCCCCCAACCATTTATAAAGGAGGAAACTGAGGCCCAAAGTTCAAAGGTCACACAGTGAGAAAATGGCTGGACTGGTTGGTGACAGTTCTCATTAGATTCTCACCAAACCAAATAAAGCTTGCCCGCCTTCATGTCATTTGGTAAAAGGGGGTTGGTCTGAGACACGAAGGCCATGAGAGGCACGCCCAGGATGCCTACGCTGGCCACACCTCCTTGGGAATGCTTCATCTCTCCCTTCCTCAGACTGAGAAAAACATGTCCCTGGGTACAAGAGGGGAAACACAGCAAACACCTGTTAGCACAATCTAGGCACATCTTACAGCTCTTTCAGATACCGCAGTGCCGGCTCCAAGAGAAGGTTCTCTCCCTGTCGAAACCTCCGAGCTGCCTGATCAATTTTCAGAGGGCTGAGGGCGAGGTTATAAATGAGATTGTAGTTGTGCATGAGGCGCTTGGCTCGCTCCTTCTCCAGAACACCTGTGTTTGGGGTACAAGGAGGGAGGGGAAAGAGAGAGAGAGAGAGACAGACAGACAGACAGAGAGAGAGAGAGAGAGAGAGGATAGAGAGGACAGAGAGACAGACAGAGACAGAAAGAAAGAAAGGGAGAGAGTAAGAGACAGAGATAGATGGAGAAATCCACAAAGGGAGAGAATGAAAGAGAAAGAGATAGAGAATAGGACAAAGAGAAGACAAAAACAAAGAAATAAAGAGATGGAGGGTTAAAGACATAGAGACAGAAGAGGAGAGAAACATAAACAGAGAAAGGAAGATAGAGGGAGAGAGAAAGACACAGAATGAGACACAGATGGAGAAATAGAGATAGAGAAAAGACATTTATTTTCAAGGCTAACCTCTTCATAATGTCTTACACATAGTAAGGGTTTAATAAATGTTTGTTGAATTAAATGGGATTCCTGAAAAGGATCCACAATAGGTGCTTCTGAAGAACCCATGGCCCTGACAAAAGCCAACGCTGAAAGGTGGGCACCTTGCCTCATGAAGGCTCTCCTACAAGCTCCATTGGCTGATGCCATTGGCTGAGTGCAGCCAACAGCTGAATTCTAGGCCAAGTTCAAGGCAATACTTTGTGTAGTCATGACCACTTTCTGAAGCCAGTTCTAGAGAAGGGTGGGGCGGCACCGAAAGGCCAAAAGTCATAGATTCATAGAATGCTAGAGCAGGATGAGACTCCTGAGATCTTTCAATCCAATGTCTTTTTTCTACTTATGAGAAAAATGTGGCCCATTTCCCCAAGATCACGCCCACATGATTGAATCATAGTCTTCTAGCACCTGGGCATCATGTTCAACCAGTCTGACATTGCTAAGCTTCTTTTATTTCTCTTTCTCCCCTTTGGCTTCCCATATTATTCCACTCCACATTGTATTTTGCATTCTATCTTATCTCCCCTCCTAGATGGTAAGCTCCCTGAAGCCCCAACTACTGGATGGATAAATGGTAGATCTGATCCTTGATCAGTTCAGGGCTGGACTCAATGGTTCCTAAAGGCCCTTCTGGCTGTGAGATGCTGGGATTATAGGCAAATGAGGTCCAAGTCTTACTATTCTTTCTCCCTTCTCCATCACCCCATACAGCACTCTGGACATAAGAGGGTACTTAACATAGATTTCATAAATGAACCCATTTGCATTTTGCCTTTTCCTCATCGCGTGCCTAAAGCGTTGTGTTTGTGTTCTGTAGCCTGTGTTCCCATCAAACTCTAGAATAATATAAGCCTAATTAATTAACACTTTAAGGTTTGCAAAGTGTTTGCTACATGTTATCTGATCCTCCCACTGACCCTTTAAGATAGGTGTTGTTATTATCCTTATTTTGTGGATGAGGAAACTGAGGCCCCAGGACTTTCCCAATGTAGTAAATGGCAAGATTCAAACCCAGGTTATGGGATCATAGACTTAGGGGTCGAATGAAGCTCTAGAGGTCTCCTAGAAACTGAGGCTGTGACAAGATGAGTGACTTGCCCAGGGCAATGCAGCGAGTATATGAGACAGGATTCAGACTTAAGTCTTCCTGATAGCTGAGCCAGCACTCTATCCAATGCACCACCAAGCTGTATTTGCCATTATCGCCAGACCTGGCCCTGCTACCGGCGCAGCTATTTGTAAATGATTTCCCATCTCTTAGCCCCAGCTTCCTGAATGTGCTCTATGTTTGATTTTCCAAGATTATGTCTTTTTGTTTGACCTTTCAGTGTTCCAAGTCCCCACCAGTACTGACATTCTATGTTCTAAGGTCTTTTTCTATACTCTGGGATTCTACATTCTGTTTTTCTTCCATATTTCTGCTCTATCACTTCACTTAGTTGTAACATTCTATGTTCCACAGGCTCTGTCAACTCTGACATTCTCTGCTCTAACATTCTATGTACTGATTTTCCTTCTTGCTCTGTTCTAAGATCCCTCCCAGCTCTGACATTCCTTGTCCTAAGACCCCTCCAACCTCTGACATTTCATGTTCTAAGGTTTTTTCTACCAACGTTTCTACCAACGTGCCAAGGTCCCCTCTAACTCTGACAATTTCTCTTCCTAGGTCTCTCCAAGCTCTGACATTCTATATCCTTAGGACCCTTCCAATCTTCATATTCTTTGTTCTGGGGTCCCTTCCAGTGCTGACATTCTACATTCTAATGTTCCATCTCCTAAGGTCCCTTCAGCTTCAACATTTTATCTTCTAACGCACACGCCATCTCGGACATTTTGCATCTAAAGATCTCTTCCAGCTCTGATAGTCTACACTCCAATAGTCTATATTCTAAGTTCCCTTATAGCTGCAGCATTCTGTGTTCTATGATTTAAAGAGCCTCCAAGCTTTACTGCTAGGAAATTCATCCTGATGTCAAACTCAAAATGCCATCAGCTGAAATGTGCACCCATTCCAGTCTATCATGTCATGAGTGGACTCCCCAAACAGCTGCTCACCACAATCCTTCAATCTCTCATCATGTGGTAAAGTCCATCTTCTTCTGCTTTTGTCCTTCCCCCACTCCCTCAATGAAAACACACACAAACACCAGCAAGAAGCTGGGAGGACTTTCCAAGTATCCTTCAGAGAGCAAGCCATGGCAACACACCCACCACCTCCTCAAAGGTAAGAACAATCTGTTTGCCCAACATCATTTACTTTCCTCTATTTATCGAGGTAATCATTCATATCAGGACAAAGGGCCCTTCCGTACACTGTGTGTGTCCATCCCAGGGACTGCTTCAATGTGCTCTCACACAGAAAGTGCCAAATAAACATTTATGACATGTGCAGCCTTCATCTCAACTCAAGCATGAGCTGAACCTTTTCTTGAGCCTCAGAGAACATAGCTATTTGCAAGAGGGAGAAATATAGGTCTGGTGTAGTGGCAGGATTCTTGGAGCTATTGATAAGATGCTCAGGACCAAAGCCTGACCCCTACATTGTCTGGCTGCATGACCTTTGGAATATGACTTCCCTTCTGCATTTATAAAAATAAGTCATTGAACCCAATGAGATCTGAGGTATCTTCTAGCTTTAACAGCGTAGGTGCTAATACCCCTCCAAGGTCTAACGTTCTAGGTTTTAAGGAGCCTTCTAACTCAAACACTGTGAAGTCTTTCCCAGTTTGGTGCTCTAAGATGTTATGTTCTTGAGTACTTTCCAGCATCAACATCTTATGTCCTAAGGTCCTTCCCGGCTCCAATATTCTATGCATTGAAATTCTCTGTTCTAAGGTCCCTTCCAGCTCTGATATTCTACACTCAAGGTCACATACATTCTTATTCTAACATACTATGTTCTAATGTCCCTTCTAGCTCTAGGTTCTAAGATTTTTATGTTCCAAGGTCCTTCCCTGCTCCACTTTAAGTCCCCATGTCTTTCCATAGCTCTAATATTCTATGCCCTAAGGTTCTTCCCAGTTCTGACATTATATATCGTTAGGTCCCTTCCACCTGTGATAGTCTATGTTCCAAGGTTTAATACTTTTGTGTTCTAATGACCTTTCTAGATCAACCATACTAAGGTCCTTCTGAGCTTTGATGATATTGGTTCTAAGGTTCCTTCCATCACTAGGACTCTAAGCCCCACTCCTGTATTCTGGGTTCTAAGGTCTGTAGCCACTCTGTGATTTTGTAACATAGTCCTCCTCCTGCTATGAGGCCGTGGTTGCTTCCTAAGAGTTTGTGGCAAATGAGTCAGCCAACATGCTGACCTCGGTCAATCCTCATTTTTCATTAAAAGTTGCCTCAGACGTTCCCATCTCTTGCTGACCTATTCTTTGGCTGTAGTGACTCTCCACATTTCATGGAAACGGGGAAAACAGACATAAATAATGAAGAGGTCATGGGGAAAGCATTTCAAATCTGCCCTTTTAATTTATTTACATCCATCATCTACCAAGGTCAATAAAACTCCATAGAGAACTTATTTCTTTAGAAACTCCACAAGAATGAGGCCCAAGACTGGGGAGAAATAGATCAATGACTGAGGCTGTGGCTATTATCAGTAATTGAATTTTGAGGGTTTCTGTTTGTTTGTTTTTTTTTTAATGTGTCTCTATCTATATATACATGTATGTTATTAAATTTAAATAGAAGTATATTTCTTGTATACATTTGTATATTGAATTAAATGTACATGTAATTTATATATACATAAATGTATTTCTATATGTACATATAAATCTATACATATGGATACACATATATACAATACGTGTATATATACATTATATAGATTTATGTATACGTATCCAAATATATATGTATTCATACATTTAAATATGTATGTATGTAGATACATATGTATACATGTGGGAGTCACAAAGGTAGACAGGGACAGAATTAGGATTAGAAAGCACCAGGGTCTCCTGAGACCCAGGCCAGGGTGATTCATAAAGATATGCTGAGAAGCTGAGTGAAATACATTGTGAAATCCTGATATACCCTGATGTCCTTAGCATTTCCCTGATCTAAATCACCTCAGAAACCTATCAAAATGAACAGTGAAACTTGGACATGAATGGGAGCCTACCCTATTATTTCGTTACAGCCAGAGTCTTTAAAAATGTTTATTGAGGGTAGGAATTAAAGGGAGACACACTAGATAAGCCTCAACCATCTCCCCACCCCCACTCTCCTCCAGCCCTAGCAATCTGGCTTCTGACCTCACCATTCAACTGAATCCACTCTCTCAAAGGTCAGCCATGACAGTGGAATGGCTGAATCCAATGGCCCCTTCTCAGGCCTCCTTGACCTTTCTGTAGCACTCAATGCTTCCGCTACACTAGCTCCACCCTTAGCTTCTCTCTATGTTCTCTGACCACTTTCAACCACTCCTTCTTGGTTTCCTGGACTGGTTCATTCTTTCATTTGCTTCATCTCCCCCCGCCCCCCAAGCATGTGTACGAGTGAGGCAGTGAGGTAAAAGAGTGCTGGCCTCTTGAGTCACAAAGACTTGGGTCTAAATCTTGACTCAAAGATTTATCAGTTGGGTGACCTTGGTAGGTCATGTGCCCTTTCACAGTCTTAGTTTCCTTAGAAACTGGGAAGAATGATAACGCCATTTTCACCCTGTGTGTGAGGTCCAACGTATATAAAGCACTTTATACATAAGTGTGTACCACTACTATTATTATTCTTAAACACTCCCCTATTCCCCATAACAATCTCTTCTGTGGGAGGCAATATGGCACAGTAGAAAAATGCAGAGCACGGAGGCTGAACACCCAGGTTCAAATCCCCTCTCTGTCTCTTGCTGTCTGTGTGACCTTGGACAAGTCATTTTATGTGAGTGGTTCTCAGTTTCTTCATCTGTTAAATGAAGAAGTTGGGCTAGACATCCTCAGAGGTCTCTTCTAGATTTAAGTCTAGGATCCTGGGCTGACCTGGGTTTGAATCCTGGAAAAGATGGTTTCTCAAGTTCCTTCCAGGTCTTTGACCCTATATATCTTGTCTATGCTGATGAGTTCCATTATCACCTCCCAGCAGATGACTCCTAGGGTCATTATATTTTCTAATTTCTTCCCTGAGCTTTAGTTCACATCTGGAACTGCCTTTGGGGCATTTCCACCAAGATACCCCACAAGTGACTCAAACCTGGTATGCCCAAAACACCACTCAATCTCTCCTTCAACTCAACCTACTCATCCTTCTTATCATGGTGAGGTAGTTAATGGGGCCCTGGATTTGGAGACAGGAAGATCGGGGTTTAAATTCTGTGTCAGATACTCACAACATCTATGACCCTGCACCAGGCAGCATCCAGAATGTCCAGTCCCCTATGTAGTGTGCAAGCTACTTGAGGGCGGGAATCACTTTGTTTATTTATTCCTATAGCTTAACACAGTATAGTGCCTTTCACAATGCTGATGAACAATAATTATTTCTTATTTTGATAAATGAATGTATGAGTTTGCATAAATTCCTTTACCTCAGATGCAGCTAGGTGATGCAGTGGATAGAGTACCAGCTTTGGAGTCAGGGGGACCTGAATTCAAATCCAGCCTCGGAAACTTGACACTTACTAGCTGTGTGACTGGGGCAAGTCACTTAACCCCCATTGCCTTGCAAAAAAAAAAATCCTTTCTGGTTTCTGTTTTCTTACATGTAAGATAAGTGGTTTTGGTCTCTACCAACTCTAAGGTCCTTTGCAGATCTACTATTCTATGTTTTAAAGTCTAGATCCCTTCTAACATGATAATTCTATGATTTAGATTCTAAAGTTTTATGTTCTAAGGTCTTCTCCAGCTCTAACATTTTATGTTCTAATGCCCCAGCTAGCTCGAACTTTCTATGTTCTAACATTGTATGTCAGAAGGTCTTTTCCAGTTCAAACATTCTATGTTCTATGTGCTAACGTTCTATGTTTGAAGGTCCCTTTTTGTCTCTAACGTTCTATGTCCTATGTTCTAAGGTAACCTTTAGCTCCAAAATTGCATGTTCTAACACTCAATATCCTAAGGTCATTCTGTATTCTAATGGTGCCTTCCAGCTGAACATTTCTGTGTTCTACAGTGTAGGTGGCTGTATGAAATGACCTTCAATGCCTGAGTCCCAACTAGAGCTTTGGAGTCTTGTAATGGGTCCAGTATAGTTTGCTATGGTGATGGCATTTATTTTAATGGAAATTTTATTTGGAGGAATCCTCCCTTGCATTTGATTAAAGGTTTGCTCTTTTCAAAATATTCCTACATTTGAATAAAGGGAAGCAGCCAGGTGAGTGCTGGACGTGGAGTCAGAAAGACCTGAGTTGAGCGCACATCCTGCCTCAGATAATTCCTAGCTGTGTGACTCTGAGCAGGTCACTTAATCTCACTCAGTTTCCTCATCTCTAAAATGGGTAGAATAATAGCACCTCCCTCCCAGGGCTATTGTGAGGATCAGTTGAAATAGCATATATACAAAGCTCTGCAAACATTAAAGTGCTATGTAAATGATAAATAATAAATATCGTAAGAAATTATAAAGAGTAAAGTATTCATGAATAGTATCATAAGAAAGTTGTAAACAAGTACCATAACAAATAATAACAAATCTTTCCCACGTTCCTGAGCCTGCCAGATATCATGGAGGGGACTGACTGCCCAGCGAGAGGGGGGCTTATTCCAACAGTCTTTCACCTGTATTGTTCACATCACACAAGTAGAGGGCGTTTTCTAGCTTTCGGAAGCGGTCCATCCACGTCTCCCTGTGGGCCTCCTCGTTCCTGAGTTGGCTCAGATACGGCTGTGAGGCTGGTCGGGTCTTCCTGCCGGCCTCGCTTTGCTTGGAGGCCCTCGTCTCGGGAGCAGGGTTTGCAGGGGGTGACTCCCCGTCTTCTGTGTGTTTCTAGCAACAAAAAGCAAAGTTTTATGACAATAAGATAGCAACACAGACAATCCCAAGGTTCCTTGGCAGAAGAATGGGCCACCCAGACATCAGGAACTGGGAGAAGTTTATGCTTCCCAAAGCCAGGGAGGCCACGTTTTAAGTCCTCATTCTGCAGGATGATGCTTGCCAACGCCTGCTGGATAGAAATGACTGGTGAAGGGGTTTGAAATGAAATTCCACAAGGAAGGGCACTAGCCTCTGTTTAGCTCAGTCTTAGTGGGGTTTTTGCTGGGGAGTCACAAAAAGTGTACTAGAGGGGCAGCTAGATGGCACAGTGGATAGAGCACCAGCCCTGGAGTCAGAAGGACCTGAGTTCAAATCCGGCCTCAGACACTTGCTAGCTGTGTGACCCTGGGCCAAGTTACTTAATCCCAATTGCCTCAAAAAAAAAGTATACTGGAAATGAAGAAGTCTGCAGTCTGGGCTCTGGACATCATTTAACTGAGACTGACCTAGTTCTATACTAATGTGGTCCGAAGAGGGGGAATACCCAGTGGAGTGCTTAGCATGAGTCCTAATGAGTGAACAGTGGTCAGTTGGCCTTGGGCCCAAGGTGCCCATGTTGAGTGGCACGCTCGTAGTGCACTGCTGGTGTATGCTTCCTCCCATCTTCCAGATCCCTCCCCCTACCTCAGCCCTCAGGTAACTTCAGGCAAAGCCCATACTGTGCCTTCTGGCCTGCCCTTGGCAATAGCAGCCTTGTCCTGGGCAGCCTTTTTCAAGGACATGTTTGCAGTCAGATCCTTGTGCGTGCCCTCCAAAAGCATCCAGTCAGAAGATCAGGGATTTGGAGCTGGAAATGACTTTATAATCCTCTAGTCTAACTCTCTCATTTACCTATGGGGAAACTGAGGTCCAGAGTTAGGAAGTCACTTGCCTAAAAGCACTTCTCCTCCAGGAAGCCTTCCCCAGCCCCTCTTCACTCTAGTGCCTCCCTTCTCTGACTTCCTATTTATCCCATACACAGCTTGTTTGTACATATTCATTTGCTTGTCATCTTCCCCCATCAGACCATACACTTCCTGAGTGCAGGGAATGCCTTTTGCCTCTTTTGTATCCTCAGTGTTTAGCACAGTTCTTGGCACATAGTAGCTGCTTAATATATACTATATATATATATATATATACACACATATACATATACATATATACATATATATATATATATATATATATTGACTGACACAAGCAGAGACAGAGCTAGGGTTCAAAGTTAGGTCCTTTGTCCTTTCCCCGTATTCTTCCTCAAGCCCTTCAGGACCATGGAAATCTTTCACAGTGCCCTAGACCGTCCTTGTCACCCCCTGGTAGTCCCATCCTGACCATCTGCCTCTCTCCTCTGTTTTGACTTTAGAATGTGAACTTCTTGAGAGGATGGTTGGTGTTTTTGCTTTTCTTTGTGTGCTTAGCACATGCTTATTGACTGACTGACATTTCCCTGAATTGGAAAGATAGTTCTGCAGAGAATCCAGACCTTGAAAGGGGCTATTGAGCATAGGGACTGAGTCTTCCATGAGAGCCTAGTACTGAGGAATGGTCTGCTCAACCAGACCTTCTTAACCTTTGGGCCCGCCTTTAAAAAAATGGCAATTATTTCAATAAAACTTTGTAATGCTATGTATTTTATTTAATGTACTTAAAACATCATCCTGAGAAAGAAGGATATTTAGGCTTAACCAGAGGGGTTTGAGATACACAAAAGGTCAAGAATTCCTGCTCTAAGGAGAGACATTACTATATAATGGAGAAAGTCAGACTTGGGGTCAGTGGATCTGGTTAAAATCTTCACTCTACTACTTACTACCTATGTGACACTAAGAAAGTCATTTCCGTTCTCTTGGCTTTGGTTCCCTCTTCTGTAAAAATGAGGGAACTGGGATAAATGGGATACAAGATCCCTTTCAGTTCCAAATCCCTTGAACTTCTGAAACTATGTCCTTTGAGATGAACCGAAGAAACTTGGAAAGGTTAGCCTGGAGAAGAGAACACTGCAGGGTACATGGTCATTGTCTTCAAATGTTTGAAAAGCTGATACTGGAACAAGGTCTGGGCTTGGTCAGGCTGGCCCCAGGGGCAGGAGCACAGGGAAGATGTTCCAGATGGATTTTGGCTGTGAAAAAGAGGGGGGGATCTTCCCAACTTTATAATGTGATGAGTTACTTGTTAACGAGGATGTGCTTTACTCAACTGCAAACCAATTTTTCACAAAAGGCTAAGTGGGAAAAAAGTTAAAAATTAATGTTGCCAGCGGCAAAAATGGAGGCTGGTGTGAACTGTCAGTTGTGACTGCTTATGTTGCTATGATGGCGTTCCTTTGCTGGGGCTGACAGGCTCCAGCTGACATTTTGGGGAAGCCCCAGGGTGCTGCTGGGGCCCCACATGCCCATCAGGGGATGCTCCTCTGCTCAGGACGGTCTAGGGCTCCCTACTCTGGCGGCAGGCAACGTGAATTTAAGGCTTACTAGGTGCTAGGCCCTGAGGATACAAGAAAAAAAAGGAAAACAGTCTCTGTCCTCAAAGTGCTTACAATTCCTCACCTGTAAAGTGGAAGCCTTGGCTTAGAAGCATTGCAGCTAGAGATGACTTCTTAGGCCCCTCCTGGTTCGAAATCCTGTGATCTAAACCTGGCGAAAACTGATGTTTCCTCTATCTCGGAGAAGTCAGTCAGTCAATAAGCATTTCCTAAGTTGTGGCTGTTCAGTCATATCCAATTCTTCATTACACCGTTTATGGTTTTCATGGCAATGATACTAGAATGGTTTGCCATTTCCTTCTCCAGCTCATTTCACAGGCGAGGAAGCTGAGGCAAAGAAGGTTAAGTGACTAGCCCAAGGTCACAGGTAGCTAGTGTGTGAGGCAGGATTTGAATTCAGGAAGTCTTCCTGATTCCAGGCCTGGTACTCTCTCCACTGTGCCATCTAGCTGCCCTATAAGTACGTGCTGTCTATCCCAGGCACTCTGCTAAGTGTTAAGGATATAAAGAAAAGAAAAAACAGCCCGCAGAGAGTTCACATTCCAATAGGGAAGACAAGAGGCAAATAACTAGTTACAAACAAAGATATAGATATACATACACACATATATGTACACACATATACACATACACTTATATACACATATATATGCAGGATTCATATATGTATAGATATGTGTTTATATGCAAATACACATGTGTATATACATGTATATATACAATATATAAATATATGTGTATATGTGTGTGTGTATATATACAATATATCTATATCTATATATATATTATGTATCTATATTTATATTTACATGGAAGGTAACCTCAGAGGAAAAGCATTAGTGTAATCCCCGTGGCAGTGATAAGGAGAGGCCTCTGGCTGGCCGAAGCTGAATCCAGATCAAATCCCACTTTCCACCAGAGGTCATCCTTAAAGGTTATTTGGAGCAACCCCTATCCGAAAAGGCATGTTCAGGATCCCTGAGAGGTGGCTTCTGAACACCTCTAATGAGGGAGGGTAGGTCCGCCGATGTGGTTGCTGAGGTCCTGTGGGGAGCCTCCGAGCTCCCCTGGAAGCCCCATTCCCTTCTGGGGCAGCTTTCATGATAGGAAGGTTGTTTTTTTCTTTACCTCAAGACTTGGCGAAAAGTGCCTGCCCTCAAGGAGTTCCTTTCTAATGGGGGAGACAACATGCATATAAATTGCTACATGGAAGATAAATTCAGAATATACAGAAGGTGGCCCTATAATAAAGAACTTCCCCACCCCCCTTACTGCTACTGCCTTCCTTCTGCTGATTTCCACCAGTTTTTCCTCTTTAGATTTGTTTGCACATTGCCTCCCCCTTTAGACTTGAGGGCAAGGACTGTCTTTTGCTTTTCTCTACCAACCGGAACCATCCCCGGCACTTATCTCAGTGCTGGGCACATAGTAGGGCCTTAACAAATACTAATTGACAGACCAAGAAACTGATTTTATATGGCTTTTTAAGGTTTGTAAAACTCTTTATACCATTATCTCCTCTGATCCTCACAATAACCCAGTGACATAGGGAAGATGATAATCCTCATTTTGTAGATGTGAAAACTGAGGCTTTGAAAGACAGGAGAGTTGTTTAGGAGCATGGTGTCTTCCCTGTTAGATTGTAGGTTCCTTGAGGGCAGGGCTGTCTGGTTCAACACTATCATTCTACAAATGGGGAAACTAAGGCCCAGGGAAGTTACCTTACTTGCTTAAGGTCACACAGGTAGTATAAAATACTTGTTCTTTTTAGTTCTAAAGGGAAGAATGAGGGACATCGGGTAGAAATTGCAATGAATCAAAATTAGACTTGATTTCAGGGAAAACAAACAACCTCCTTCCTTCCAAATGTTTAAAAGTTGGAGTTATCCATAAGTGAGATGAATTTCCTTGGAAGGCAGGGTGTCTGAACCTCAGTTTGATCATATCTGATATGAGAGCTTGGGGTTAGTTTAAGAGTGATGTCAGAGAAAACACCTAACAACTGTATCTAGGTGCAATAAGTTACAGCAGAATCTGGTGGGTCTGGGACTCAGTTTCTTGATCTATAAAAAGAGGAGATGAGGACTTCAGTGAATGTCTTTAATTGGAAATTGGAATTTCTCAACAGGAATGTTGTCAAGGAAATTCATGTTCAAGTATGGCTGGACTACATGGACCCTCAGGTTTCTGCCAACTGTAAAATTCTATGATTCTGTAACTTACTGCTCTCCAAGGTCTCTTTGAGCTTGATATCCTAGGCCAGTGGAATGAATGCAGTCAGGTGACCTGTGTGACCTTGGGCAATGTATCACTTAACATCTCTGGGCCTCAGTTTCCTTTCAAGTAGAAATTGTTTCTTTTTTTTTGTCTGAATGGCCAGTGCCCAGTACAGTGGATGGCACTGAAACCCACACTTGTTGATGGTCGATCTGTAAAATGAGGGGGCTAATGTAAAATGAAGGACCATTAAGTGCTGAGGTCCTTTCCAGCTCTGGTTTAACCCATCAATGATAAAAAGTCAAGGATTTACATGCTCAGCTGCAGTTTTCTTATTAGATAGAGGGGAAGCCCCTTGCCCCTACCTCCTGCCTCACCTCTTTCTCTAAAGAAGGGAGATGAGGGCCCGCCCACAATACTCTGTTGTCAGAGAGACTGGAAAGAAAAGAGGCAAGCATTTTTCCCAAACAGACTTAACACTCCCTTGCAAAAGCATTTGCTGTTGTTTCTTGAAGAAAGAGAGAGACAGAGAGAGAGAGAGGGAGAGAGAGAGAGAGAGAGAGAGAGGAGAGAACCTTGCCAAAATGGGTACTACTTTCTAAAATATTATAATGTATGAAGTGTGTGAAGAGGCCTTCCTTCACTTTAAGATGAATGATGTTCTAATCTGAGGCTATTAAACATGGCAGCCACACTCAGTCTGTTCTTTGCTTCTGTTTGCATTCCTCTCCCCAGGACAAAGCAGCTCCAGATATTAGAGGGGCTTTTAAATGCTGGCCCAAAACTTTGGTCCTTCATCAAAGGGTCCATTACATTCTTAAGGGTGACGTGTGGGTGAAAAAGGTCTCCTTGCTCCTTAGGAAGATGGACTTCCGATGTTAAAAGAGACCTCATAACCACTCTTTATTTTGACAGGAGTCTGTGTATTATTCATGCACTTCCACAGAAAGCAGACAAACTCCAAAGCTGGAGAATAGGTCCAGGTCCCTTGGGAGGAAGTTGTAAGGGGGTATGATGAGGGGGGGTTAGAATGGTCTGAGATTCCTCAGGGCAATGAAGCAAGCCAGTGACAAGCCTTTACTTCCAAGTTACACCCAAAGGAATTTAGACTCAGAAGCTCTGTCCCTTGTCTCTTATCTTGGCCTTGGAAACTCCTGGGGCAAGAGGATTTTGGTGGCAGAAAAGGAGAGTTTTGGGTGGTCCTAAAATGTACCAGGCAGCAAGGCTTCATATAAAGAACACCCATTTTGTACCACAAAGCTCCAGGTTTACCTGACTTTCTTTTTTCAGCTGCATGGCCTTGGACTTTTTAGTTAAGTTCGTTAGTATCCTCATTCACAAAATGTAGATTCCCTTCTAAGTTTTAAGTACTAGTTCTGTTTAATATTGGAAGAGAAAAAGCACAGGACCAGGAGATCTGGATTCTATTAAATTTGAACAAGTCTCTTATAGTAGTAGTCATGGTGGTGTTCCTAATGATTATAATGTAGCAGCAGCAGCAGCAGTAGTAGCCTTCTGCCTCTTTTTGTATCCCTAGCACTTAGCACAGTGCCTGGCAGATAATAGGCACTTAATCAATGTTTATTGATTGATTATAGCATTGGTGGTGGTGGTGAGGGTGGTAGAAATAATAATGGTGATGATGATGATGATATTTAGAAAGTGCTTTAAGGTTTGCGAAATGCTTTGTACATGCATTATCTCCTTTGATCTACACAACATGCTTCTTGGTTTGCATTTTAGAGCCCTTCCCAACCTACCTTTCCAGCCTTGTCACACCTACTTCCCTTTGTGCCCTCTACAATCCAGTCACAAAGGTTATTTCCTTGAACATGATAATCCATTTCTGACCTCCATGCCTTTGCACTAGCTGTCCTCCATACCTTGAAGGCACACCCTCCTCACCTCTGCCACTTTGAATTCCTCTGCTTTCTTCAAAGCTTAGCTCAAGGGTCTCCTTCTCTGCAGTGGTTAGCTCCTTCCCCCAGCTTGTTTCCTCTCTTGTAAAATGGGGATAATAATCCTAACCCTTTCTATTCCTGTAGGAATAGTAAACAACTCTAATTCAATTAAAAAAAAACATTTATTAAACACCTACTAGGTTCAAGACTCTAAGCTTGGCCCTGGGGACCAGATAAAAAACAAAAACAGTCCCTGCCCTCAGAGTGCTTCCATTCTATTGGGGGATGGTATAAAGATTGAATGAAATAATGGGTGTTAAAGTATTTACGCAATGTAAAGAGTCATTGAAATGTGGCCTTACAGTTACTGTTATTTTTGAATGACTGACTCACAAACCCCTAGACCTCATCCTGACCCACATAGAAACTTACGAGAGTCTCAGTTGGGCTTTGCGTCTTCTCTGAACCTCTAACAGCCAAAACAGTAGATGGAACTTCCTCTTTCTTTGTTCCTAATAATAAAAATTAAAAAACAAAACAAAACAAAACAATGATTCACATTTCAAGGGCACATGAAGATACAAACATGTTTCCTGGACTTGTGATTTCACTGGTATAGCGATCTCCTAGGGAAGAAACCACCCAGTCTTAGCTCCCTAAGGCACTGAGTGGTTAAGCCAGTAACTCCGAGTCACACCATCAATGTGTATCAGAGATAGGATGTGAAACCTGGTACTGCTAACTCCGAGGCTGGCTCTCTCTCCACTTTGCAGCACTGCCTCTTCAAGGCTAAAAAATAAGTAGAAAAAGCAAACAGGAGTATGGAGAGAAGAATTTCTTTCAGTCTCAGTAAGAAGAAAACCAAAATGATTTAATTTACCTGGTTGGGGTCACAAGGCAATAATGTATCATTATTATAAGAGAAAGAGCCTTGAGTTGGGAAAGAGTAGGACCCAGTGGTGACAGTCCTGGATCTGTCCCTGATTTATTGTGAGGTCTGAGGCAAACCATTATAATGACCTTCCTGAGCCTCAGTTTTCTCTCCCCTGTAAAATGGTCATGGACCTAAGGGTTGGGGAAGGGATGAGTATAATTATATTAGTACTACTGGTGTCATTGTGCTGTTGGGAGCATCTTTACAAGAAATAAAAGTGATGTAAGTGTTTGAAACAACAAAGATAGCAGAATTGCAGGTCCAAAGCAGAAAAGGAGCTCGGAGGCTATCTAACCCAACCCCTTCATTTTACAGAGGAGGACACCGAGGCACACAGGTAATGAGTATCAGAGATGACATTTAAATCCAGGTTCTCTGACTCCAGAGCCCATACTTTTTCTACTATATGATAAGAAGTTCAACTGGGAGGGAGATAAATGGAGTCTAGAAAAGTCAGAAAAACTTCCTTGGAGAAGGTAGGATTAAACTGGTCCCTGAAAGTCCCCTGTCTACTATACCATGCTCTCCTATCTGAACATAGTCATACTGAACAAACAAGAAAAAACAAAAAAAACAAAAAAAACCATTGACCAAGATCTTCCCGTGGCCAGGTACTGTGCTGAATATTGGGGATACAAATAGAAAAGGAGCTCCCAGGAACCCCAGGGACTGTGACAGACAGACAAATAATGATAACATACTAGATAACACCCAGGTTTTCAGAATTGAGTTTTGATTTTGTTTTAGAGGTTTATCTAGAAAATACTTATATAAAGTTCAGAGATTCAGAGCTGGAAGGGATCTTACAGATTATATAATTCCCTTTATTTCCCTTCACTCCCTCACTCTTCACTTTACAAAAGAGGAAACTGAAGCCTGGAGAAGTAAAGTGATTTGCCCAAAGTTAGATAGTGACAGAGGTGGGATTCAAAGCCAGTGTCCTAGCCACTGTCCCTATCTGACAGTCAAAAACAATGAATAAATGCCTACTATGTGCCAACCACTACACTAAACTCTGGGGACGCAAAGAAAAACAAAAATAGTCCCTGCCCTCAAGGAGCTTACAATCTAATGTAAGTTGACTACTGGAAATAATTTTAGGACATAATTTACTCCCCAGAAGTCTGGTGCTTAAGGTATAGGTCTGCCCTCTACCTGTGTTACCTGTCACAAGTCAATACTCCAGGCATCCTGCCCCCTCATATACCTTTGCTCAGCAAGCATATTCTTATTCACGCTATCCTAATGGCCTTAGATTTGTTATGTCTGTCAGGAAGGTCATCCTGTAATTTATGCCAGCAAGACAGATTGCAGACTACATTTTCAATAGAAGATAAATGAATAATCATCATGAATGAAGGATGTTTATAGTTCAGCAGACAGCTGGTTTGTCTCCAACCACATGGTGAGAGGTTCAAGTCCAGACTTGGAATCCCAAACATGCCTGGATGTTAGACCTTGGTCATGGCCAACTCCTACTTTGTCAACTGTGTGAATATCAAACTCTCCCTTCTCTCCCCTCCCCTCCTTTGCCCCCACGTGGATCACTGTCTAAAACTGGCTTGGTGGCACCTTGGTTCAAAACTCTCATACCATTTCTTGTTACTGCTTGTGTGGTCAGAAGAAAAGTTGTAACCCCAAACAGCTGCTCCTAATAAGCCATTATGCAAATAGATTACATCAGTTCTTTTCTTCTCCTTTTTTGGATTGCTGAGGGAATCAAGTATGAGACCATCATTTAGAACTCTCAGGTCAGGTATAATGTATAAGTAAATACAAACAAGTTACCACACTTTTCAGAAAGCAGAGAAGACCCAGTTATGGAGGGAAGTGCCTTGCAGTAAATTTCCCTAATAAAGGTCTGATATCTAAGACATATAAGGAACTGCTTCAAATGTGCAAGAATAGGAGTCATTCCCCAGTAGACAAATGATCTGAGGTCAAAGGATATGCACAGGCAGTTCTCAAGGGAACAAATTCAAGCTATCAATAACAATATGAAAAATACTTGAAATTAATAATAATTAAAGGAATACAAATTTAAAACAATTCCGAGATTCTACCTCACACTCACCTGATTGGTAAAGGTGACAAAAAAAAAAGATGAAACATGTTGGAGAGGCTACAGGAAAACAGATGTATTAATGTACTGTTATTGGAGCTGGGCATTAGCCCAGCCTTTCTGGAAAGTAATTTGAAACTATTCCCCCAAAGTTATAAAACTGGGCATACCCTTTGAACCAGTGATACCACTACAAGGCACACGTCCCAGAGAAATCAAACCAACCCAGATGTTAGAAATAATCTTGAAGAACAAGGGGGTTCATGCAGAATTTATCAGCTTAAAAGGGAGGATTAGCTACACACACACACACACACACACACACACACAAGATTTGGGGAGATCAGAGTTGAATCACCAGCAGCTATGGGACACCACAGTGTATAGAACATTGGACCTAGAATCATGAAGAACTGAGTTCAAATCCAGCCTTAGACACTTAATAATTGTACAAGATAATATATGTAAAGCATATTGCAAATCTTAAAGTTCTGTCTGAATGGTAATTATCATCATTATCATTAACAAAATGTGATGTTGAGTGAATCATGGGGTCACTAACTTAGGACTTCAAGGAACCATAACAGACATGGTACAGAGGAGACAATCACAGGCTTTGAGTCAGAGAGACAGGTGCAAGTCTTACTTTAGATACTTGTTGGTAGCAAGGCATCCCACTACTCTGAATCTGTCTCCACCTCTACAGAGTGGAAATAATAATACCTGTGTTACCTTTGTCACAGGATGGTTGGATAGAGGAAATGAGCTAAGGCATGTAAAGCCCTGTTCAACTTTAGAGTACAATAACAACAACATAACAATAATAACAATAATGATGATGATGATGATGACCACTATTATAATTATTGCTATTGATAATATTATTATTTTTAAGGAAATAGCAGAGTTAGGATTCCACATCAAGGTCAGCTGGCTGAATTCAGGGTTGCTTCCACTAGCTGTCAGTCGTTCCCTCTATAAAATGAGGGGGTGGGCTAGTTCAGGGGTTCTTAACATGGTGGGTCATCTGTGAACTTGTCTTTATTACTCTTTTGACAGTTACATTTCAACATATTGGAATTCTTTGTGCTGTATTCTATGCATTTTAAAGCATTCTGAGAAGTGGTCCATAGACTTCACTGGACTGCCAAAGGGGTCCAGGATAAAAACAGGGCTTAGACTCCTTGAGCTAAATGCTTTTAAAAGCCCCTTCTAACCGCCACTAAGATTTTGCCCCTCTACATGACCTGTGTTGAATATCATGAGTTTTTTGTAAAGACCCTAGATTACAAAATCCACAGCTATGATTGTAATTGTCTGAGAAACAGGAAGTAAATAGGGGTTCTGAAGATGTGGACCCCAGCTCCCATGAAGACCAGTTCTTTCTTTGTCTCCTCCTGCACTTGAGGTTGCTGGTTGGCACCCTTTCAACTGAGGGTGAGAAGCAGCCTGGCTCAGCTGACTTTCTTGTATGCTGTGATAAAGTGATCACTGCGGCAGTGTGACTGAAATCATCAGAGAGAAGACTTTCTGGGAAATGAGCTCCTGAGCATTTCTGGGCAGAGCCAAATTGTCTCACATTGCCTGACTTGCTCTCCAAAGTATAACGCATGGAATTATTGAGAGCCTCAGAGACTGACCCTGAGAGTCAGTCAGTCAACAAGCATTTATTAAGTACTTACGACGTGCCACATACTCTGCTAAATGTTGGGAATGTCGAAAAAGGTTAAAAGTATATTGTTTCCACCCTCAAGGAACTCACATTCTAAAGAGGGAGATGACATGCAAACAACTATGTACATACAAGATGTAAATAGAGCAAATGGAAGGAAATCTCAGAGGGAAGACTCTAGCAGCAAGTGGTGGTGGGGAAGACCAGCAAAGGTCTCCTGCACAAGGTAGCCTTTGAGCTGGGTCTTGAAAGAAGATAGGAGGTGGAGACAAGGATGGAGGCCATTCTGGGCAATAGAGGCAGCCTATGAAAAGGCATTGCATTGCAAGCTGATTGACAAAAACCCAGGAGGCTAGCGTCATTAAATTACAGAGTACATGGGGGGCCGTGAGGTAGAAGAAGGCTGAAAAGGTAATGAGGCCAGGTTCTGAAGGGCTGAACAGAAGAGTTTTATATATGATCCTGGAGGTCACTGGGGTTTATTGAGCAGGGAGTCAGATCTGACAAGGAAGATCATTTTGGCAGCTGAGAAGATGATGGATTGGAACTGGGAGAGACTTGACACTAGGGGCCAACCTGCAGGCTATTGTAGTAGTCCGGGGTGAGGTCATAAAGTTTGTTGTTACTGCTCAATTATGTCTGGCTCTTCATAACACCATTTGGGATTTTCTGGGCAAAGATACTAGAGGTGTTTGCCGTTTTCTTTTTCAGCTTATCTTACAGATGGGGAAACTAAGGCAAACAGGGTTAAGTGACTTGTCCAGGGTCACACAGTTAGTAAGTGTCTGAGGCCAGATTTGAACTCAGGAAGATGATTTTTCCTGACTCCAGGCCCAGCACTCTATGCACTAGGGTGCCACCTAGAAGCCCTGTGGTAATGAGGTTAGAAGGCAATAATATGAGACCATGCAGTAGTAGCTCTAGGCAGTATCGTATAGTGGAAAGAGTAATGGATTTGGAGTAAGAGGACATAGGTTCAAATCTCACCTTTGGTTACGTTTTACTTAAGCGGCCTTGGGCAAGTCATTTAACTTTCTGGGGCCTCAGTTTCCTTTTATGTAAAATGTATAGGAGAATGTTGAGCTAGATGGCCTCTGAGACCCCTTTTATTTTTTTTTTCAATTTTTTTAACTTTTTTATTTATTTATTTATTTTTTAGTTTTAGTTTTCAACATTTACTTCCACAAGATTTTAAGTTAATTTTCACCCCATCTTGCCCCTCCCCCCAATGCAAGATGGCATGCATTCTGAATACCCCTTCCCCTAGTCTGCTTTCCCTGCTATCTCTCCCCCCTTCCCCTTCTATTTTCCTGTAGGGCAAGATAGATTTCTGTACCCCATTTCCTGTATTTCTTATTTCCCAGTTGTATGTGAAAACATTTTTTTTAAACATGTGCTTTTTAAACTTTGGGTTCCAAATTTTCTCCCTTCCTCCCTCCCCACCCACCCTCATTGAAAAGTCAAGCATCTCAATATAGGTTATACGTGTGCAGTTATGCAAAACACTTCCATAGTAGACATGCTGTGAAAAACTAACTCTATTTCCCTAATCCTATCCTGCTCTGTGATTTATTCTATTCTCTCTTTTGACCCTGTCCCTCCTCAGATGTGTTTGCTTCTGATCACCCCCTTTCCCAATCTGCCCTCTTCTCTATCACCCCCTACTCTCTTGTCCCCTTCCCCTCCTATTTTCCTGTAGGGTAAGACAGATTTCCATACCCAATTGAGTATGTATGTTATACCCTCCTTAAGTCAAATCCTATGAGAATAAGATTCACTCATTCCCTCTCACCTTCCCCCGATTCCCCTCCACTATAAGAGCCTTTTCTTTTCTGGTTTTTTTTTTTTGTGAGATAATTTATCCCATTCTACCTTTCCCTTTCTCCTTCTCCTAGTATAATCCTCTCTCACTCCTTAATTTTATTCTCCAGGTATGACCCCTTCATCTTCAACTCACCCTGTTGCCTCTGTCTATCTATCTATCTATCTATCTATCTATCTATCTATCTATCTATCT
>NW_020949602.1:7174842-7241054 GCF_900497805.2 Vombatus ursinus
TATCTATCTATCTATCTATCTATCTATCTATCTATCTATCTATCTATATACATACATATAATTTTTTCCCTCCAACTACCCTAATACTGACAAAGGTCTCATGAGTTACAAATATCATCTTTCCATGCAGGAATGTAAACAGTTCAACCTTAATAAGTCTCTTATGATTTCTCTTTCCTGTTTAACTCTTCGTGTTCCACTTGAGTCTTGAATTGGAAAGTCAAATTTTCTATTCAGCTCTGGTCTTTTCATCAAGAATGCTTGAAAATCCTCTATTTCACTGAATGACCATTTTTTTCCCCTGAAGAATTATACTCAGTTTTGCTGGTTAGGTGATTCTTGGTTGTAATTCTATCTCCTTTGCCCTCCGGAATATTATATTCCATGCCCTGTGGTCCCTTAATGTAGAAGGAGCTAAATCTTGTGTTATCCTGATTGTGTTTCTACAATACTTGAATTGTTTCTTTCTGGCTGCTTGTAATATTTTCTCCTTGACCTGGGAACTCTGGAATTTGGCTACAATATTCCTAGGAGTTTTCCTTTGGGGATCTCTTTCAGGAAGAGATTGGTAGATTCTTTCAATTTCTATTTTGCCCTCTGGTTCTAAAATATCAGGGCAGTTTTCCTTGATAATTTCTTGAAAGATGATGTCTAGGCTCTTTTTTTGATGATGACTTTCAGATAGTCCAATAATTTTTAAATTCTCTCTCCTGGATCTATTTTCCAGGTCAGTTGTTTTTCCAATGAGATATTTCATGTTATTTTCTAATTTTTCATTCTTTTGGATTTGTTTTACAGTGTCTTGATTTCTCATGAAGTCACTAGCTTCCAATTGCTCTATTCTAATTTTTAAGGAAGTATTTTCTTCAGTAATCTTTTGGACTTCCTTTTCCATTTGGCCAATTTTGCCTTTTAGGGCATTCTTCTCCTCATTGGCTTTTTTGACCTCTTTTGCCATTTGGGTTAGGCTACTTTTTAAGGTGTTATTTTCTTCAGTATTTTTTTGGGTCTCCTTTAGCAAGCTGTTAACTTGCTTTTCATGATTTTCTTGCATCACTCTCATTTCCCTTCCCAGTTTTTCCTCTACTTCTCTTACTTGCTTCTCAAAATCACTTTTGAGCTCTTCCAAGGCCTGGGAGTAGTTCATATTTTTCTTGGAAGTTTTGGATATAGGAGCTTTGACTTTGTTTTTTTCTTCTGGTTGTATGTTTTGATCATTTTTGTCACCAAAGTAAGATAATATAGTCTGACTCTTTTTGCACTGCTTGCTCATGATCCCAACCAATTATTTGCATTTTAAACTCTTTGTTAAGGTAAGAGTCTGCTTCCAATGTGAAGAGTGCACTGTCCCAAGGTTTGGAGGTTTGTACAGCTGTTTTCAGAGATACTTTGAGGGACCTGAAAAGCATCAGTTCTTCCAAGGTGCTATGATAAGGGGCGAGGTGTTTCCTCTCCACCGCCACAACAAGCTCTACCACACCAGCACTCCTCCTCGCCCCAGGACCTCCCCTCAGACCTGTGACCCAGATCCAAGCACGGGCAAAGCAAGAGATTCCTGACTCGGCCCTGGCAAAGAGATCCTTGCAATCCCCCTCAGATCAGCCAATCGATTCCCCCTCAGTCTGTGGGCTGGAAGCTCAGAAGCCAGCCTCTACCCTCGTGGCGGCTGAGATCTAGCTTCTTCTCTCACTGCAGTCACAGACTTTTCCCATTGACCTTCTAAGTTGTCTTTGGCATTCGTGGGTGGAGAAGTCTGGAAACCGCTACAGCTGCCCGCGATTCAGTCTTCTCTCTGAGACCCCTTTTAACTCTAGATCTAGGATCTGATCCAAGTACTGCATCCTCTTCCCTTCTCTCTCTCCCTCCGCCCTTTCTCTCTCTTTCTCTGACCTCATCAATTCATATGGATTTAATTGGTTTCTCTCTGTAGTTGAATCACAGACCAATACATACAACCCCAGTCTCTCCCTTGAGCTTAAGTCCCACATCACAAACAGCTGTAAGCCCCAGAGAAATCTCAGGCTCTGCTCATCTAAAGCAGAATTCATTATCTCTCCTCCCTTCCCTTCCATCTCCCCAGGAGACATAGTAGGTGCACATAGTAGGTGATTAATAAATGTTTTTGATTTGACACATTGTGGGTGCTTAATAAATTCATATTGTTAGAACGATTAACTCCCATCTCCTTACTTACATTGAATTTCAGCTAGCATGCAGCATGCTATCCAATCTGAGTAGCAGGCGTCTTTCTTCTTCGATTTTCCTCTTTTCCCCAACTCATTCTCTCCCTGCTAGCATTTCCAGCCAGGCTCAGCTCATTCTGTTCTTCAGAGCTCCTGACGTTATTCTTCCAGAACGACATCACACTTGTGCATTTATCCCCAGATACTCGCCCTTGCTTCTGTGTCTGCAAGGGTCTTCTGAAAACCTAAGCTGGTTGGTAAATTCCCTGAGCATTCCTATTTATCTCTTTAGACAACTCTCTCTTTTTCTCCTGATTGGAATTATTTCTCTGAGTCTTTGGAATTCCATTCCTAAGTGCTTTCCATAATTCATAAACTGACCTTGCCGAAGAAGTTTTGTCTATAGAATGATACCTAGTCCCTCTCTTAACCCTCTGAAATCTACTCCTTCCAAATTGTGAGTGTATGACATGGTATGGTCAGCTTTTCTCTCCTCTATCATAAATTTCAGTATCCAAGGGTTATAGATTTCAACCTGGAGGCCATCTTAGAGGTCATTCATCCAATACCCCATTTTACAGAAGAGAATCTTTAGACCCAGGGAGAGAGAAAGGACTTATCCAAGGTCACATTAGAAGAACTGGAAGAACTGGAACCCAGGTCCTCCATCTCCAAATTTCCCCTGTTTCACATCATGTCTACTTTAGCAGCTAAGCCCTCCTTGCTGGTCAGAATCAGTTCCAGGTTATCATACGCTTTCTGATGACTTCATTTACCTTTTGAGGCATGATTAAACTAGAAGCTTTGGAGGGGCTGGCTTATCATGTCTTCCAGATATGATCTGGGCAATAAAACCAGGGCACTGACCTGTAGGTTTGGGCAAAGGAGAAGGCTTGTCCGAGGAAGCTTTGATCAAGAACTCCATCAATTTTTGCCATCTGTGTGAGAAGAAAAACAGAGTGACTGAAAGGAAGGTTCTTTTTGGCCTGAAATAATGACCAATAAAATTGCCAGAGGGAAGAATTTAAAAATAGGGTAAATAATGCAAATTGAAGAATTTGCTAGAGAAAAAAAATCATTCATTCATTTAAACAATTATAAAGAACGATTATGTGGTATTTCTGGGCCATTCTAAGATCTCTTTAAACTCTGTGATTCTTTATTAAGAACAATTCCCCTTATTTACAAATCTCCTCATCTAGCAACTCTATTGAAAATGGAGGTGGGTTAGTCTGATAAGACTTACTCTCCCTAAAGCCATGTTAGTTCTTTGTGATCATTGCTTCCATGTCTTAATGTTCCCTAACAAACCTTTTAATCACTCAATTCAGGTTTTGTCCTATACCCTTCTACCTAACACATTCCATCCCCATCTTTGTCAACTTGAAAACCAACAAGCTTTCTGTTTCCATTAAAGACTTGTTAATCTAAGCACCTAATGTTTCCTCTGTCTTCAAAAATCAACCCGCTTGCTCTTGGCATTAGAATAACAGGCATTTTCTACCCATCACATTCAGAATAAGAGGCCAGATGTGCCTGAAAAATCCTACTTGTGGCTGCCAGGCAACTGCACTCATCGCTCTGAAATGTTAAAGATGTCAGTGCATTAGTTTCATTCTCCAAAGTCTTCCTCTCTACCTCTCTGCCTATCTTGCCTCATCCCCATATACTCTGACTTTCAGGTTGTAGCATTTATCTATAGAATTTATTTACTCCAAAGACATGATCAAATTAGATCATTGCTTCTTTCATCCCCTTCTTCCCTAAACTCCTATTTACTGCAAAAACATCCTTCCTCCTTCCCAAGCACTGGGATTCCATTGGTGTGTGTGTCCCCTCCACCACTTCTCTATGACACGGGTCTTTCTGCACCTTAGTAGTTTTTGGGTTTCTGTGGCTAAAAATATTCATAGGTCATGGATATGTCACAGAAGGCCATCTGGTTCAACTCCCTCATATTGAAGATAAGGAAACTGAATCCCAGAGAATTGAAGTCATACATGAAATGGCAGAGTCAAGTTTCAAACTCAGGTCTTAGGACTCTTAGTTCAGCTCTTGCTCCCCTGTACCTCATTCATCATATAGTGGTAATCTTTCTGGATATTAGGCTCCCTAAACTTAGCTAGACTGGTCTTTTGACAATAGCCTCTCAGCCTTGTATAAGTCTGTATTAAAGTATTTCCAGCTTGGAAAGACATAGGAGAAATGTTATCGATAGGTATTATCTTTTAACGATAGAGGGTCCTCTCAACCAAGAGATTGGGAAAAAAAAGGTAGGGGGAGGGGGACAAATATGGAAACAGTCAATGTTGGAGGGGCTAGGAAAAAACAGGCATGATGATATTCTATTGGTGGATCTATGAGCTAGGCCAAGTATTCTGGAAAGTAATTTGAAACTAGGCAAAGAATGTAACTCAGATATCTATATGCTTTGACCCAGAGAGGGCAGTGTTAGGCATATACTCCCAAGTATGTGAAAGACAGAAAGACAATTCATAATTATACCAAAATATTCATAGTAGCACTTATTTTTTGGTGGTAAAGAAATGGAAATAAGGAAGGTGACTATTGTTTGAGGAATGGATAAATCTTAGGGCCTGGAGTCAGAAAGACTCATCATCTTGAGTTCAAATCTTGCATCAGATACTTATTCACTATGTCAAATCACTTTTGCCTGTTTGTCTCAGTTTCCTCATCTGTAAAAAGAGCTGGAGAAGGAAATAACAAATTACTTCAGTATCTCTGCAAAGAAAATCCCAAATGAGGTTATAAAGAGTCAGGAATGACTGAAACAACTCAGCAATAATAAAACATTGCTGTCCATTGATATAGTTAAATACTATTGTGCTACAAGAACATATAAACAATAATAATACCATTTACACAGCACTTAAAGATTTGCAAGGTGTTTTTAAAATGTTATCTTGTTCTATCCTCCCAACAAATATGGGAGATGTGTTATTAATAATTATTAATAAATTATTAATAATAATAACACCTAATGTGATCAATATGAGGAAGTTTGGGAAAACTTACATGACCTGATACAAAGCAAAATAAGTGAAACCAGGAAGAAAAAAGTATACTTAAGGATTGAAACAATATAAATAGAAAGAAAAATAAATACTACCAAAAAAAAAAAACTAAACCAAGCATAATTATAATGACCTAGCTTGGTCACAAAGAAGAGATGCGAAAATGCATATCCTTCCTCTTTTTGCAGAGATGGGAACTATGATGTAACATTGCATATAAGTCTTAGTTGATTTGCAATTCGTTTTGCTGAACCACTGTATTTTTTCCTTTCTTTTTTATTTTTGTTACAAGGGAGAAAGATATATTTGAAAATGAAGGTGATGTAACAACAAAAGATAATAAAAATTATTATTACTGGCTTTATCTTTTATTTTATCATTTATTTTATGTATCTATTATTTTAAAGAACAACTCAGGGTCACATTTTTATAATGAGGCACCAAAGTATGACTTTAGTGGAAATCGCCCAACAGACAAATAGAAATCTAATTTTGACTCCAATCTGCCCAACCTGAGCTCATCTTACAGATGGGCAATTCTGAGGTGGAGATCTGATGAGACCAATCCACTCTGCCTCTTCTGAAATCTCCCACTGTGGCAGCCATTCACTCAATTCTCTCCTCATTTGTGAGGAAAGGAAGAACAAAAAAAGTCATTGTTAAAAAAAAAATCCTGCAGTAAACAGGACAGAGAACACAGCTTCCTTCCCCCGCTCTTCCAGGGCGACAGTTTCAGAGGGGATGGGGAGGGACTCCTTCTCTTTGGTGAGATGGGAGTTAATCCTGCATCACCCTAATCCTTCCTGATGTCTTACTGATTTTAAGGACATTTAATCAGGAAGTGGCTCCAAGCTGGAATCCTGCTAATTACCCAGTAGCCGCTTTCCAACCAGGCACCCGATTGGACAGAGGATTAAAGGAAAATATGCCCTAAAATCGGGATTCATGCATCTCACTCCTGACATGTGTGTCTATATTGTATTTTTAATCTCTTAAAGACATAAGTCTGAATATAAAACCCTTGACAAAATGGGTTTATGTCAATATGAAGCTTTAGCTAGTGGCTGGATATGGGTGGAAGAGATTTATCTCATAGGGGAGTAATTCCCTCCTGAAGGTCACTGTCATGACGTCCTTGGCCATCCTGGAGGGTAAGGACAGAGAAATCTAGAGTTCTGAACCCTCCCCAGCAATTTGGATTAAGAAAAAGTGGGCAGAAGGACACAGTCACTGAAATAATACAGTGGAAGCCTATCTCCCTTATTACTTTCTGAGCTTCTACCCTTCATCAGAGGACTAGCTCTCCCCTCCACTTTCTTCCATCAAAGGCTTATTTTGAATGACCAAGCCCTGCTATTTTTCAGGTTGGGGGGAGAGATATACGAACCTGTTCCATCACCTAGCTCTCCCTCCCTCCACCTGCAAAATTGATGTGGACACATCAAAAGAAGGGAAGGGAGGCAGATGAAAGAGATGAGTCCAAACCCCCTCCATGTCAAAGGGATATTAGATTCAGGTGTGAGGCTAATGCCTGCCTGATTCTCAGGACTGCTCTGCCCTCCTAAGAAACAGAGGAAGGGTGGAAACAGCTTATATAAAACACTGCTCTTGCTCTTGGCAAGTCTAAAGCTAGTATAGGGTAAGTAATAACGGAAGGCCTGGTGATCTCACTCCCTGCTTAAGCAGCCCCATCAGGTCGTGGTTTTCAGAGGTTGGTTTTTGAATTCTTTTTCACTTTATACAAATTTCCTTACTCTGATCTCTTTGTTTCTAAGGTCATGGAATCACACCTGACACCCAGGGACAAAACCAGATTCCTTTGATTCAGACCACACTTGGGCTTAATCTAATTAGATGCAGTTTAATAGGGATGAATGTAAAGTCACATACTTGGGTTAAAAAAAATCAGCATCACAAATATAAGACAAGACAAACATGGCTCAATTGCAGGATCTGGTTTTCTTTTTTTTTAATGAAGATGAAATGAATGGAAAGCATTTATTGAGCACTTATTATGTGACAAGCACAGTGCTGAGCACTGGTAATAAAATATAAAAGCCAGCCAATGATTGCAAAGAGCTCATGTTCCCATAGGGGAAGATGACACATAGAGGATCTGGAGACCCCAGTAGACACCAGGCTCAGTGAGAATCAACAATGTGATATGGCACTTGGCATTTATTAAGCATCTACTATGTATCAGGCACTGTGCTGAGTACTGTGGATACAAAGAAATGTTGAGGGCTAGGGAGATGGCAGCACTACTGTTCTCTCCCTTAGTCAGACCACACCTGGCCTACTGTGTGCTCCTAAGGGGAGGCATTGCTTCATTTTAGTTTGTTTCTCTAGACCACATTTTGGAAGAATGTTGATAAGTTGGAGACAGTTCAAAGTAGGATGCCCCTTATCTTGAAGGGTCTTAAATTTGTGCCACCTGAGGATCGGTTGTAAGGGGGGGGATGCTCAGCCTTGAGAGAATTGTGGGGAACAAGGTAGCTGTCTTCAAGGTTCTGAAGATCTCTGCTATGAAGGAGAGATTGACTTGCTTGGCCTGGCCCAGAAGACAAAATAAAGAACAATACAGTATGGTTGCAGAAGAGAAAACTTACAAGGTGGATAGAGTGGGGCCTGGAGTCAGAAAGACCTGAGTTCAAATCTGGCCTCAGAACACCAGCTGTGTGACCCTGGGTGGGTCACTTAACCTTTGTCTGCCTCAGTCTCCTCATCAGTAAACATGGGATAATAACAGCACCCACTTTCCAGGGTGTTGTGGGGATCAAATGACATAATAGTTGTAAAGTGCTTCACAAACCCTAAGGCTCTATATGAATGTTACTTACAAGTGTTTACTATTAGGTGAAGTCTTTCCTGATTTTCACCCCACCTCCCAGTTGTTAACAGCGTCTCCACTCAATATTACCATGAATTTTCTAGTTATTTGTCACACATTGCTTCTTCTCCATAGAAGGTAAACTCTTCAAGGGCAGAGCCATTTCATCTTTTTGCTTCTGTATTCCTAACACCTGGCATAGTGCCTTGACAGTAGAAGGCATTCAAGAAATGCTTATTCAATGAATTAATACATGGGCTGCAGCTACAGTCTGTTTGAATTGAGAATCAACTTACTTGATTTCATCTTGTACATTCAAATCCTGATGGCTACACAAAGCCCCCATCAGTGATGGGGACAGAGTGAGTCCATGTTGCTCACAAATAGCCTTGACCTGAAAATCAAAAAGTATTTAAAGTTTGGACAGGATGAATACAATCCCTTCTATTCTCCCATCTCCTCCACCAGTAACCCATACCTGCCAAGGCGAGGAGATGTTCCAGGGCAGCCACTATCTCCCCCCTAAGCAACATTCCCTGTGCCTTCTCCCCCAAGTCATCAGGGCACCATTTACCATGGAGGGCCCTTGAAGGAATGGATAACAGGAGCCCAAAGTCTTTGATTAAGGCGTTTGCATTTATACAGTCATCATCAAATCACCATACTGACTGGGGTGAGTGGAAAACCACAGCCTTGTATTCCTTGAACATAGAGAAGGAGGACTATGGAAATTTACTTGACCGAATTTCAAAGATTTTGCAACACATGGTGGTCAATTACCCATAGAGATAAACCCAATCCAGAAGGCTAATTCATTCATTCACTAACCACTTATTAAATGCCTACTCTATGCAAAGTGTTTTGCTAGATGCTGGGTCTTCAAAGAGAAATATGACACAGGCCCTGCTCTCAAGAAGCTGTAATAGAGTAATGTATAGAGGAGATATAAAAAACACACGAATTGTTAGGATGATAGTTATGTGGAGGCAGAAGAGAGAGGAGCCCCATATCTTCCATTTTGTGGCAAGAGTGACTTCATCTTTAAACTGGCTTCCAATTCAATGGAAAATGAGTAGCCACATTCATACCATTCCATCTCTGCCTTTGTTTTTGCTCTTTCCTGAGTCCTTTGTGATGCTAGCCCTAGAGCAAAACAAAGCTGCCTCACTGGTCCCTTTGATATGATGGGTGAGCTTCAGACCTTCCCCACAGTCACCTCCAACTGCTCCCTGTCTCTGTCTTTGTCTCTCTGCCTCTATATCTCTGTGTCTCTGTCTCTGTCTGTCTCTCTGTCCGTGTTTCTCTGTGTGTGTGTGTCTGTCTGTCTGTCTGTGTGTAAGAAATTGCAGGAGTTTCTTTGATCTTTGAGAGAAGAAAGGTATCAATTAACTGATCTCTCCCTGCCTCTGCCCATAATAAAAATATAGCTTCTCTTTCTGATTTGTCTCCCAAATTGCACACCATGCTCATTTTTTTTCATGACAAGGAAGATCATGGTGAGTGCAGTGGAGTGGTCTGGACAAAATGGCAGAAGACATCTAAGGAAGAGATTCATTTTTGGATTTTCATGAAAAACCATTTATAAAGCACAGAGGAGATACTGTATGTGTTGGGAGGCAGTGTTTCCCACAAAATAAAATTGTACAACATTTAAGAGACAGCGTATTTTAGTGGGATTAATGCTGGACCTAGAATCCAGGTCCTGGTATAAGTTTACATCACAGCTTTGACATTTACAAATTTTATGACCAGAGGCACTTAACTTATTAAAGCTTCAGTTTCTTTGTCTATAAAATGAGTATTTGTAATACCTGTTTCACTGGGTGATTGTGAGAAAAAGGCTCCATAAGCATTCATGTTTTATCTACTTGTAAACTTTTTTTTTTTTTGAGAGGGGGGAATGGTGATCCTGACTTGTAATTTCTTTAGTGTAGGGAATTCCCAGTGCAGAAACTTGTCTGTAACTTAAATTATTAGAGTTGCTTAGGGAGAGTGAGTGACTTGTCTGTGGTTGCACAGCCAGGATGGGCCAGAGATGGGGTTTGCAGTCAGGTGTTCCTGCCTTGAAGTCTGGCCCTCTGTCCACCATGGGACACTATTTCTCTTAAGGCTTATTATTGTATTCTAAAGTATTAAAGTTATGGGTTGATTCCCGTGGAAGGAGTACTAACATCAATGAGATTGAAGATCCTAAATTGTTTACACGTGTTTAAGTGATGAGGACTCTGTCACCTAGAAAATGTAAAATTATGTTCAGTTTTTTTAATGGCCTTGAGAATAAAATATGGATGCCCACATTTGGCTTTTAAAGCCCTTCCCAATCTGTTTGCTAAGGTGGGAGGGATGTGGGAAGGATTTTAATCAAAAAGAAATAAAACAGCACTTGGGCACTTGCATAGATAAACTTTGGATATCTGAAAATTTAAATCTGTTAAATATATCATTTCCTGATGATGTCTGATGGTGGTGATGAGGATGAGGAGGATAAGGAAGAGGAGGAAAAGGAGGAAGATGATTAGCAAATTCCTTGCTTCCCTCTAGCACTTCAGAATTTACATATAAATGAGGTGTAACTCACTCTGATTTCTTCTGAGAACTCCCCATGTGATCCTTACAACATACTTGTGCTATTGTTATCCCCATTTTACTGATGAGGGAATTGAGGCAGGCAAAAGTTAACTGACTTACCCAGGACCACACACCTACCAAATGTGTGAGGCAGAATTTGAACTCAGATTTTTGTGATGCCAAGCCCAGCATTGTATCTGCACAGTCACCAAGATGATCATTATGTGCTAGGCATTTTGCCGTGCTCAGGGAAAGCAAACAAGGCCAGTGGTGTACAGAGCTATCTCATGTTACGTCATTTGGTCCACCCAAGAGCCTACCAAAGTAGGTGCTATATTCACCCCTATTTTACTGATGAGGAAACTCAAGCTCAGAGAGGTTAAGTCACTAACCCAGGGTCCCACTACTAGTAAGTGTGTAAGGGAGGAGTTGAACCCAGAACTTTCTGACTCCACGTCTAGCCTTCTTTTTCATTAAGCTGCCTCATGAATAGTTCCTGCTGTGAAAGAAAGCACATTTTAATGGAGGAGACGATGTGTAAATACCTAAGTACATAGAAGATACAGACATCATAGGAAAAGGCACATTTTAATGGAGGAGACGATGTGTAAATATCTAAGTACATAGAAGATACAGACATCATAGGAAAGTGGAAAGATTCTGCACATGGAAACAGAGGGTCATCAACCTAAGATTAGAAGAGATCTCAGAGGTTCAGGTCTACCACTGCCATTGATCAATCAGTCAATCAACAAACATTTAGTAAGTATTTACTATGCACAGGGGCTATGCTAAGCACAAAGACAAAAATGAAACAGTCCCTGCCCTCATGGAGCTTATATTCTAATGGAGGAGAAAAGATAAATGAATAGGGATATTTGAGATATATACAGAGTAGATACAAGCAGGGAAATTAAGGACTAGAGATGTTAAGGAACTCACTGAAAGTCCCACAGGTAATATGTGTCAGTCAGGATTTGAACCTGTGTCATCCAACTCCAGACCTAGCTTTCTTTCCACTGGCCCACTCTGCTTCCCATGAGCATTGGCCACCTGGATGCTAGATCCTGCCTACCCAGACCCTCCTGACCTTAATGGTCTTGCCTGGACTTGGTTGAATGATTTATGAACCTACTAGATTGGCACAGTCCATTTTCTTTCCTATCCAACTCCCCCTCCACCTTCATGGTAGGGTCTGAAGCACTCTCCATGACTACCAGGTTGACCGTATGCCTGGCAGAGTAGAGCCATCACTGAATAAAGGATTGTGCACTTGACTTTCAAGTTTGGTCCTTTCAGTCAGAATCAAAGAATCATAGAATCTCCACTTTGGAAGGGACGTCAGTGTCCATTGAGTTGGACCTTTGGCTGACCGAGAATCATCTCTATAACATACTCCACCAGTGGCCAACCAGCTCCTCATCAACAGAGTCTTGAAGGGATCCCATTGCCCTTGGAGCCAGCCAGCCAGCCAGCCAGCCAGCCAGCCCACTTTGGGACAGCTCAAATGTTAGGCAGCTCTTCCTGACCTCCAAATTAAACCTTCCTTCTTGCAACTCCAACCCTCGGTTCCTAGCTTTGCCCTCTGGGGCCAAAGAGACACTGAGAGCCCATCAGATATTTCAACACAGGCATGAGGACTCCTCCCCCTCAAGGCTTTTCTCCTACAAGTTAAAAAATGAAAAACAAAATACACATATCTCCATCAATTGCTCACCCTATGAAATGAGATCCCTCATCATTGTGGTCCTTTTTTCTTACAGGCCATTCCTTTCACAGAGGGGCAAACAGGATTTTTCCATATCCCCCTCCATTTCCCCTCCTGGCTTCCATTCCAAATCATCCCTAGGGTTTTGTCAGCATGGATGGAACAATGGACTCGCGGTTGAGAAGACCCATCTCAAACCCTTACTAGCTGTGGGACCCTCAGCAAGTTACCGAAACACTCTGATTCTCTGGGTCCTCATCTATAAAATGGATAAAATTAAAGCCCTACCTCACATAGTCATTATGAAAAGAGACAAAATAATGTATACGAAATGATTGGTAAACTCTGAAGCACTCTATGAAGATGAGTTATTGTCATCATCATCATCATAATTATTATTATTATTATTGGTATTACTCCTGTGATGTAAAGGAATGTACTTTGGCCTTGGGTTCAGAATGCCTAGATTCAAAGCCACACTCTTCCATCTGCTTATTGTGTGACTTTAGGTGAGTCATTAAACTTTCTTGAATCTCTTTCTTCATCTGTAGTGTGAGGAGATTAGATTAGTTGATCCTAAAAATTCTACCAAGTTATGTTCTAGCATTCTGTGTTCTAAGGTTCCTGCTGGCTCTTACATTCTATGATCTGTGTTTTTCTCCAATTCTTATGTTCTGAGGTTCCTCATAGTTCTAAGGTCTATCCCAGGAACTAACATCCTTTATTCTAAGATCCTCTCCAATGATTATTTTTAATATTCTAAGGTCTCTTTTTGCTCTGAAATTGTGTTCTAAGTTTCTTTGAACCTTGACATTCTGTGTCCCGTGTTCTAACATTCTATATCTTGAAATTCCTTTTAGTTCTGTCTGTTCTAAGGTTCCTTCCAGCTCTAACATTCTATATTTTATGTTCTAAGGTCCATCTCAGCTCTGACAGCCAGTTCTCTTCTAGCTCTGACATCCTCTATCCTGTGGTTCTCCCCAGCTCTAACATCCCATGTTCTGTGGACCCCTTTAGCTCTACAAACCTATGCGTTCGTTGCAGTTGTTTTATTTTTTGACATCTAGTCTGAGTGAATGGAATGGGATGGTCACACAGAATTCCAATGACAGCTAGTTAAGAGTTTCGGAAACTTGGATTTGGCCGCTTGGCAGAAGGCTTTGTTTTCTACTGTGAAATGTTGTTTTGATAGCATTAAACTTTCCATTGGTGCATAGATCTCAGACTCCTCCCCAAGGCATTTCTGGTCCAATTCTAACAGTTTAATCAGCCTTTCTCTTTTGCCCCTCCCCAAACTCTGAGATAATAATAATCACTAATGATGGCTAACACTTACATAGTGTTCCCTATGTGCCAAGCACTGTGCTAAGACCTTTACAATTGTTATGTCATTTGACCCTCACAATAATCCTGGGAGGTAGGTGCTACGATTATCCCCATTTTATAGATGAGGAAACTGAGACAAATAGAGGTTAAGTGTCTTGTCCAGGGTCACAGAGCTAGGAAACATCTGAGACTGGATTCAAACTCAGGTCTTCCTGACTCCAGGCCTAGTACTCTGTCCACTGTACCACCTAGCTTCCCACAGAGAACAAAGAATTTTATGTATGCCATACAATCCACAAAAGGGACCCAGAAAAGAAAATTACTCCCAGAAGCTCTCTACCATCTATCTGCTCATAAATACACATTGAAATAAACCTATAAATCTAAATGTGGCATGGTTTACCTTGGAGGGTGGCAGGCGACCAGAGAAGGGTTGGTCTTCTTTATGAAAACTCAGGTGAAGGTTTTCAATGTTGAGTTTGTTCTCGGATGTCTTCAGGGCGCTCCTGAGAAGCCCAGTTAGGTCATCACTGGCTTCAGAAGATGAACTGTGGAATTGAGACACAATAGAGGGGGTATGATTAAAAGACAGATGTGATAGAGTCCTGAAAATGGCATCAGGAAGCCTGGGTTTGGGTCCCATCTCTGTCACTCAATGGAAAGCCACTTTCCTCTTTGAGTCTGTTTCCTTGTCTGTGAAATGAGGATAGTAGTATGTATGTGACTTATATGAAAGGGTCATGCTTTGTGAACCAACACTGAGTCACCTGATGTGGTACAGTAGTGTCTGAAATTTGTCAAGTGCTGGAAAATTGAGCGTTTTTTGGATGGAAGAAAACCTCAAGAACTCATTCATCAGGTAATAAGAGGATGAGGGCTAAATTAGGATGGTGGCTACATGACTGGAAGGGAGAACTGTTGTGGAGATAGGACTGACGAGATCTGGCAGCTGATTGGATATTAGGCTGAAAAGGAGAAGTCAAAACAGAGGATCCAGGGTGATGAACTTGGGTGTCCTCAACAGGAATGGGAATGTTAGGAGAATGTGCGTGAGCTCATTTTCCAGTTTGGGACTTATTGAGTTTGAGATGCTTATGAGATGTCCAACAGGCAGGTGATGCAAGAACGGTGTGTTCTAGGGAGATAATAGGATGAGACATATAGATTTAGTGGTAATATGCATAGGCATTATGCTTAAACCAAAGGCAGCAAATGAAATTATCAAGTACAAGAAGGTATAGATGTACAGGCAGACAGACAGACAGACAGATGGACAGACGGATGGAGAGATAGATAGATAGATAAAAGAGGATATGGGGCACAGCTCTAGGGAACATTAATTGTAAGGGAGGGCAAGAAACTGACAAAGTTATTAGGCAACATTACCAGCAACAATGACAGTAATATCTAGCATTTATATAATACCTTAAGGTTGTCATTTGATTCTTATGACAACACCATGAGGTTGTTGTCATTATTCTCCCCATTTTACAGATGAGATAACTGAAGTTAAGTGACTCACAGAGTTAGGAACTCATTATTTTTCCTCTCTTCCTTTTAACTTCTCTATTTCTATCAAATACAACACTCTTCTTTTAGTCTCCCAGGCTTTCCATCAAGATGTTATCTTCACCTCTTTATGCTCACCCTCCTACCATCCCTATCTGATCCATTGCTAAATCTTATCAGTTCTCTCCAATCTGTCCTTTTCTTTCTCCTCCTAGCATAACAGTGTCTGAGGCAGGATTCAAACAGGTCTTCCTGACTCCAAGTCTGATGCTTCAGCTCCCCTGTGAAGTAGTACCCTAGGAATACTGAGCAACTCTGAGAGCACCACCAACACCTCCATCAAGGGAACCAGAGGCAGATGCATGAAGGAATCCCACTTCCTGTAGCCTGTGGGATTTTCTTAGAAGGCTCAAATCCAGATGCTTCCTACATCTGGACTAACTTAGATGAGGAAGCTACTGCCACCCCAGCTCTCACCGGCAATGCTGCGAGTTTTCAAACACATCCAGGCCTCTTTGACTGAAAGCTCCCCACAACCGAACACCCAGAGAAGGCTGTCTTCTGGAATTAATACATTAATGAAAAAAGCCTTGGATGAGCTATAAGCCAGGACCCTGGACCATGCCTCCTCTTGTTTATTTGTTTGTTTGTTTGTTTGTTTGTTTTTGACAGGAGGTTTTTACAAGCAGCAGCTTTTCTGAAAACCCCAGGACCTTTTCCCCAGGTGCCTTTTTTCCAAGAGACACAAACCCACCCTGTGAAGAAACTGGCTGTTGGTGGAGTGGCAGAAAGGACACTCATCATATGAAGTGGGTTTTGTGAGATGTTCCCCTCTTGCCAGGTTGGTGAGTTTGGGAATAGAAACAACAATCATAAAAAATAATGGCAACAGACCCTCTACAACGGGGCTGTGTTGTTTGTAAAATAAAGATATTGGAGTGATGGCCTTTAAGGACCCTCCCAGCCATGACAGTCTTGGTCCCGAGCTCTCTCTCTAACATTCTGGATTCTAATATTCTAAGATCTAGGTGCAGGGGTGGAGAACCTGAGGCCTTATGGCCACATGTGGCCCTCTAGGTCCTCAAGTACAGCCCTTTGACTGAATCCCAACTTCACAGAACAAACCCCCTTAATAAAAGCTGCCACATGAGCTCATCTATATCTCAAAAGTATTTTTCTTGCCTCAGTTAGATATTTGAGGATGTTACTGCTTTTATAGTAAAATTCCACAATCAAAGCTTAGCTCCAGTGACAATGTGACCAAGAATCTCACCTGAGTCTCTCAGCCAATGAAGGTTAAGACTTGGAAGCTGGGCTTCAAGAGGAGGCCATCAGATTGTAAATCAGACTGCAAGCTCCTTGAGGCCAGGGACTATCTCACTTTTGTGTTCCCATTCTGAGCAGTTAGCACAGAAATGTGTAATGAATACTTGATTAATTGACTGAGAGTGCTATGTAAGCTGCAAACCACTGTTGTTATTAAGTAGTCTACAATATTATGGGCAGCTAGGTGGTACAGTGGATATAGTGTCATTCCTGGAGTCAGGAAGGTCTGAGTTCAAGTCTAGCCTCAGGCACTCACCAGCTCTGTGACCCTGGGCAAGTCATTTCACTCTGTGTACCTCAGTTTCCTCATCTGTAAAATGAGCTGGAGAAGGAAATGGCAAACCACTCCGGTATCTCTGCCAAGAAAACCCTAAATAAGGTCACAAAGAGTCAAAGAAGACTAAACAACAAAAAACAATATAAAAATAATCCTTATGACCCTATCATTGGTCACAGAACAATTTTAACAAAGGATAAACTTTAAGGTCTAAAAAACAAATCTGGTGGCATAATGGACAGATAATTGAACTTAGAGTCAGAAACACCTGGGTTCAAATGTTATCTCAGATGATCACTGTCTTTCATGACCCTGAGCAAGCCACAGAAATGCTCTATGCCTTGTTTTCTTCATGTTAAAATGAGAGGATTGGAATCAATGTCCTCTGGGGTCCCTTCCAGCTTGAAATGCCTCTGACTTTCAGTATTATTGCTGGTCCTAAGTGGAACGATCCTAATTACTAAAGCTAGTATTTTTATTGACAAGACAGGTTGAAGCCAGTGTTCTCTACATAGACAGAGTATAAAGAAATCTCATGGAAAATACAGTTCTCTCTGGTACCAGGCTGAAAAGCCTCCGTTTTTAAGGAATGAACTTAAAAAAAAAACACTTAGCACTCAGTATGTGTTGGTACTGTGCTAAGCTGGTATCTCTTTCAAATCCCCGGGTTGCTTGAAGGAGAAATAACCAATCCCAGTCCTAAACATTCACTGTCTTGTCTGTTCTATTGTCCCTAAGCTTAAGGAAAGGAGATCCCCGAGTCATCATTCATCTGAGATCCTTCTCCAGCAATACACGTGGACTCCTCTTCACGTTCTCTGTGGTCTCAGCTTGAAGAAGAATGAACTCAGGAGCACTTAAGTGCCTCAGCATTTTTTTCTTAAATTTACTTTTCTGTTTTCCATATGTGAACTTCATAAGCAAGTGAGTGACAGGGAAAGACAGAGAGAGAGAGAGAGGGAGAGAGAGAGAGAGAGAAATGGAGACAGAAAGAAGGAGAGCCAGAAACAGAGAGGAGAGAAAGAAACAGAGACAAAGAGAAGGAAAGAAAGTGCTCATGTAAAATTCTTCCTGGGGGGAAAAAACGTAGTAGCAGAAAAAAAGAAAACCACCACATTGTTTCAAAGCTGGGTTAAGATCAAAGAGGCCCTGCTGAGGATAGGAGGTGAGGCCTTTCTAAATCATGAGGTCATGATTCTAAATCTTCATACATACTGACCTCCTTCTCACTGGAAGTGTTCAAGCAGTGACTGGATGACCAACCATTAGGGAAGGTCTAGAGGGAGTTTCTATATTGGGTGGGAAGTGGAACATCTAGTTCCATAAGATTCCATTTAACTCTAAAATTCCTTGAATACGTCACCATCTTCACCAAAGAAGGAGAGGAAAGGATCACCTTGGGTCAAGATCATTGATTTCCTCTGTTTTTACCGGGATGCCATCAGCCGGGGACTCACTCCTCCAAGTTTCATTTGATGCAGCTAATCTTAAAAACCACAGCAGCTTTTTATAATTGATCTAAAAATGAACACACATTTTGGTTACATGAAAAAGAAAGAGGTTTGCAAAATGTCTTTAGAGAATCCATCCATCCATCCATCCATCCATTCATCAATTTATTGATACCCACAAGGAAACAGGCCCCATACCGGATACTGGTGAAACATAGCCTAAACTAGAACAGTCCTTGTTCTTAAGAAGCTTGTGTTCTAAAGGAGGAGACAAAATATAGCTCATGAACATATGTAAAATAAGGGATAGGGCCTAGGCCAGTGTAAGAAACTTCTCTCTACTAATGAAGGTCAGAACTTTATCTGTCACTTACAGTCTTAAAGAGGTGCTTCAGGCACAAAAGACTAAGAGATTTGCTCAGGATCCCCACCTCCTTGAGGGTAGGTGCTGAGAGTTCTCCCAGGAGTTCCCGTACTAATGGTCCCAGGTCCAGACCCAAAACAAGCCCAAACCCCCACCTCTCTTATCTATCTCTGAGCAACCGACCCAATAATCTTGATGATCTTGGCAGTGTGGCCTAATGGAGAGTGCCCTGCATCTGAAGTCCTGAAGACTTGCATGCAAATCCCAACCCAGACACTTGCTAGCTGTGAGATCCTGGGCAAGTCATCTCCTCAGTATTCAATGCGTTAGATTCCCCATCTATAAAATGAGGGGATTGGACTGGAGGGTCTCTATTGTCCCTTTCAGTGCTAAATCTATAATCCTACGACAGAAGTCATTTATTTCCCAAGGAGATTCAAACCTCTCATGCCTTTCAATCATCATCATTATTAGCATTAAAGATAACACTATTAAAAAATTTTTAGGTTCCCAAAGCTCATTCCTCCCAATTCCTGTAAGGAAGATGATGCACATATCCTAAGTCTCATTTCAGAGAAGGGAAGAATGGGGCTGTAGGAGGTGAAGTTGGTTTTCTGAATTTCAAACTTTTTTTTTTTGGTGAGGCAATTGGGGTTAAGTGACTTGCTCAGGGTCACACAGCTAGTAAGTGTCATGCGTCTGAGGCCGGATTTGAACTCAGGTCGTCCTGACTCCAAGGCCAGAGCTTTATCCACTGCCCCATTTACCTGCCCCCAAACTTTCTTTTAAAAGCCAACTCAAAGACTACCTCCTACAGAAAGCCTTCCCTGATTTTCTCCAGTTGGTGATGACCTTTCCTTTACAAACTTTCCAGAGCAGTTTGTTTCACACTTAGCATGTAAAAGCACATATTACAGCTTTCTTGGCTTCCTATTAGACTGTCAACTCTTGGAGGGCAGGGATCCCTTGGCCTTCAATGCCTAGGGTTCAGTCACTTTTCAGTTGTGTCCAACTCTTCGTGACCCCATTTGGGTTTTTTTTTTTTTTTTTTGGCAAATATATTGGAGAGATTTGCCATGTCCTTCTCCAGCTCATTTTACAAATGAGGAAATTCAGGCAAACAAATTACTTGTCTAGGGTCACACAGTAAGTGCCTGAGGTGAGATTTGAATTCATGAAGATGTGTCATCCTAGCATTCTAACATCCTAACTTCGGGCAGGGTGCTCTGTGCACTATGGCCCCACCTAGCTGCCTAGATATTTAATCACTATTGTGTCTTATTGTATTAAGTAAATAGTAACGTAATTAGTAAGCCATCACAGGTAGTGTGATATAGTACATTCAGAGGATCTGGGTTCAAATTCCACCTCTGAAGATTACTACCTATGTAACCTTGTGCTATTCATTTAGTGTCTCTTGGCCTCACTTTCCTCTTTCCCTTCCAGTCCTAGACTAATAATCCTGTGGTTATATATATATATATATACACACACACATATATATATGTATATGTATATATATATATATATATAGAAACATCAATCTACAGCTACATATCTATGTAGATATAGGTAGATATATAGATAGATAGATAGACTAGTTAAAACTGATTCTGATAAGGCTTCCTTCCAAAGGCTTTGCCAAACTGCCAAAGGGACCCAAGTCACAAAAAGATTCCGAATCCCTACCTTAAGCAAATCCTTTAACCTGACTGTCCTTAGCTTCCTCATCTGTAAAATGAGAGGGGTTGGGCAAGATGTTCTCTGTAATGCCTTCTCCTTCTAAAGCTATACAACTATGATCATGTTAGGCAGAATTCAAATGCAAGTCTCCTGATTCCACATTAAACCTTCACTGGATATGTGGAGGAAATCAAACAGTTAATCATACAAATAGCATTTATTAAGCACTTATTATGTGCCATCAAAAAAAAAAAGAAACCTAAGATCTTGGCAACTAGTTTCATCTCTTCCTAGTAAACAGAGGAAGAAGAAATAGAAGCAGTATTAGATTTTATATTCTTGGGCTCAAAGATTTCTGCAGATGGTGACTATAGCCATAAAATTAAAAGACACTTGTTCATTGGAAGGAAAGCTATGGCAAATCTGGACAGCTGACTAAAAAACAGAGACATCACCTTGCCAACAAAGGGCCATATAGACAAAGCTATGGTTTTTCCAGTATCAATGTATGGCTATGAGAGTTGGACTCCAAGGAAAGCTGAGTGCCGCAGAATTGATGCTCTTGAAATGTGGTGCTGGTGAAGATTTTTGAGAGTCCTTTGGACAGCCAGGAGGTCAAATCAGTCAAGCTTAAAGAAATTAATTCAGGCTATTCACTGGAAGGTCAAATGCCAAAGTTGAAATACTTTGGTCACAAAATGAGATGATGGGACTCATTGGAAAAAAATTCAGATGTTGGGAAAGATTGAAGGCAATAGGAGGAGAGGACAGAGGATGAGGGATAAATACTCTCATGGAAACAATAAACATGAGCTTGGACAGACTCAGAGAGATAGTAGAGGATAGAAGGGCCTGGCACGCTGTGGTCCATGGGGTCACGAAGAGTCAGACACAACCGAATGACTGAGCAGCAACAAAATTATGAACCATGTACTCTGCTAAACTGGAGATACAAAGAAAGGCAAAAACATGCTTCCTGCCCTCAAGAAACTTATTATCTAATGGAGGAATCACCATGTAAACAAGTCTATACAAACTAAGGTATATACAAGATAAACTGGGGGTCATCTCAGAGGTAAAGTTCTGGCATTAAGGACTGGGAAAGGCTTCTCACTGATCCATGGCTACTTTAAAAAGTGAAAGGTTAATTTTCTCTCCCCACCCCCACTACCAGATTAAGCTAGCCATACCAGCTCTGAGTATCTGGTCTGAGTGAACCTCTGGAAAAGTAACTTGACAGTGGGCAACTGAAGAGGGACCTCATGCTTTACTAGCAATCGGCTCAGCTGGGATTGAAGAAGAAGTCCAGAAGAGATGGGATCCAGGACCTTCAATTCCTTTTCCAGCTTGTCCAGCAAATCAGAACTTGGAGGATGTACCTTGAATTCTCTTTCAACCATGGCCAGAAGAGACTCATCTTCACTTGACCTCAGACCAAGGCTCTGAGAAAGGCCAAAACAAACAAAACAAACAAACAAAAAATGAAAACAAAGAAAAAACACACCACAGATAAATTTGAAAAACTTAATCCGTGAAAGCATTTTTTTTTTTTGGTGCTCTATATAATCGGGCCTCCTCTTTACTGACTGGTGGGTGAAATACTGTAAGTAGGCACAAGCTTTATGTTCTGTAGTTAATTACGGGCAGGTCTAGAGCTCACTGATACCCACCCAACTAGGACCCATCTGCCTCCACCTATATTCCAAGCTTCTTACATCTTCCTCCCCAACACACTCTTGGATCCAGTGACTCCTGGTTATTCCTCTTACAAGACCCTCCATCTCTCAGCTCTGTGCATTCTCTCCGGCTGCCACTCCCCTATGCCTGGACTGCTCACCCTCTTCTACTCCAACTATGGACTTCCCTAGCTGCCTTCAAGTCCCAGCTAAAATTCACCTCCTACAAGAAGCCTTCCCCAACCCCTTAATTCCGATGTCTTCCCTCTGATAATTTCCTATTTATCCTGAATATAACTTGCTTTGTATGTATTTGTTTGCATGTTGCATCCCCTATTAGACTATGAGCTTCTTGGGTACAGAGGCTGTCATTTGCCTCTTTTTGTATCCCCAGCACTTAGCACGGTGCCTGGTACATGGTAAGTGCTTAATAAACGTTCATTGGTTGATTGATTGAAGAATCAAATCAGCAATGAAGGGAGTAACCAATGGCCATCAGAGTGGGTAGCAATATTTATCTGTATATTTGGTCCATTATTTGAAAGTCAGAATAGTTTATGGGCTCCTAAGACCAATCAGTCAATTAACATGCACTTATTACATGTTGGGCATGATGTGCAAAGATGAAGATCCTGCCCTCAAGGTGCTTACATTCCACTAAGCAAAATAACAGACAGTGAGCTCCTGGAGGGCAAGGGCTGTCTTCCCTTTTTTGTATCTCCAATGCTTAGTCTAGTGCCTGGCAAATAGGAAGCTTTTTGGCAGATGGATGGTGTGATATACATATGTAAGGATGTCTTAAATATATATAAAATGAATATGAGGTGATTTCTTGGGGGGGGGGGTAAAGGGAGGGACCAGTGATAGCTGAAGGGATCAGGAAAAGCCTCATATGCAGAACTGAGCTTGGAAGGAAGCTAGGGATTCTAAGGTGAAGGGAGAAGGCATCCCAGGCATTGGGGGCAGTTTGTGCAAAGGTATGGAGATGGGCTATTACGTCTGAAGAAGAGGAAGGAGAGTGGTTTGGTTGGCCCATAGCATGAAGGAGACTAATGTTTAATAAATGTGAAAAGGTACATGGGGACCACTTGATTTAAGACCTATAGTGCCAAACAGAGGAGTCGACATTTGATCCTAGAGGGAATAGAGAGCCACTGCAGTTTATTTCAGGAGGGACTGACATCATTAGCCCTGACCTCCAAGAATCTCACTGTGGCAGCGGGATGGTGGCTGAACCACTGGACCTGGGGACATGGGGTCAGACCATAGATACTTCATGAAGAAACTGCTTCCTTCTTCACCTACTGACTTTCTAGTCATATTTTCAAGTTTATTTGAAATAACATGTCCTCCATGATACCTTCTTTGCCCTCTGTTGGTAATGTCCTTTCCGTGATACCACAGAAAAAAATTCTAACCCTAAAATTCATACCATCTCAAATCTATGTATAATATAATATACATTACCGCTTTTCATATTTATGCTTCATTCCCCCTATTAGAAAGCAAAATTGAAGAAGGCAGGGGTTGCATCTTATCAAAACTTTGGATCTCTCCCAATGCCTAATTCAGTGCTCTGCATGTTTAACAAACACTTGCATGTTCATTGAGTGAATGAATGAATAATTCTGCTTCAGGCAAATGAGCCAGTTCTAGGTCAAGCATAGGTTCTAGATGAGCCCCTGTCATAAACTGAGAGTTCTAACCTGCCCTGGGGAATGCCAGAGGGTGTCAGAATTGACCTAGGAATTCTATGATGTGTTTCTACCCACCACCATCTGACTGAAATCCTGAAAAAGGATGAAAAGGGATGCTATTTGTGTCCTACACTGCTCTCCTCATATCTTATTTTATCTGATATTCCCAACAACCTTATGAAAATTATTCCCATCTTAGAGAATTATAGGATGTTAAGCTGGAGAAGATATTAGAGACTATCTCACGGTGTAGCAGGAAGAGAACTGGATTTGGAATTGGAAGATTTGGGTTCAAATCATGCCTTTGCCATGTACTTTGTACCACAGGTAGGTCCCTTCCATTCTTTGTGCCTTGGCTTCCTCCTCTGTAAAATGAGGGGGTTGGACGAGATGGCCCCCAAATTCCCTTTCAGATTTAAGTATGAACTAGGTACAGAATCACAAATTCCTAGAATCTCAGCTTGCAAGGGACCTCAGTGGATACCTAATATGTTGTAGATCCCTGGAAGGAGTCAGGAAGATGAGTTCAAGTCCAGCTTCAGAAACTTACTGGCTGTGTAACCCTGGGGAATCACAACCCCACTGGGCCTGAGTTTCCTCAGAATTGGAGACTGGACTCAACAGCATCTAACATCTCCTTCAGAAATAAATCTGTTATTCTATGATCTCAGGTCACACCTGAACAGGAATCCTCTCTACAACAATCTAATCAATCTATTCATTTTATGGGTGAAAAAACTAAAGCAAAGAAAAGGAACTGACTTGGGCAAGGTCATATAGACAGATCAGAGAACTGAACCCTGACCCTCTGATCCCAAGCCCAATATTATATTGACTCTACCACGCTCCTACACTTGGGATGAGGGAAGCACCAGAGCTTGCTTACCCAAGGTTTGATATCTGCTCACCCACTTCCCCTCTTCCCCCCTCCCCCGACTAGGGAGTTGGGCTTCCAAAGTTCAGCCCGGTGAGAAAAACTGAGAGAATCACCAAAAGCATTGGTCTGGGGCAACCCACTGAATCAGTCCGCTGATGGTTTGTGCTCTCTGTTCACCATCATGAAAGCCAATACAGTCCAGTGTTAAATAATAACAATAACTAATATTTCCATAGCACTGAAAAGTTTGCAAAGCTTTTTTTTCAGACATGATCTGATTTGGTACTAAAGTGTTATTAGCCCCATTTTACAGATGAAGAAACTGCAGCTCAGAGAAGAAAGGTGATGTGTCCATAGTCACAGAGTTAGAGAATATAAGAGACAAGGTTTGAACTCAGATCTTATTGATTCCAGCTCCAAAACTTGCTCTATTATGCTATGAAGTCTTACAGCCTACATCCTTTTGGAGTGAGAGGACCCAGCTTAAATGCCAGCTCTCCTGCTTACTACAGGTATGACCTTGGGGGAGTCACTTCTCTCTGGGTCTTAGTTTCTCCCTTTGTAAAATGAAAGGAATGCACCAAATCATATAAGCTGACAAAATAGAAACCGTTAATGTTTGAGGAGCTGTCCAAAGTCAGCCAAAAGAAAAATACAGTTAATGGAGTTGTGGATTGGTTCAACCATTCTGGACATCAATTTGAATTTTTTTTTTTAGGTAAAAAAAAGACTTAATAGTTTCTTCCCTTTGAACTAGTGATCCCACATATACCCAAGAGATAAAGGTCCCATGTATAAAACAATCTTCATATGAGCACTTTTGTGGTAGAGAAACCAAACTGGAAATAAAGTCATTGGGGAATAGCTGAACAAACTGTGACATACACATGTTCTGGAATATTAACTGTGTTGTAAGAAACAACTAATTGGTGGAATTCAGAAAAACATGAGAAGTCACCGGACTACTGAAATCACAGGTCCTGCAAAGTAAGAGTGGCAGGATTTGAATGAATTAATACAGAGTAAAACCAGGAGAATAATACATACAGTGGCTACAACAGTAAAACTGAAAAGATCACTAAAATAAAATTGAATGTGGTACATTCATGATAGCTAGTCTTGGCCCCCAAAAGGGAGATGAAAAATGCCTTTTACATCATTTCCTGGAGAGGTAAGGGACTACAGGGCAGAATGTGGCTGTAGCTGTGGCAGCTGGTTTTGGTCAAATACTTTCTTTTTTATAAGACAAGGCTTCTCTGGGAGAGTGAGTCAAGTCAATAAGCAATTATTAAGCACTTACTACATGCCAGGCAATATGTTAAGCACTAGAGATACCAAGAAAGGCAAAAAATAGCCCCTGGCCTCAAACAGCTCAAAGTCTGAGGGACAAGACAACATGGAAATGATTATGTATATACCAGATACATGCAGGGTGTATTGGAGGCATTCTCAGAGGGAAGGCAATAGCATTGAGAGAAAATGGGAAAGACTTTTAACAGAAGGTAAAATATGAACTGAGACTAGGAGGAGCCAGGAGGGGGATAGAAGGATAGGAATTATTTCAGGCATGGAGGACAGCTGGTGAAAATGGATGATGGAGTCAGGAGATGAAGCAAGAAGGTCATGAGAGGTGGGGTGGGGATAGGGAGAGGTCAATCTATAAATGCCTGTGATATAAAAGCAAAAAGCATTTAAAACCTTTTAATAACAAAATAAAGCAAGGAACTTAGAGTTGATGACTTCTCAACCCTAAATTCTATGTTCTTATGATTTACACCTTCTACCTGTATTTTCTACCTTTGCTTTCCTGCTCCATAACCATAAAATAACCCCACTCCAATATAGATACCTTGAGCCCACCGGGACCATTTCTAGACATGTGTTCCAAGGGCCAATCTATTGGGCTGGGTTTGGGGAGGCCATGAAGGTAGGACAGCGACTGGTCTCCCGAGGGCACGGAGCTACACTGAGCATTTGCCCATTTTAGAATCTGACAGAGAAAAGACAACAGCAGAAGAAAAGAGGTGAGTTCATGTCTTTTTAAATGCACCTTCCTGGCTGCAAATTTACAGGCCTTGGCATCAAGATTCATATCAGGTGTGTTTCTTACCTTGGGGTCATTCAGTCAGAGGATTCTGTGACTTAAGGGCATCTAGCACAAACGGGGAGATCTAAAATCATATAGGTCATAGGAATTATAGATTTGAGTCTGGAAAGGCCCTTTGAGGTCATCAAGTCCAACCTCGCAATGAATCTTAAGCTTCTTTGGAGCTGTGACTATTTCATCGTGGGTTTTGAGTTCCCTGTCCAAGGTCCTACTCAGTTCCAACATTTTCCAACATTCTGTGGTCCAAGGTTTCTCCCAGCTGTGACATCCTCTGTTGGAAGATTCCACCTAGCTTTAACATTCTATGAATCAGTTTGCAAAACTCAAATGATGCTTTCACATCTAATGAAAAATCTTCAGAGGGCCTTTCTAAATCCCAGAAAGCATCACAGGTACCCTTCAAGAGAGATCATCCATCATCTGGAGTCCTTATTCGAATAATTTCAGGGATTGAGCTCCACCACCCTTTTCCCAGCCCAGGCAATGCTGATTTAGAAAGCATAAGGAAGCTGGGTTTGGAATGCTTTTTCTGTGATTTCTTCACATCTTTAATTCTAGCAGGATGCCTTCTCCTGCTTCCCAATGGTGGTAATGAGGGCCCCACACCCGATACCTTCACCTCCTGTCCCAGACAACTGTGCCTGCCATCTGGTGGACCATCACCAGCGTTGCCCACAGACAAAGCTAATTAGTGAGTTCACCCTGCATCACACTGAGGCTGGCTTGGGGGCTCAATGTCAGCACTGCCAAGCCTTGTGTAAGGACCCCCGGAGCTCAAAACATGCCAGGCTCTGTGGGAGGAGACAAGAAGCCTCTGTCACAATCCACAGAACTAGATGACAAGGGGGCATTGCAGAGAGAGCTCTGGACCTCACAGTCAGGGGGCCTAGGTTCTAGACCTGCTCTGCCACTTTCCAGATGTGTGAGGGTGGATAAGTCACTTCCCTGACCCTCTACACTTGTTCAGAAGAGCCTTAGGAACAACAAGAGAGAGAAGACTTGACGGAGCTCTGTGTTTAGATACTCTCCTATCCTGTTCAATGACAATATTGATAGTCTTCATTTCCTGAACTCTGTCCTCCTAGTCTGCATTTTCTCATCTTTGTCTGCCATGTTACATAATTGCCCTCTCCCTCAATCTTAATTAGGAGTCACAGGATTAGGGTTTAGATCCGGTCTCCACTACTTACTTCTGTGTGACCTTGAGCAAGTCACTTCTGTCTTGGCCTCAGTTTTCCTTTATGTAAAATGAGGTGCCAGATGTAAGTCTCCGGTCCTATGATCCTCTGTCCTTGTAGTCATAGAACCATATGATTATGGGTCAGAAATAGAGCTAGAAGGGACCCCTGAAGCCATTTAGTTCAACCATCTCATTTCACAGATGACAAAACTAAGTTCAGGGGACATTAAAACACTTGTCCAAAGTCTTGAAAGTCAGTAACTCAATAAACACTTATGAAGCACATACTCTGTGCCAGGCACTATGTTATGCACTGGGGGGTACAAAAAGGCAAAAGACAATCCCTGCCCTCAAGGAGCTTGCAATCTAATGGAGGGCACACCAAGCAAACAGATATGTACAAATAAGATACTTACAGGATAAATATGAGATAATTAACAGAGACAAAGCACTAGGGGTATAGAAAAAGATTTTCTGTGCAAGGGAGATTGTAGCTGGGACTCAAGGAATCCAGGGAAACCAGGTGACAGAGATGAGAAGGGAGAACATTTTAGGCTAGAGAAAATGCCAGGTAGCAAGAGGCAGGAGAACCAAATTTAAATGGTGGTTCCCATTGCTTTCTTACTACCTATGACCTACAATAGCTTTGGGGTCAAAGTATTTGGGTTCCACACCTGGGCAGTCACCTACCACACACACACACACACACACACACACACACACACACACACCTGTCTTTGATTCTGGATCTGAGACCTCACTGTTATAGGGAAGTCCTAATGAGAAAACTCCTACTACTTGAGCTGATTGTCCACTGTTGTGCAATTTATAGTCTTGCAGAGTTGCCTAGGGCAATGAAGGTTGAGGGATTTTCCCAGAGCCACAGTCTGTATGTTTTGGAATCAGGACTTGAACTCAAGTCTATTTGACTCTGATACCCACTCTTTATCCACTAGATCATTTTGTCCTTTATTATTTACATTACCTTTGAGCGAGGTAACAGGGTGGGTGGAAGGCTGAGCTTGGAGTCACAGAGACCTTGATTCAAAACATGCCTCAGACACTTAGTAGCTATGTGATCCCGGGCAAGGCATGTAACCTCTCTAAGCCTCAGCTTCCTTATCCATAAAATGGACATAATAATTGTACCTGCTTGCCATGATTATTGTGAGGAATAAATGAGATAACATTTTGCAAACCTTGAAGTTCTATGTAAATGGTTACATTGTTATTAATATTAATGTTGTTATAGTCAAAGAGGGACTTAAGGAGATGAACTCTAAGGTCTCTTCTACCTCTAGAGCTGTGATGTAATATGACATGATACAACATAATATTATAATATGATGTAATATAATACAATACCATAATGTGATGTAATATAATATGATATATGATATTATATAAGATATGATATTATATATGATATGACATGACATAATATAATACAATAGAAATGTAACAAATGGAAGTTCCTTGAAGAAAGGGTCTGCTTTCACTTTTTTCTTTGTATCTCCCGTGCTTAACACAAAGCTTGGCATATAAAACACTTAATAAATACTTGTTGTTTTTTTTTTCTTGATGGACGGATAATTCTGTCATCCCCTGGATCCCTCTCTGAGCCTTGGTTTCCTCATCTGTGAGATGGGGATGATACCTTCATTACCTAACTGGCAGGGCTTCTTGGAGGGTATCACTTGGTCAACCTCAAAGCATCATGCAAATGTAAGCTATTATAATGATGGTTAGAGGACTATGCCAGGTATTTATTCAGGGTCAAAGTAAAATAAAAGGATGGATCATTAGATCATAAGCTCTTTGAGGGCAGGGACTGTCTTTTACCTGTCTTGGTATTCTCAGGGCTTAGCATAGTGCCAGGGCACATAATTGGCACTTATAAATGTTAAGTGCTTGGTGGCTTGATTTTCTCTGTAGCAATCTTGATTCCATGTCTCTCCTTAAAAGGAGGAAAAAATAAAGGAAGAAGAAAACAATGAAGGGCTTTTATAAGGTTGGCTAGTCTGGCACTCTATCAATGCAGACTCATTCTTAGGATGTAAAATCCTCGAGGGCTTCAACTTTTGGATTTGGTTTTTATATCCCTTCGACATGACAACCTTTCTCATACTTTCCCAGACCTTTCCATCCCCCTGTTCTCACCTAAGCCTGCAGCACCTGGTATTACTGCCAGGTATTGTCTATAGAGATACTAACCAAGCTCCATCCTGCTCAGGTCTGAGATCAGGCACGATCAGGCATGGTTGAGGTGCTGGGGCCTTACTCTGAATTATTTGCTCATTTGTTTTTTGATGCTAAGATGGATGGTCCCAAACCTAGAGGCTAGAGGAAGTCACGTTTCCTTTTTTTGCACATTTATAGAAAATTTAGTAGTCTTTTAACCTGTCAATTTAGTCTTTTAACCTGTCAATTAAACTTTCCAAACTTCTGTGAATCAACCAGGTGTATTGGAAAGAGCCCTGGCAATGGAGTTGGAGCACCTGAGTTCTAATCAAAACCTCTTACACTTACCATGTGTGCAACTTCTCCTCCCTGGCCCTCAGTTTCCTTCTCTGTAAAAGTTGATCTAGTTGGCCTCTGAGGTCCCTTCCTGCTCTCTAAATATGAGCCTGGGCTCTTTTCGGTATGATCTCAGGGAGGCAGCCTTTGTCTCTAGGCCTCGGTTCCTTCATTTATAAAACGATGAAGAATGTTCCGAGCTCTAAATTTATGAGGTAGTTTTCTCACTCTAAATGTATGATCCCTTGATCTGATGAAGTCACTTGACCTCCTTATGCCTACAAAATGAAGGGTTTGGATTAGATTTTCTCTTAATCTTTCCCAGCTTTGAATCCTGTGATGCCACAAATGAATATGGATACATCAATTTCCACGGCCATCTTGCCAGTTTCCTTTCCTTTCCCCTATCAGAGGCCCAAGAACAAGTGAAAAAGCAATCATTGTTCTAATTACTCACACCACTGCCTGCTCCTACGAGGACAGGTGTGTCTTCTTCCTTTCCACCTTTGTTCTGCTCTCTGCAACCAGGGTTGAATTTGACTTTAGGATCAGCAGGACTGTTGAGAGCTGGTGGATTTTCCCCCAACTGCCTTCCATGACGGGGTACCAATGGCCCCAGCTCAGGCTGAACTTTGGTGGTTGTGTTCTCCTTCACCTGACTGAGAGAAGACATCAATGACCTTGAACAATCAAAAAGGACGGCTAAGTATATACTGCCCTGAAGAACACAGTGAAGATATCATCCATGAGAAGTATCAAGGGACATGGGGGCCCTCAGGAAATAAACAGTTGTCATTTGCTCTGTGGACCATTGACCTTGCAGATAGGTCTTCTACTATTATCTTCTCACTACTATCTTCTCACAACAAATTTTTAATTTATAAAAAATAAAAAGAAAGAGGAGGAAGAGAGAAGGAGAGAGAGAAAAAGAAGGAAGGAAGGAAGAGAAAGAAAGAAAGAAAAAAGAAAAAGAAAGAAGGAAGGAGAGAGAAAGAATGATAGAGAGGAGAGAAAAGAAAAAGAAGGAAAGAAAAAGAGAAGGAAAGGAAGAAAAAGGGAGAAAGAAGGAAAGGAAAGGAAGGAAGGAAGAAAAAGAAAGACACCTTTTTACCTTTCTTGTCATTTCCAGTAAGGTGTCAGTCAACACAGATTTCTAAAGAGGAATCATATTTCTTCATTAAAAGCCTAGAAGTTATTAGCAATCTTTGTAACAGGAGAAGGGAGAAAGTTAAGACATTACTGGCACTTGGCCCTCTCCCCAGCTCTCCTTCCTTGTTATTTTCCAAGCAGGGCGTTTCCCTGAGACTCTCTCCCCTCAGGCTGAAATGAGAAGGGGAGAATATCCCTTGAGCCCAGAGGTGCCTACCCCTTCATTAGGAAGACCAGGGTAAGTAAAAATGTGACTTTTTTCTTCCTCATAAGGGATGCCACCCGCTAAGAATAAATCACATTTCTGTAATGTTTTGTAGAAAGAGTTCACCTAGAAATAACCCAATGAGGTAAGTGGAGCAAGAGTTAACCATTCTTGCTTTATAGATGTGAGGAAACATTTCACTGCTCTAATGACTTACTCAGGGTCACATAGCAAGGAAGAGAATGGAACCCAGATCTTTTGACTTGTAGTATGATAATCTTTCCACTGCCCTACACCTAATAAACAGAATTCATACCAGGCTGCACTCACATAACTCACTAAAGCATACAATGCTTGACTTGTAAACCTTGAGGTGCTATGTAAATATGAAGTATTAGAATAATAATAATCCTTATTATTATTAACTGTGGTATATCACGGTTTCATGTCAGATTCAGAAATCCCATCAGAAAACCAATACCAGACCACCCCCCTTTACAGGAAAAGGTGTATTCTGGGAAAGTTGGCTGTAAAGTGAATTTCTTTAAATTGAATGTAACTGCTACCCATTAAGAGGCCAAAGATATATTCTCATAATAACACCTTGGTCCCAAGACATTTTTTAAAGCACACTTAAAAACACAAGCTAACCTTTTAAAAATAACAAAAGAATGATTTTTCAGATTTGAAAACCTTATTCAAAATAAGTTACACAGTGGAATTGTTGCAATGAAATTTAAAATCCTGAGACCAGCAATGGGATACCTTTAAGTTAATTAATCAATCAACAAGCATTTATTAAGTTCATATAGGGCTAGACTCATGAGAGGTCTGCTTTGTTTTTGCCAGGCTGATTTTCCTTCTATGTAGAACTCCACATGGTGCTCCTCTGCTCAGAGATCTTCATTGGCTCCCACTTGCTTACTGAATAAACCCTAAACTAGTATTTAAGGCTCTTCGCAATCAGTACCATCGTATCAGAGGCATAGCAGACGGAGTAATGGACTTGAACCCAGGAAGCCCAGCTCAGTGCCAGGAAGCCCAGCTCAGTGCCACAGGGAATAGAATCTAAGTCAGGAAAACTTGAATTCCAGTCCAGCCTCACACACTTACTAGCTGACTCTGGGCTCAGTTTCCTCATCTGCAAAATATGGTTAATAATGGCACCTATCTCCCAGAATTATTGTGGGGGGAAATGAGATAATATTTGTAAAATATTTGTAAAAAATGTGTAAAGAATTCATAAAATTTGTAAAAATATTTTGTAAAAAAATTTGTAAAATTTGTACATCTTAAAGTACCATGTAAATGCTAGTTATTATTGTTTGAATTCTGCTATTTGATCCTGGGCAGATCCCTTAACCTGTCTCAGCCTCAATTTCCTCATCAGGAAAATGGAGATAATCATTATTCTCCCTTCTCTGGGCTATATTAAGGACCAAAGGAGAATACTATATGAAGAAGCTTTGCAAACCATAAAGTGCCTTGCCTAATGTGTTGCTATTATTAATATGAACATTAATTAATTAATATTTAAATCAGACACTATCTTGTGACCCTGGGCAAGTCACTTAATTCTTTTTGTCTCAGTTTCCTCATCTGTAAAATGAGCTGGAGAAGGAAATAAGAACCATTGCTGTATCTTTGCCAAGAAAACCCCAAATGGGTTCAAGAAGAGTCAAGCCTGACTAAAAAACAGCTGCAAATTCTTAATAGGACCCTTCCAGCTTAGCACATCCATGCCTGCTACATTTCAGCCTTTGCTTGCAAACTTTAAAGTCTGTTCATTTTAATGCATCGTATGCTGTGAATGTGGGTTGGGCTGACCCCTCTTTTTCTCCCCATCATTCCCTGTCCACTTCTGCCTTTGCTCCCAATGTTCTCTGCTCCTGGAATACTGGCCTTGTAACCTTGGAAATTCAACTCAAGTGCCACCTGCCCTGGCAGCAGCCAGTGGTACTTTTCCCAACGCCTGCCCACCCACATCACCAAAATCCTTACATTCACTTTGTATGCAGCATCATCTAATGTACAGATAGCCATGCTTAGCTCCTGGAAGGCCTGAGTTCTAGGCCAACCTCTGATACATCCAGGCTGTGTGATCCTGGGAAATTCACAAAAACCCATATTTCCCCAGGTAACTATCTCTGTCATCATATAATCATAATAATAGCTCGCATTTATGTAGCTTGTTAACGGTTTGTGAAGTGCTTTACTTATGCATCTATTGTTATATGTTATTATGCACTTGTTATCTCCTTTGATCCTCACAACAACCCTGCAAAGTAGGTAGTGTTACTATGATGCCCATTTTGCAGGTGACGAAAGTGAGGCTGAGAGAAGTTAGGTGACTCGCCCAGGGTAATGCAGCTAGTGTATGTGACAGGATCTAAACTCAGATCCTCCTCACGTTATAATTTTCTTTTTATGTTCCATTATGGAAATACCCATTTTCTTTTGTTTAAGTTTAAAATATTAAGTAAAGGAGTAAATAGGCAAATAAATAAGGCATGTTCTTTCAGGCCATCCTCTTTTAAAGTTGTATTGCTTCGCTATTGATTAGAGAAGTGCAAATTAAAACAACTCTGAGGTACCACCTCACACCTATCAGATTTTCTAATATGACACAAAAGGAAAATGTTGGATGTTGGAGGGCATGTGAGAAAACTGGGACACTAATGCCCTGCTGGTGGAGTTGTGAACTGATCTAAGCATTCTGGAGAGCAATTTGGAACTATGCCCAAAGGGCTATAAAATTATGCATATCCTTTGATCCAGCAATACCACTGCAGGGTCTATATCCCAAAGACATCCCAAAAAAGGGTGGGGGAGGACCTATTTGTACAAAAAATATTTATAGCAGCTCTTTTTATGGTGGCTAAGAATTTGAAATCAAAGGGCGGATGCCCATCACTTGGGGAATGGCTAAATAAGCTGTGGTATATGATTGTAATGGAATATTATTGCGCTATAAGAAATGACAAGTAGGATGATTTTAGAAAAACCTGGAAAGACTTACATGAACTGATGCATAGTGAAGTTAACAGAAGCAGAGAACATTATTTAAATACAATAACAACAATATTGTTCAGTGAAGAACTGTGAATGGCTTAGCCATTCTTAGCAATACAGTGATCCAAGGCAATCCCAAAGGATTCATGATGAAGCATACATACTATCTGCCTCTAGAGAAAGAACTGATATTGATTGAATACAGACTGAAGCAGGCTAGTTTTCTGATAAATAAAGTTATATTGCCCCTGTACATAACACTTCAACTATCCTCTTAAAATCATCCAGCTGAACACGATAACGCCAGGGAATGCCATACTCATACTATCCTGAAGTATTCCAACTCCTTACTGGTACTCAAGGCTCAAAGGGTGCCTCCTCTGAGAAGCTTTCCCTGACTCCTTGAAACTAGGAAGGATCTCTCCCTCCTCAAATCCCTCATTTTATTTTTCCTCATTCTCTGGACAGCTTCAGGACACTTTTCAGGTTCCAATATATATTCTAGTTATTTATCCAGAAGTGTCCTCCTTCTTCACCTCTCCATCTTGACATCTTTAGCTTCCTTCAAGGCACAGCTCAAATTCCACTTCCTAAATGACATTTTCCCTGGTCCCTCCAGCTGCTAATGTCTCTCTCCTCCACAGTTATCTTGGATTTTTTTCGTATTCACCTGTTTGTATACATGTTGATTCCCCCAACAGAAAGTAAGCTCTCTGAGGGCAGGGACTGTTTCATTTTCTTTTTTTTTCCCAGCTAGAAGTATAGTCCCTGGCACAGAGTGAGAACTGAAGAAATCATGTTGACTCATCAATTATGCACATGTCTCCTACCTGCTACTAGACAGAAAGCTTTTTGAGAGAAGGAATTTTTGTCTTAGCTTTCATGTGCCTGCAATGCCTTCTACCCAGCAGGTCAGAAGATAACAGTTTAAGAATTAGAAAAAAACCTTAGAGCCACTTAGTTTGGGCCCCTCATTTTCCAAACATAAGGAAATTTAGGGCAATAGAGGTTAAGTGACTTGTCCAAGGTCATGTAGACAGTAAACTATCAGGGACAAGACTTAGATCAACACTGATACCTTGACTCTGAATCTGTTCTTGCTATATCTAAATATCCCTTTGCAAAAGCTAAATTGATTTTTAATTAGTTAAATAAAACTGAGGCACTAATCACTGGTGGTTTACATTAGATAAAAAACATCAGAGTGGGGGCTTGAGGCAGTTAGTATTAGAGAAGTATCCTCCCAATCCCTCAAGGGTACCCCTAGAACCTTGTGAGGGAGAGAGAGCCTAGTTTTGAGTGGGAGTGGGAGTTAGGTGGGGCTACTCAGATCTATAGAATGGCTTTACAACTTTGCCTTCTTTTTATGGTGAAGGCCTCAGGAACACTGTAGTTTAGATAAAGAGGAGATGGGCATAGTACCTTTCTTCCCATCACTTTCCCTCACCCTTGGAAGAAGAATTCTGAATAAGAGTCTCAGGTCAGAAGTTGGCCTCCAGGATCTGGGCATAGATGCCCATCTGCCAAATGAGAGCTGTTCAGTGATTAAAATAAAACGCACATACACACATCAAAATGAGCCCCCTTATACCTTCAGAGTAAAATCTGTTTCAAAACAACAACACTCTTAAAAAAAAAAAAAGGTGGAGGCGGTGTGTCGTGGGCGCTGGTACCATGCAAAAGCCTCCCCAGCTCAGAAGCTTTGTGTGTCTGCCATTAAAACAACCAGTTCGAAAACACCACACAGTGTTCTTCACAAGCTCACAGTTCTCATTGCTGCTGCCTCTATGCTCATGTCTAACTTGACGAAAAGTAGTGATTACAGTTTCAAAAGATGAAAAAAGCAACAGCTAGACCTGTTGGAAACAGAAACATAGCCAACTTTCCATAGTAACGGACAGCAGGCTTGGTCGTACGCCATCCAATGATAAGAGTGATGAAGGAGGATGATGAAGATGCCAGATGATTCAGAAAGGAGACCTGCCCAACTGTTCACCAGCCCACTGTGGGCCTGACCCAAATCTTCCAGCAAATTGGCCTTTTTAGCACTGCTTATCTGCAGTGTGGGTTGTATCTATCCAAAGGACTGAGGCACCCCCCACAGAACATAAAACTTGGAAAGGTCTAGGTGGGGGCAGTAAAAAGGTCACCAGATGCCACCATAAAGGTCTGCCAACTTTAACAAACACTTATGTCACCAATTTCCAATTGCCCCCACTAATGTGCCCAGTGCCTTCTGGAATGAGAATGGTATTCTTGCCAAAGCCTGGAATTGGGATCTAATTTCAGCATATAGAAGGGTGAAAAGGCAGGGGTGGAAGTTGTGAAAGTGAAAATTAGGGCTTTTGTCATGAGAAAATCTTCAAAAATTAGGGCTTATGAAAGAGGAATGGGTGCTTTTAAGAGATAGTGGGGGTCTCTCTCAGGGGAGGTCTTTAAGTGAAGGCCAGATGATCATTTCTCAGGGGTGTCCTGGTGGAGATTCCATTTTGGGGCACGATTTGGACTGGCCCCTGACTTTCCTTTTAATTCTCAAGTTCTGGGATTCTGATGTTCTTGTTGTCTTTTGGATGGGATAAAATAATCCAAATACCTATCCTTTCTTTAAAAAAAAAGAAATACATGCATATATGGATGGATATACACATACAAATACACATACAGGTGCATGTATGTACATATGTATATATAATAATCTCTCTATATATGTATGTATGCCTTTCTTTGTATAGCCAACACTTTGGACAGGACCTGACACATAGTAGGTACTTAATAAAGGTTTTTTGACTGAACTTGATCACAGTGCCCAGGGTCCTTCATGTGAATAGCAGTGATCACCTGCCAGGCATGGTGAAGAGGAAGAAAGAAAACTAGGGATGATCAGTACTAATCACAGGACACTAGCATGACATTACTTGATATAGGCTTATTCTGTGGCTGATGTTGTTTATCTACTCAACAGATCAGACTCACTGCTTCTTAAGGCAGCTCACTTTATACTTTGGGATAGATCTACCCATAACTTCATAAATGACTTCCAATCATTGCTTCTGGTTTTGACCTCTGGGCCCAAGCAGAACACTGGTATATAAATGGTGCAGTGGACAGAGAGCTGGATTTGGAGTCAGGAAGACCTGACATTGGTTGAAGAGCTGATTATACTCTGTGGAGCTTGGATGAAAAGAGAAGCTAGTTTGAAATCAGGAATTCCAGTAGCAAGCAAGCCTATAAAGAACATTTTGAGCTATGTCCTAAGAGGGAATCACTTGGAGGAGAACACAGGAGAATCTCTGTACCTTCCTTCCTCCTTTAACAGAGGATGACCTTGGGAACCTTAAAAGGATGGAAGGTTTTGATCTTTTCAATGGTCATCCTTGTAGTATCCTCAGAACAGCAGTGGCTGGTGGAAGCATCTGCCATTTGGGAACTGAGGATAAACTGGACACAATTTTAAAAAATGAAGCTTTGAGTACCCTAAACAAGCAATACCAGGAGAAGTTCATGAGGATCCTGCAAAGGGGAAAAATGACTTCTAGCAACCAAGAACTATAACTTACCACTTTGCCTTATGGGTTATCTAAGCATAAGCCTAGTTTCTCTTGGATTCAATGTGTGCCTGTGGGAAAATAAGCCTCTTGTTTGGGGGGATGCTTTGTACTAATTTTTATCACTATATCACCTTATTAAATACATGATTCTAAAACCTAGTTAAGTCTGTCTAGCCGGCTAGTTGATATAATGTGATAATGGGGAGAGCACATCAATGGGGGCTCATGAGTTATAATGTAAGAAAACAACCACCACTAACCTCTCAAGGTTATCCCTAGAACCCTAAGAGTATAAATAGCCAGTCATCCTCTAGGGAACCAACTTGTTAGTCCAATGTGAGTTGGGAGAGTAGCCCTAGAGCCCATGCTACATATGATGAGGTAGAAAAAAAAATTCAAAGGTCAGAAACTGAGAGGAGACCAAGTTAACTTGACTGTGACATAGATTTGCTAGGAGTTCTTAAACAATATATCTATCTATTCAGTTTTTTGGTTTTATTATCTACAGAAAGGGGGTGACCTTCAGGAAAACTTGCTTGAAAACAAAAATGAGTACATTTTTCCCATTGTAATTCTTAAAAATAATTTTTTAAAATGTATCTAAATCCAAGTTCAAGTAACATTTACTAGGTGCCTACTATGGGCAGAGCAAGGAAACTTAGATGACCTTTTTTTTTTTTTTTGGAGTTAACATTGTATGTTAAACAATCCTGGGCTTAATGCTAGCTATGTGGCCTTGGACAAATCACTTAAATTCTCTTGGTCAGTTTTCCCTTATAGCAAGAGGAGGCTGGAGTAGATGATGTCTGAAGTCCTCTGGAGCTCTAATTCTGTGATTCTATTAATGTATGACCTGGATTAAATTCTCAGCCTCATGGGGTTCCTGCCTACACTGGGCTTACAGTTTAGAAGGATGAGATAGAAACCCAACCTGGAGAGTCTTTGAGTGTAGAGACCATGAAGAACTATAATCCTGTCCTCTGAGGTTCAATCATCTCTATGCAGTTGATTCACAGATCTATATATCCATCGCTGGTCTCTCTTCTGAGCTCCAGTCCCATATCAACAGGAGCTTACTGGGCAATTCCATCTGGATGGCAAGCTCAACATGTCACAAATATACAGAAATAATAAAGTAATTTATTTGAGTTGATGAGTCCACCAAGTGAGAAAGTAAAAAGAAGATACTGAACAGATCTTTAGGGGACAGCCATAATTAAGAAATAATGAGGGGGATGGTTTCAGAAAAACATGTCAAGACCTACATAAACGGATGCAAAGTGAAGTGAGCAGAACCAGGAGATCATTGGATACAATAACAGCAATATCACAGTGATGATAGACCATGAATGACTTAGCTATTCTGATCAAGACAAAGATCCAAGACAATTCCAAAGGACTCATGATGAAAAATGTCATTCACCTCTAGAGAAATAACTGATTAATTCGGAGTGCAGACTAAAGTATAGTTTTTTTCACTTTCTTTGTTTTTCTTCCTTTGTTTTGGTGTGACATGGCTAACATGGAAATGTTTTACATTATTGTTGCTTATCCTACTTTTTGCCTTCTCATTGGGTGGGGGAGGAACAAAAGGGAGAAAGAGAATTTGAAACTCAAAAGATGTTTTAAAAATGTTAAAAAATAGATTTTTTAAAAATTACTAATTGTAAAAAAAAGAATTGTTTAATTCTTTGTATATATATATCCCTAGTTTCTGGAGTGACGGAGGATATCCACTGCAGAGTACAAGTTTGAGGGGGGGTTTCCTGTGGATGGTGAAGCTCTCCAGATGATCTTTTTGTAGATGACATTGTTGCTGGTTATGTTGAGTCCAGGAGTTTAATAATATCTGCTCCTTGGAACAAATGGCAGCATAATATATTGGAAAGACAACTGGCCTTGAAACCAGGGGGACCAGAGTGCAAGTACTGTATCTGAAGGATACTCACTATGTGACCCTGGGCAAGTCATTTAACCTCTTGGTGCTCTAGGCATCTCTCTAAGATGGGAAGTAGCAGAGAAGGTGCCAACCTGTATTGGTAGAGGGAGTTTCCTTCTCTAAGGGCTCAAATACCAATGAAATGACAGGTTGGTCCTTAATCCCTAAGAGAACAGAAATATAGGCATGTACCTCAAGATCAACATTAAGAGTAGAAGAATGTTTATAAATACATAAAAGAAAAAAATGCAGGTCTGACCATAGCATGCCCCCTACCCTCAATACTCAATAAGCTCCAGTGACCAGATATCGAATCCTTTGTTTAGCATTCAAAGGCCTTCACAACCTGCCCCTTCCTGTATTTCCAGTCCCTTTGTGTTAACCTGACATATCATGAAAAGAAAACTTCCACGAAGTTTGGGGAATTATAAAAATGAAAAATATTAAGAATCCCTTCCCTCTGTTCCTGCCCCCTCCATTCTCCCCTTTCACCTGCCCCTTTCCAAACTATTGAGGAGACACAGTTTTATGTCACTGGTTGGATTTTCCATGAATGGCATTCTCAGGTTATCAGATGGGCCCAAATTGCTTAGTCTAGTTTTAAGCTTTAATTGCTTTAATAGATTAAAACTGCACAAAGACAGACAGACAGACAGACAGACAGACAGACAGACAGATAGATAGATAGATAGATAGATAGATAGGTAGAGGTACACTCATATAGACAGATAAATATATAGATATGAGTATATCTGTATCTTTAAAAATTTCTACACACTATATCTATATAGTGTATTATATCTATATTTATTTCTGAGTGTATCTCTATGTATCCATCTCTATCTGTCTATCTATCTATATTTCAGGACTCCTTTCTCATCTCCTCCAAAGTATGTAACAACTCATTATTAAATTCAGCCCAAGCCTAACAGAAGCATATTTCAAACCCCCAACTTACGTCTTTGGCTTTTCCACCAGAAATCGATAATGCTTACTCCCAATAATTTTCACCACAGTCTCAGGCATTGGAGCCCTCCGATAGGGGGTGTCCCAAGAAGAAGACATGACTTTCCGGAATGTCCCCACTAGGCACCTACAGCCCTGCCCTTGGAAATTTGCAGTCTGGAGCTTCAGAGCTTCCCAAGGGCTATAACAAGGCTGCTTTCCCTCCACTGCAAAGAAGAAAGCTGGGGTTACTTGCATAATTCAAATAGAGAGGTCTGTCCCTTTCTTGTCCAGCGCCATCCAAAGCCTGTTGGAATGGAAGGAGCAGAATTTGGAGTCAGAGGAGCTGGGTTCAAATACCAGCTGGGCTCCATACTACTTGTGTATATAGCCTGGGACAATTCACTTCCCTCTGGGTTTTTTGCTTCCACCTATGGAAAAAGAGAGGCCAGGGCTAGGGATGGTATGAGGTCCCTCCCAGATCTCAGTCCATGATGCTAATCCATTTAATTTATTTTAAAAATATTTATTAACTACTATGTGCAAGACAGAGAAGCTGTCTGATGTTTCAGATAAAAAAGAGCCAAACTAGGACTCAGAAGGATCTAGGTTCAAATCTTGCCTCTGATGCCTACTAGCTGTGTGACCATGACCATTCTAGCACTCTTTTCCTTTAAGTATGAAAGGAAGGGACAAGACCAGCAGACTTTTAGAGTCTCTTTAGAGACATTAAAGGCTCTTTGCAAGTTTTCTGTAACCTAGGAAATAGGACAGGTAGGGGTGGGGAATGGGTACGGGAAGATTCATAAATCTACCCTGCCTGCTCCTAAACAAATATTAAAGCAAAGTCAATACCAGCTAAAGGAGACCTGGGAACAGACTGGCCAGATACTGCCAACACTGAATCATAGAGTCACAAGCTTTGAAGCTAGAAGGGAATATAGAGGTCATCTATGCCAACATTTTTCTGAGGAAGATACTGAGGGTCAGAGAGTCCAACATCTTGCCCAAAGTCATAGAGGTAGTAAGCAGCAGAACTTTGGTTTGGATTCAGGTGCATCAACTCCAAATCTCACATTCTTTCCATTTTAATCTGGTTCCTTCCAATTTCCAAACCATCTAGTGTTCACTGAGCAATTCTTGTGGTGGGGTGTAGTCGGTGGAAAGAACCTTTCTTTTAAAGTGTTTTGTTTGTTTGTTTGTTTAAGGCACAGAAAGGACAGATTTACGTCCTTGTCCCCCTCTTCCTCCTCTCCCCCTTCCCCCTGCCAGCCAGTCCCCTTCTTGCCCAGCACCTGGTCCCATATCAACCAATCAATAAACATTTATTAAGTACCTACTGTGTGCCTGGCACCGTGCTAAGGACTGAGGATATTAAAAGAGATAAAAGGCAGTCCCTGCCCTCAGGGAGCTCACAATCTAATGGGGGAGACAGGATAAATAGGAACTAAGGGAAGGCACTGGAATTAAGAGGGGTTGGGGAAGGCTTCCTGTAGAAGGTGGAATTTTAGTTGGGACTCAAAGGAAGTCAGTGAGGTCAGCAGTCAGAGTTGGGGAGGGGAAGCATTCTAAGCATGGAGGTGGGGGAGACAGCCAGAGAAAATGCCTGGAGCCTCCAGATGGAGTATCTTTCTTTTCATGGAACATCCAGGAACCCAAGAGGCCTGGGTTCTAGAGTAGAATGCCTTTAAACCTGGGAGTGACTTTAGAACTTTGGAAGGAGCTGTGGAGAAGTGCAGAAAGCCAGGAGATGGCTGGCTGTCCCCAGGAGCTCACCCTCTCCAGGTGTTCCCCAAAAGTTTTCTTGGTCCAGACCTCTGATTTCCTCGGGAAAATCCCCTACCATTGGAGCTGTTAGAAGACAACTTAAGAAGTTTTTAAGATCACAGACCCAACATGGGCCAGAGGGGGGATATGAACCCAGGTCCCCCTGGCTCCAGCTGGCTCTCTGAGCTAAGCTGCGTCTCCGCTGAAAAAGGTTAAGCACAGAAATCGCCCAGAGTCTCAGCTCTTTCCCTGCACCAAGGGGGTACCCTGGATCCCCAGACGCTTACCTATGAAGGTCTTGGCGCCCAGGATGCTCGGAGAGGAGAGGGTTCCACTGGGTACCCTAGAAAAGTTGCAGCCAGGTAGGAAGGTGGAGTCAAACGGACTAGAGCCCTGGAGGAAAACGTAGGGAGGAGAGGTGTGGACCAATCAGGTGCAGAGATTCACAAGACTCGGCCGAGACCGCCCCCTGTCCCGCCCCACTTTCAGGTTGCTAAGGACGCGGGAGCCCGTTGCTGGGCTAGGCTGATGGGGCTTAGGCTACACCACCCCTCCCCCCTCTTCACCCCTGCAGGACTGCAGAAAGGTTAGCCCTGTGCTTACGGCAAGGTGGAGGGGGCGCCCCATTTTGGGGTGGGGAATCTTAGGGATCAAAGATGTAGAGCAGATGGGACCTTAGAGGCTAGCCGGTCCAACTTCATTTTGTAGGTCTGGAACTGAGACCTGGAGAGAGGTTAATTCACTGGTCTGAAGCCACACAGCCAGTGATCCAGGTGGGATTTAAAAGTGTGGGTGGGGGGGAGGCAGGAGGGATGGCTACACTGGGTGGACCACTCCCAAAGGCATCACAGATAGATGCGGGGCCTGGAAAGCTCTCCAAGGTATCCTGAAATCCTTCAAACAAGCCACGAGGCCTCTAAGTTCCTGCATCCTCACCTCCAGACAGCCTTGGACCGCCCCAGCTGCTACCCATTGGGTAGCTGTATTTGGAGAAGTAGAACAGCCTATCGGTTGTTAGAGGGAAGTGGTACCTTGGGAAATGGTGGGGGGGAGCTGGGGCAGGAATAAGAGGAGTTGACTGTACCCTCCCTACCTCTATGACCTTGGGTGATTAGGTTCCAAACCTCCCTCCTGATTTCTTTACCTTTGACTCTAGAATAGCTATCCAGCTATTGGTGCCCCTCCCTCTCTCCCTTGCTTTTGGCTTTCCCTGGTTATTATCAATTCCCCCAGAATAAGGTTCCCTTTTCTCATCCCACGTCTTTCTTGGGGTTGTGTGCCTTCCCTTCACCAGGAGAACTTCACATGTTTGTGAACCTGCGTTTGGTACTCCTGTGAGTGCCTGTGCATATCCATGTCTGAGTGTACAGAATCTGGCTGCTTCAGTCTCTGTCTCTCTCATATATATATACATATATATATATGTATATATATATGTGTGTGTGTGTGTATATATATATATGTATATATGTATATAAACATTCACATATATATCCATATGAGTCATCTATCCATCTAATCTACCATTTGACTATCATCTTTCAACCTGTATCTATGTGTGTCTATGTCTCTATTTATCATCTATCTGTCTATCCATCACTATCTGTCTGTCTGTCTATCTATCTTTCTGCCTCTCTGTCTATCTATCTCAGCTTCTTATTTCATTGCGCTCCCTGGAGTAAACAGATCAGCGAGCCAGTCATCTTTCACACAGGATAAATGATCTCTAGCTGAGCAAGTTGAAAGGCCTCTGTGGGCCCCATTCACATTACTGGGTCCGTAATGAATAGCTTTAATATAATCTAGAGATGTTAAAAAAAAAAGGAGCTATGCTGTTTAAAAGCCCAAGAAAGACATCTTCAGATTTATTCACCTAGAGATAGAAAACTAGGCACCCAGTGTAAAGAGGGCTGCACTTGGAGGAACAAACCCTGAACTGTGATCCCTGCTCAGGGATCACATGTGAGGTCGGGCACATCGCTTCCCTTTGCTCAGTTTCCAGATTGCATTCCTATAAAATAAGAGGATCAGTGTCAGACACTCATTTGGATTTACGGTAAGAATGGACCAGAAGGATCATCTAATCCAATATTCCAGGATATGTTATAGATGGCTGTAAAATAACTTGCTAACAGTAACACAGCAGTAAATAGAAGAGGTAAGATATCAACTTGGGTCTTCTGACAAGAAAGTCAGCGAGCATTTCTTATTTCCATGTGCCAGGCACTGTGTTAAGTGCTCATGGAGGCAATTGACCAGGTAGGAGACAAGGTAACTCTATTTCCCCAACTTTAGTCTACACTCAAAGCAGTCTTCCTTGTTCAAGGCCCAAAGTGGATGTGGGAGGAGTGGGGGGGGAGACAGACACAGAGACAGAAATAGAGAGAGAGACACAGAGACAGAGATAAAACCAGAGAAAGGGAAAGAGAGACAGAAAGATAAGCAGAAACAGAAATAGAGAGACACAGAGAGAGAATAAGAAAAATGGAGACAGAGAAAGACAGAGGGAGATAGTGACAGAGAGAGAAAGAAAGCAGACAGAGAAACAGAGAGAGAGAGGGAGCCCACACCTGGTACAATGGAAAGAGCAATGACCTGCATCAGAAGACCTGAGTTCAAGTTCTGTTTCAATTGTTTATTGGATGTCTGTATACAATGCATGTCATCTATATGAGTTCCATTTCTCCTCTGGCAGCATAGTGGACAGAGCATTGGCCATAGCTTCAGGAGTTTAGCTCTGGCCTCAAACCCTTCCTAGATGTGGGTCCTTGGGCAAGTCGCTTAACCTTTGACTGTATGTGTATAAATATATGTATGATATACACATCTATCAACATACATATAAACACATACAAATGCATATATTGTCTTCCCAGTAGAATGTAAACTCCTTAAGAATGGGGATTATTTCATTTTCATTTATATTCCTTAGCACAAATCTTGATACATAGTAAGCAATTAAGAAAGATCTGTTCATTGATTGGTTGATTTATTGTTATGTATAATGGTGGAGTGAGTGATGGAACCCAGTAGAATGGGAATAGCCTTTTTCTCAACCTCGTTGTTGTTGTTGTTATTGTTCAGTTATTCACTTGTGTCCTACTCTTTATGACCCCATGGACCCTTATGGATGAAAGGGCACACCAGGCTCTTCTATCCTCCACTATCTCTCAAAGTCTGTCCAGGTTCGTGTTCATTGTTTCCGTGATGCTATCTCTCCATCTCATCCTCTACTATCCCCTTTTCCTTTTGCCTTCAATCTTTCCCAACATTAGGGTGTTTTTCAAGGAGACCCGTCTTCTCATTTATGTGGCCAAAGTATTTAAGCTTTAGCTTCAGTTTTTAACCTTCCAGTGAGTAGCCTGAATTAATTTCTTTAAGTATTGACTGAGTTGATCTCCTTTCCATTGAAGGGACTCTCAAAAGTCTTCTCCAGCACCACAATTCAAGAGCATTGATTCGGTGGTGCCCAGCTTTCCTTATAGTCCAACTCTCACAGCCATACATAGCTAATGGAAAAACTATAGCTTTGACTACACAGACCTTTGTTTGCAAGGTAATGTCTCTGCTTTTTAGTATGTTGTCCAGATTTGCCATAGCTTTCCTTCTAAGGACCAAGCATCTTTTAATTTCATGACTGCAGCACTGTCTGCAATGATCTTTTAGCCCAAGAATATAAAATCTGACACTGTTTCCATTTGTTTTCCCTTTATTTGCCAGAAAGTGATGGGACCAGTTGCCAAGATCTTAGTTTTTGTGATGTTAAGCTTCAAGCTAGCTTTCACACTCTCCTCTTTCACCATCATCAAGACGTTTCTTAATTCCTCTTCACTTTCTGCCATCAGAGTGTTATTGTCTGCATATGTGAGAATGTTGATATTTCTCCCAGCAATCCTAATTCTGGTTTTTGATTTTTCTAGCCTGGTGTTTCACATGATGTACTCTGCATATAAGTTAAATAAATAAGGGGACCATATACAGCCTTGTCGTACTCTGTTTCCGATCTTAAACCAATCAGGTGTCCCATGTTTGGTTTTAACTGTTTGTTTCTTGGCCCATATATTGGCTCCTCAGGAGACAAGTAATATGCTCTGGTACTCCCATCTCTTTGAAGATTTGCCACATTTTGTTGTGATCCACACAGTCAAAGGCTTTGATGTAGTCAAGGAAACAGAAGTAGATGTTTTTGTTTTGTTTTGTTTTGTTTTGTTTTGTTTTGTTTTACCAGGAAATATCTTGCTTTCTTCATAATCCAGCAAATGTTGGCAATTTGGTCTCTAGTTCCTCTACTCTTCTGGTAATTCTCAATTCACTTATTGCTGAAGTCTGGCTTGCAGAATCTTAAGCATAACCCTGCTGGTGTGTGGAATGAGCACAATTGTTCAGTAATTTGAACATTTCTTGATGTTGCCTTTCTTTAGGATTGGGACATAAACTGATCTTTCTCCAGTCCAGTGGCCACTGTTGAGTTTTCCAAATTTGCTGGCATATTGAATGCAGCATTTTAACAGCCTCATCTTTTAGGATTTTTAATAGCTCAGCTGGAATTCCAACTTCACCCAATCAAGTCCAATTCAGTGTTATATATGCCAAGACCTGCACTGGGAGCTGGGAATACATAGAGAAATTGAAAAATAGTTCATTCTCATCCACACCAACTTCATAATTGCTACCAATTCAAGTCATCAATGTCTTTCCCAAAATGTACTATCCCCTCCTCCTAGAATGCTTCCTTTCCTGACCATAGCCTCCTGGAATTCCTGTCTTCTTCCTTTTATATACAAATGGTACTTCCTTTAAGAGTCCTTCCTTGGTTTCCCTCCCAGTAGCCTGACATCTTCCCCCCCCCCCCACAACTCCCAATCATGTTGCACTTTTTGGTATCTGTTCTGTATTTACTTTTGCATGAATACATTTCATCCCTCCAGGAGAAGAAAGCTCCCTGAAGACAATATTGAAGGCAAATATGTTTTCTTGGTTTTGTCTTGGTATCTCCCATGTCTGGCACAATACCCGGAACAGAGTAGGAACATAACTAAAGCTTATTGATTGATTTATTAATGGATCATAGATCCAGACCTGGAATGAACTTCAGAGGTCATTTAACCTTATCCCTTTATTTTATTTTTAATTATTTGCAAACATTTTATTAATTTTATTTTTATTCCAGACTTAACAAATAACCCCCCAAATAAGAATAAAAAGGATGCCTCCATATACAAAGAACAAAAAAATGATTGTATGAAAAACTGTGAATCCTACACAGATTCTTTTTTTCCCAAAAAATATATATATAGCAAATTTAACATTACATCCAGAACTTTCCTACTTATCTATGTTTCCTTCTGAACCTACTTCTACTTTCACATGGGTATTTAAATAAAAGCTTCAGTGACCTTCTTTTCTTTCTTTTGGCAACACTATTGCTAGCTTCCCCTTCCCCATCATTCTCTCCCCCATTGAAAACACACACACACACACACACACACACACACACACACTCCTTGTAACAAATAAGCATGGATGAAATAAATTTACATATGTGCCATGTCCAGGAATACAGGAAAGTATGTCTCTTTCTATACCTTAAGTCTATGACTTCTCTGTCAAGAAGTAAACAGCTGGCCTTCTCATTGGTTTTCTGGAGTCATGGTTGATCATTTCATCGTTCAAATTTACATATTACAAAATTTTTAAAAACTGTTATTCTTGTTGTCCAAATCGTTCTCCTGATTCTGCTCCATTCACTCTGCATTAATCTATCCATCTTCCCGGGTTTCTCTGATGCCATCTTTTTCATCATTTCTTATAGCACAATATGAATTGAATTCATATACTATAATTTGTTTGGCCATTCTGGATTTGATGAGTATCCCCTTCATTTTTAGTTCTTTGCTGTAACAAAAGGAGGTCTACAAATATCTTTATACATAAGGGTATTTTTCTTCTTTCTTGTATGCCTTTTGGGTATAAGACAGTCACAAAATATGACCTCACTTTACACTTAGCTAAACTGTGGGGACTCATCTACACGCAGTTAGTTACCTTATAGGCAGTAAAGTCCTAAGTCAAGGTGTGACTTCAGACTGTGTTTTTCCACTCTACCATGCTCTCCCTTCTGGCTTTAACATTCTTAAGCTTATTGCATATAAGTATAGAAGAACTAGAGATCATTGAATCCAAGGGTTCCTAACCTGGGGTCCATACAATAGGTTGCCAAAGGGGTCCATGACATCAAAAAGTTATGGACTCCCAATTTAGTCCAATTAGCTTATTCTGAAAATGAGGAAACTGAGACCCAGAAATGGTACTCAAGTTATCTGACATCACATTGCCAGTAAATATTACAGTTGGTATTTGAACCCAGATCTTCTGACCTCTGACCCAGAGCTCTTCCCACAGCATACTTCAGCCTTCTTAACTAACCATGGCATCCTATTTTCTGGGGTCTGCCACAAAGCTATATATCTGTGAAATCTCTTGCTCCTGGTTTGTATTAAACCCAATAAAGAAGCATCACAGTAAATTTTTGCTTCAACGGAACAGTGTGTTTACAGGGGCCTCCCTTGGAGGTTACACCATGAGATGACAAGTCACCAGAGAAAGATTCTGCAGAATCATCACTCTACAACTCAGCAAGGAGCTTGGGGCTTGTTTGCTTCCAAAATAAAAGAAAAAAAAATCCACTGCAATAAAGGGGCAAAGAAATATCCCCTCGCCTCACTGTGGTTTCATATTGGCCATGAAACATAGCCTGGAGAAAAGGAAGCAATCGACTTCTGCATTCAGGTTTCATCTATCATGTCAACTCTGAATCCTTATAATAATAGGAAGCTATAAAGAACCTCTGAGATATATATTTTAAATGAGGTATTTAATATGGAAGATCTCTCCAAATCAAGTGGGAATCAGCCCAGATGTTGTGCTGAGCCACCTGGAACAGAACACAAGACCTTACATTTGTTAGAGGTAATACAGACAGCAGATAGGGCAGGAGGTGTTCTTCAACTTTGCGAATCAATAAAACCAGAGTCCTTCTTTTGCAAAAGCAGTCATTCTAAAGATGTGACCTTGGATAAATGCCTTCCCCCTCCGTAACCTTCATCTCTAAAATGATGTGCTTGACTGGGATGTAAATCCAGGGCTGAAAGGGACCCAAGAAGCCATCTTGTTCACTACCCCATTCATTTGCAGATGAAGAAACTGAGTCCTAAGGAATTTAAATGACTGACCCAAAGTCATACACAATAGGGTATAGGGGAGCTGAGATTTGTACCCATGTCCTCTGACTCCATTATAACACGTTGATTCCAAAGATTATCCCTAACATTCTCATCCATTTTAAAGTTCTATTTTCTATGGGCCAACATTCTATCTTCTAAGATTCCTCCTAATATAACAGCCTATAGTCTGTTCGAACAGATGATTATTTAGGGTCCTTTTCTGCTGTAACATTTTGATCTGTAGTCAAAAAACCTGGGTTCAAATCCCAACTTGGATACTTAGGTAAGTCACCATATTTCTGTTCACTTCATTTTCCCAATCTGTAAAATGAAGGGGTTGAACTAAATTGTCCATGTGTTGTTTTTCTATCATTTTTCAGCAGTGTCTGACTCTTTCTGACCCCATTTGGGGTTTTCTTGCAAAGATACTGGAATGGTTTGCTATTTCCTTCTCCAGCCCGTTTTATAGATGAAGAAACTGAGACAAGCAGGGTTAAATGACTTGCTTAGGGTCACACAGCTAGTTCATGTCTGAGGCCAGATTTGAACTCAGGAGGATGAGTCTTCCTGACCAGCACTCTATCCACTGTGCCACTCAGCTGCCCTCATTTTCCATATGATCCATTCCAGCTCTAATACCCTACAAAAATTCCAACTTAAATTTATGTAAGTAGTGGCTGGCAGATAGTAAACACTTAACTAATTCTTGTTGTCTAACTGACTACTAGAGTAGTCAGTTTAGCGTCCCACTTTATAGATTAGCAAACTGAGGTTAGTGATGTGTCATCCAACCAGAAATGTCAGAGCCCAGTCTTGAATCTGTATCGTCTCATTCCAGGTCTGATATTATCTGCCATATTGCTTTCTATATGCTAATAATCTACTTTATGGTATTTGGGCTGTTCTGACATAATTCAAGTTCTAACATTCCATGATCTAAGGTTTCTCCCAGCTCTGACACTTTGTGTTCTAAGGTCCATTGATTGACATTCTCTGTTCTCTGACATTATTTATTCATTCTCCTCTATTTCTGATGATCTGTGATTCTTTGACAATAGTATTTATTCATTCATTTGACAACCATTTATTGGTTATTTATTATGCTTGTTTTAAAATGAGCACCATATTCAGCAAAAGGAGAAAGACAGATAACTCATTCTTTGACCTCAGGGAATTTCATTATAATTGAGGAGAAGGGACATGAATATGTATACATTAAGGCAATCTAAATTTAAATATGGATATTTTATAGAAGCAGAACTAAGTGCTATTAGAGGAGAGATAGAAGAGATCCCATTCATCAAGAAGGATGAGGGAAGGCTTCATGGAAGAGGTGACATTGGAGCTAGCCATATCTCATCTATTACCCAAAACTTGCCTAGATATGATTTGGAGAGTATTTTTGTGCTGGTACTGGGTGGAATTAGTGACTCCTGAGCATCCTTCCAGATCCCAGAGACTGAGATTCTGTGATTCTGTGTGTCCTTGGTGAAGTTATTTCTGCCATGTGTACTGTTAAAAAAAAATAAAATTTATTTTCCTTTCTATTCCAGGTGGCACAATGGATTGAACACTGGCCTGGAATCAGGAAGACTTGAGTTCAAATCTGGCTTCAGACACTTACAAGCTGTGTGATCCTGTATAAGAGACTTAACATCTGTCTGCCTCAGTTTTCTTATATGTAAAAGGGGACAATAATAGAATCTACCTCTCAGAACTGTCATGAGGATGAAATGCCAGAGTCACTTTGCAAACCTTGAAGCGCCATATAAATGTTACTACTCTTAGTGATTCAAGGACAGTCTCTACCAAATGCATTTTTGGCCTTCCAGAAAGGCATCATCTATAAAAGATACTATTAGTGTCCTTTGACTTGTCAACTCTATTCAAAATGCTTTATAGTATGTATATTCATGACCATGATATGTAGATAAGGATTTTTTGCCCCTATAGCTTTTCCAATCTGTTGTGTGTGCCACCTCTAAATGAGAGAAGTGGTGTTTACAGTTGCTTTATCCATAGCACATAATGAAAGAAACCTACCTACTTATTTTTGTAATCAGTCTCCTATTCTCCCCAGAGAAGAGCAAATTGGTGCTCACTCCCGAGAGATGGCGGCTTTGTCGATGCAGCTGACGCTCGGTGCCTCACAGCTGCAATCTAACAATGAAAATCATAGCCCAGGAGGGAGACCTCCCTTGGCATGTTCATTGCTTAAAAAATGGGAGATTCTGTCCTCACAAGCGACAGCTCCCTCCTCAGATTATTCCTAGCATGTGACCTTGCCCTGGTTTTTTGGGTGCATTTCTGTCACTCCCTCTTGGAGTCGACTTGTTTGTGCACGTGTTTTATTCTCTCTATTAGTTCTAAGTTCCTAAAGGAACTTAGGCTTTGGGCCATATCTGCCTTTGAACACTCAGCACTGAACACAGCATCATAAAAACAGTAGGCACTCAACAATATTTGTCGGATTAAACAGAATCTGAGAAACCTAAGGAATAAATTGTGCCTGCATGTTTATATTCTAGCCATCTTGTACGTATGCATGTGCAGATGTATAGATTTATCTATCTGCCTACCATCTTAAACTATCATCTATATAATTATACAGCTGTGTGTCTATCTCCCTATCTTCTCTATCTACCTTCTCTATCTATGTATGTATCTATCTGCCATGTATAGCTAGCATTGATATGTATGTATGTATCTACCAACCATCTATATCTATCTCTCCATCTACTATCTATCTATCTGTTTGTTTCCATATCTTCAATCTCTGTCTCTCCCATCTGCCTATTTACCTACCTATTATCTATCTACCTACCTACTTGTCTATCTACCTATCATGTAGTGATCTGTTTATCTTCCTACTATCTGTCTGTCTGTCTCTCTGTCTCTGTCCCTCTATTTCTTTCTCTTTGTCTCTGTCTCTGTCTGTCTGCCTCTCTCATTTAAAATGGTCAATTATACCAAGCGAGAGGCAGTATGACACAGCGTAAAGAAAACTGATCATAAATCCAGGGAGAACTGAGTTCAAGTGCTACCTCTGACACATCCTGGCTGTGTGACCCTGGGCAAGTCACAGCCTCTCCATGCTTTAGGCAGCTTTCTAAGATTCTGAGACTATGTCATCCTGCCATTGTAGAAAGGTTTATTTTTTTAATTAATTTCTTTTTTAAGCTTAAATTCTAAAACTTAAATACAAAATCAGAAAAGAAAAAAAAGCATTGCCAAGTGCACAGCAGAACATAAAAGAGGATTCAAAATATACAGCAATAAATTTTCATTTCAAGAAAGCGTATATATATACCTATATAATAAACACTACACATTGTGTTCTGAGCCATCCATCTTTTTTTTTTGCTTCCTTGTAAGTTTTCTTTTGTTCTCTGCTGTGTACTTTTTACCATGTTCTTTTTTCCCCCCTTCCTACACCCTTCCCCCAAGAAGGCCACAATTAAGCATGGAGATAGAGATGAAGATACAGATATGTATATCTATCTATATACACACATACATATATATACACATATACATGCAAGCATATATATACATATACACCTACACACTTATACTTAAGCATACATATATTTAGATATCTATAGTCATACTCATATATAGACATATACATTCATACACATCTATGTAAGACCGTACTATTCTTGTTTGTCCTCTGTTTCTCTAAGGGTGAATAATGTCTTCCTTCGTAGGTTCAAATCTTTCCATATTTTTCTAAATCCACCAACTCATCCTTTCCTAAACCACAGCAATATGCCAATCTTATACTGTCTAGTTATTTTAAATAGTCTAAAACAATATTGATTAATATGGTTGACATATAGTGTAGCTTCCCTATTTTTCTCTTTTGATTAAATCTACTTTAGCTTTAGAAAGAGTTTTCTTATCCAGGAAGTTCTCTGTATGACTTAAATTCCAGGTCCTTTTCCCCCAAAATTACCCAAAATGCCCTGTTTCAATAATTGTCCCTAGAACCCTGAGGAGGAAATGTAGTCTTGCTCAGGAACTTGCTTGTGAGAGTGGGATTTTGGAGAAGGAGATTCAGTATTCATACCAGGGTTACACAAAGATCTGGGTTCCCACTGAGTGGCAGTGTAGCCTAGGAGGTAGAACACTGGCCTCAGAGTCAAGAAGACCTGCCTAAGAAGGAGTAGAGGGAGGCTAACATGTGAGGTGGGGAGATCAAGAAAGCCTTCATGAAGAAAGTGGTGTCTAAGCCGAGACTTCAAGAGATTCCATGAGTCAGAGATGAAGAGAGAAAGCATTCCATGCATGAGGGACAGAAGTCCAAAGTCGTGAGATGGGAGATGAAAGGCCATGTGGGAAGCACAGAGAGAAGGCCACTTTGATAGGATCAGGAGGGAAATTGTCATAATGTATATAATGAGGATAAAAATATAGCTTAGGACCTCCATAAAAGTGGTATACTCAACACTCAGAGTGAAATATACATTTGTGGGCACAGTCAGTGTAAGGATTTTTGTTTTTGACTAAGCATGTTTGCTGAGAGGGGTTTCTGTTGCCTTAAAATTGTTTAATGGAGGAAGTGGGAGGGAGGGAATATAAATCCTTATTTCTCACAAAAAGCATTGAATTTGATAAAAAGAAAAGAAAGAAAAGAAACACACATTGGGTCAGGTTGTGAAGCTAAACAGAAGTTTCTATTTGATCCTACAGGGAACAAAGAATCCCTGGGTAGCTTTATGGAGGCTACACTGGAATGGGGAGACTTGAAGCAGGGAGGCCAACGAGGAGGTCATTTCAAGAAGTAATAACGAGGTTGGATGTTAGACATATTATGAAGGGAAAAAGAGGAAATTTGTGCAACTGATTGGATATCTGGGCTGAGGGAGAACAAGGAGTGTAGAATGATGCCAAAGTTATAAACCAGGGAGAGTGGAAGAATTAATGAGTTACAGAACCCACATAGGAGAATACAATGTGCTTAGTTCTCAAAAAAATCTTTGGTAGAGCCAACTACTTGGACACAAATTCACTTTCTAAAGGTAGGGTTTGGAAACTCTAGAATGGCTTAATTAGTGAGGCTATTATAGGTGTCCTTTAACTGAATAGTTATAGTTAAGATCTCTTGGTTTGGAGCTCTTTCAAAACCACTATAAGTAGCTCTTTTATGTCTGTGGAAGAATTGTTGTCAATGAGGATATGTCTTTGTTAATTAGAAAGGAGAATATGATATCTGAAGACCCTCCAGCTACCGTGCTCCCTGTTGTATGTCCTGATGGGCTAGTACTCTCACTAGATGTCCTTTGCCTCTTGTCTCTACCAAAGAAACAATGATGTAGGATACTCTTTCCTAACAACTGGGTCAAGGACCAGTACTGGTCATGGCAAACTTTAGCTGTTCTAATAAATTTTTATTGCCAAAGGTCAATCAATCATTCAACAAGGCAAGGTAACAAATAGTTATTAAAAACCAGTCACTGTGCTGCTAAGGGCTGGGTATAGAAATACCAGCAAAAAGAAAGACAATCCCTGCCCTCAAGGAACATACATTCTAATGAGGATAGACAACACATAAGGGTGCGCTGAAATCGGGGTAGGATATGGGATCCATGGAAAGATATCCATGGGAGGATATGGTGTTGAAGTCCAGAAAGTCTGAAGCAGAAATAAGAAAAGAATGAAGGTTGACCAACCTGCACCCCCTCCCCCAAATGGAAGCCCCAAGACAAACTCACCTGGGTTAGAGAAAAGGTCTTCATGGTGAGAGGATGCTGGAGAGAGAGGAAGCACCAGATGCATGTGAGGCACAGTAGAAAAGTTTGGAAAGTCAGGATGTGCCAGGCATGGTGCTAGTTTCTGGGGATACAAAGGCAGAAATAAAGCAGTCCCTGTCCTCATTGAGCTTACCCACTATTAGGAGAGACAATATGTATATATATATAAATTTCTACAAAGAAACTTACTTCTTAAATCCTATAAACTTAATCCACCAATTCCCATTCTTGCTCCTTTTCAGTGAAAAAAGCAGTTAAATAATTTGTAATCAGGAAGCCCTATGTTCAAATACCAGCTCTCCCACCTTCCACTTGTGTTACCTAGGGCTGGTCACTTCATTTTCCTAGGTCTTAATTTCCTAATATATAAAACATTAGAGTTGGATTGGATGACATCTAAGGAAACTTCTAGCTCCTTATTGTTCAACCCTATGATCTCACCTTCTACCCTCCTTCTCCTCAAATTTTTCTTCTTCCTCTTCTATCCTCTATCCTCTTCATCTCTCTTTTCCTCTTCTTCCTATTCTCTTCTTCCTACTTTTCCTCTCTCCTTCCTCTTCTTTTTCCTCCTCTAACTCTTTTTCATTCTGTTCCACCCATTCCTCTCAAGCCTCGAGCTACTTTCTTCCCCTGATTCTGACCCTTTTTCCCCCACCTGCAGTCAGGGGTCGGGTGGGGTGGGGTTAGTGCACACTTCAGTAAATCAAGCCAATAATAATAATAATAATAATAATAATAATCTAAAGAGAGAAAGAGAGAGAGACAGAAAGAGAGAGATGCTGGTGGTGAGAATGAGAAAATGTATCTCAAGAAGAGGATCAATATTTCAGATAAGATACTGGGTTGTCTTCTTTTTTCATTTGTTATTGGACCTTTGCTAGCTCCCCCCACCCCATTCCAATTCTGTTGTCTAAGACCATTGGGATGTTTAGCCTTTCACTGATCACTCTACCCCAGCCAATAGCCTGCAGGATATCCCTACTTCATTTCCTTTCAGTTCACTTGAGACAGAAGCTGGCTTTTTCAGAGAGGATTTTACTAGTAATTAAGGGAATACTGTTCAGGACCAGAGTGCACTCTGCCCTGGTCAGGCTACATGTTGAGTGGTACTGTTTTCAGTTCTGGGGTAGGGAAGGATATCCATGATGCTGAAGGGCCTGGTAATTGTACCACAAAAAGATACTTTGGGGCATGTAACACAGTGACTTTCTTTGAGTATTGGAAAGGTTTTGTCATGTGGAAGAGAGAATAATTTTGTTCTAATTGGCCCCAAGGATAAAAATAGGTGAAAAAGCAAAGAGGCAAATTGAAGTTTGATCAATGGTCAACAAGTATTTAATAAGAGACTAAGCACTGTGCTAGGTATTGGAGATACAAATAAAATGAACAAAATAACTCCTGCTCTCAGGGAGCTTATGTTCTAATGGGATAGGCATTCATTAGTTAGATTTGGACAGAAAAGATAGAAAAAGAAAAGGGAAGACCTTGGCATTGGCACCATCCATCTACGTCATTTCTTTGTGACCCATCCTCTCTGATCAGCAAGTCTGTCTCCTGAATTCTTGCTGCCAAACATCTAATTTTGTTCTAGATCACTCGAAGGTAGTAAAATCGACATTTTCACACAGAACAACAATTCCTGCAGAATTATAACAAGTTTTATAGACCAAGGCAACTGCAGTTGTAAAATATTATGGAGTATCAATTGCCATATTCATTGATCAAATCTTTACAAGGTTGGAATAGGCCCATAAATATCGTATTCTCTAGGTTATGCCATTCACGCTCTGTGCCTCTGCTGGAGTCCATGAAAACCCATCTGATGGTTTACATAGGAAAGCAACATGACGTCTCCCAATTGTTTTTAAGTGAATGAAAAAAATGTATCAGTTGAGACGAGGAGTGCTCCCCAAACAATGAAGATCAGGCGTGTTTGATGCTGAGATCATTTCCTTTTTAGAGAACAGCCCAAGCTGAAATTAATGGGCAGTTAAATTGACCTGCTACTTGCTTTTCTAAGTGGTTTACAATTCCTATATCATTCACCTAAGAGTCTCATTACCTATGAATGGTCTGCACTTTCCCATGTAGTTATTGGCTGATGGTAAAATAAAACCTTTAATGAATGAATGAATGCCTGGAGTCACAGGGCTCTAGGGGACAAGAAGTCAGCTTGACCAAACATTCATTTATTCAGCAAGCATTTATTTAGCCCATACTGTCTCCGTGTACAGTGCTTGGCTCTGGGGATATAAAGACAGACACAGAGACTGCAGAATTATAAAATGTCAGATCTGGGGTGGGAGTGGGGTATCAGAACATAAAGTATTTGAGAAAGAAGGAACCTTAGAACAGATAATTTCAGAGCTTAAAGGTCCCTTAGAACACAAAATATTAGAACTGCATTAGGACATAGAATGTCAAAGATGGGAAAGATATTAAAACAGAGAACTTCAGAATTCGGATGTCCCTTAGAGCACAAAATATTATGTGATAAGTTATCTCAAACATATGATGTCAGATCTTGGAGGAACCTCACACCAGAGAATGGCAAAGTTGAAAGATACCTTAGGACAGAGGATGGCAAGGTTAGAAGATAGCTTAAAACACAAAATTGCAGACCTGGCAGAGACCTTAGAATAGGGAATTTCAGAGTTGCCAGGACTTCAAAAGAGATAATACTAGTGCTCGAAGGAATTTTAGATCATAGAATGTTGAAATGGGAAGTGATTTTAGAATACACAGTATTACAGCAAGAAAGTTCCCTAGACCATAGAATGTTAGAATAGGAAGATGACTCAGGACAGAATTTTAGAGCTAGGAAAGAGACTTAGGATATAGAATACTAGCACTTTTGAGGTCATCTAGTACAGATCCTTCATTTTGCAAATCAAGAAACTGAAGACCAGAAACGTTAAGGGACTTTACCGTGGGTCATGACGCTAACATGTGGGATCTGGGCTTTGGACCCAGGAATTTGGAACTCCCAACTCTAATACCCTTTCTAGTATAGCACAGTTCTCTTGTTGTTTATTTGAACCAAATTTTGCCATGCTGTAGTGGTCCAGAAGTTCAATTTATGATGCAGTGAGGTCAAAGGTGAAGGTTCAGTTCTTAGGATTATAATTTTAGATCTGGAAGGGACCTTAAAGGTCATCTAATCCACTTCCCTTATGAAATAGATGAGGAAAATGATGTCTCTAAAGTTCAGGTGACTTGTCTTATATAGGTTGTTGTCCTTTGTTCTCAAAGAGAATCAAAATGACATCACTATCTTCGAGTCAAGTTACGGTGTGTTCAACTGTAGCTGATCAGACCAGGATGAGCTCGGGTTGCTCTACCACAGGTCAAGCACAAATCGTCCGTGTGGATATTTGGGGTGAAATTTAGGTATCTTATATCACATAGTAAGTGCAGAACTGAGATTCAAACCTGTTTGCTCTGACTCCAACTTCAGTAGACTCCAATCTACTGGAAGAACTCTCTTTCTGGGCCACTTTCACATGTTCCATCTTCTACTTACACACCCATCCCTCCTGACCAGCATTACAAGATCAGAGATTTCGAGTTGGAAAAGAACTCTGAAATCATCTAAGCATTAGATCCTTAACCTTTTAGGCTAATGAACTGATGAAGCCTATGATTGCCTTCCTACAATATTATTTTTTAAGTTCATAATTTAAGAAAATGGTAAATTTCAGTTAAAGATTAGTAAAAGAAATTATATATAAATATATAATATATATTATATATATGCATATATATATAATATATATTATATACATATTACATCCAAGTTTACTGACTCCCTGGAATCTCTTCACAGACCTCTGTTTAAGAAACCCTGATCTAATCTGAGCCCCTAATTTTACATATGAAGAAACTGAAGCCAAGAGAGGTAAAATAAATTGTCCAGGGTCATACAACAAGTTTGTATCAGAGTTAGGATTGGAACCTATGTCTTTTTAGAGCAATTCTAGCCTATGAACACCTTCTTAGAATAATGTTGGTTTTTTTTATCATAATTGAAGGAAGTTCTAAGTTGCAATTAGAGATTAATGAAATATATTTGTAGCTTTTTCCTGCAAATATGCGTATCTCCTAAAATCTATCCAGGTACTCATAGAGGGCCCATAGGTCCCAGAGTAAGAACTCCTGATCTAATCCAATCTCCTTACTTTACAGATGAATGCACTACAGTCCAAAGAGGGAAAGTAATAATATGTCCAAGGTTGTCTAGTCAGTAGCAGAGCCAAGGGGTGTTTGGGGTGCTGGAGGAGGACTAGCACCTTTGGTATAATGTTCATTCACTTTTTGGTGTCTACCTGGCACTCGGCTCTCACCTGTGGTTCCAAGAAGCTGTAGCCAAACCCAGGTAAACCCTTTCAGGAGACAGGCTAAACCAGATTGAGGGTAACCAAAGGGCCTCAAACCCATCAATGAGTTAGGGAGATGTCTACCCCAAGCATGTGAAGATTTCCTCTGGTGGAATGGGCATATGAAAACAATGTGTTCCAAAGACCATGAAGACAGCTGAAGCAGAAGCTGTGGAGTGCTTAGAGTTTGGTCAGACATTGGAGACACCAAGGTCATCCACTGCATTGAGGGCCATCACCACTCATCTTGACTTTTTGTCTTGCCTGTTGGCGTGGATGACTCTGGAAGAGAGGTTGAGGCTGACGTCACTGTGCAACTCTACACACTTAATTGCAATTCATGAAATAGTCAATACATCACGGAGTGATGTAATTGGTCTTCAAAAAAGAAGGACAGACAACACTAATAGTAGAGCCATGATTTGAACCCAAGTACAAACTAGCAGATGTTGCTACATAGTATGTTGTAATCACATGCCCTTTTCCAAGCACAGGACCATGTGGATGACTCAGTACAAGCCAACTTTCCCTTTAACGGGAAAACGTCTTGAAAGCATCTGCTGACTGGGGTCAACGGTATGTCCCTCAACTTCAGAAGGCATTACCTCCTCAGAGCTGATGTCTTCAAGATGTCACATTTCCTGTCAAAGAAAAGGTCCCAAACATGATGCAAACAGGAATTTTGGGGGATTTCACTGGGCTTAGCCCCTGGGAGGTCAGGATGCTTCAGATCCTTCAGAATGAGGACCGCTTCCTTCTTTGCCTTTATGTCACCATTCTAGTATCTTGCCTGGCACCCAGTAGGGGCTTAACAAATACTTTTTGTTGCACTAGCTTGAAACTGGAGCTCAGGCATTCTCATCCCAGGTGAAGGAAGACCAAGAATGGAGTGTAGAAGGGAGAAAAAGAAGAAAGGATGAATCAGATTCTGTGTCTGCCAGGAGGGAGAGAAATTAAGCAATGATTTGGTTCATCTAATCTTCATTGTGAGCCAGGAAAGTCAAACTCAAATTCAGGATGTTTTTTTAACTCATCAGCAACAGCACGTATTTAGAACTGAAAGGGACTACAGAGGTTGTGAGGTACTATTGTCTCATTTTACAAATGGAGAAACTAAGACACAGAAAGGTTAAAATGACTTGCCCAAAGTCACATAGATAGAAGCTGTAGAGCCAGAATCTGCACCCAGGTCCTGTGGTTCAAATCCAGCCCTTTTCCCACTGCATTACTCTGATTCAGCTTAGTTTGACTGAATATTCTCGACTGCTCAGAGGGACTCCATTTTGCTTCTCCAGACAGAGCCATCAAGAGTGGCAGAAATAGCAGTGAAATTGTTCAGAAGTCTGTTCTATATAGAATATCTATCTTCTTGGAAAGCTGTGTGTGAATTGACTTCTTGTGAACTAAATCAGAGAGACATGGACTTTTAGAACAGCAAAGGATGTTGGTGTTTATCTAAACCAGTTTTCTCATTGTAGAGCTGACTTGCCCAAGGTTCCTTGGCAGGTTAGCAGTAGGATCAAGGCCAGAGTCCAGGCCTTCTGAATTCAAGTTCCATGTTCTTTTCTCTACTAGGGATCCTTAAACTGGGGTCTGGGCTTTCTTTGTTTTCATGTTGATAGCTATATGTCAATATAATTGGTTTCACTTGTAGTATTCTGTATTTTATTTTAGGGAATCAGAGGCTTCACAGAACTCCAAAGGTATCCATATCACACACAGAAAGAAAGGTCAAGAGCCCCTGTTGTACACCTTGAAATGTACTAGGAAACTTTTCTGTCTAAAGCTCTCCTATTGCCAAGGGCCTGACGTCACCACCCCTTGCCAATAATTTACATGTATACAGACTTTGTGGGTCAGGTTTGCTTAGAGGGAAGTGAATTTGAAATATGGTAAGTAAAATAAGTAAAAATGAGACGATCAAGTCATACAGCAGCTTAAAAAGCAACAGAATCTTAAAGAGTCACATCTACCAGCATCCTGAAGTCCCAACTCAGCTCTGTCCCACGACCAGTTTCCTTCCTTGCCACCATGCCGGAAATGTCCCTGTCCAGCTCTGTCTTGTCAATAGCAGCCCACATTGGTCTTGTCCATGACAATATGAATAAGAAGGGCCTTGGAACTATGCTCCCCTGATCCAAGGGAGGGCAAAAAAAGGTAAGAAACCACAAATTAGGCCAGAGGCCCAGTCTGTACTGTGGGTCTCTAAGGCCTCAAGAGGCATAACCAGGAATAAGAGTTGAAAAGTGCAAAGAAGCAAATTTAGGTTGGATATTGAGGAACACTCCCCAACAGTGAGATCTGTCCATAAGTAAAATGAATTGCCTTGGGAATTAGTGAGTCCCACCTCACTGAAGGTCTTCAAATAAAGCAGAGATTTACAGTGGTCAGGAATGCTGTAGATGGGATTCTTGTTCAGGTATGTGTTGGAGTAGATGCATGCTGAAGTCATTGGTAACTTTGAAATTCTGTAAACATGGTTCTGAGGCCCAGATGAGATATAATCAATACACTCCAGTGGTTCTTAATGACCTCCTAGATCAAGTATAAAATCCTCCATTTGGCTTTCAAAGCCCTATATAATATGGCCCCCTCCCTCAGATCTTCCTAGTCCTCTTATATCCTCCTCCCCTCCACAAACTGTTCCAATCGTACTGGCTCCATGGCTGTTCCTCACCCATGGGACTCCTTCTCCTGACTCAATGTAATTGCATTGGCTGTGCCTAGTGTCTGCAATGATCTCCCTCCCTATTGTCAACTAGTAGGTCCTCTGACTTCCTTCAAGACTGTTCAAATCCCACTTTCTGCAGGAAGCTTTCTCCAGTGTCCAACCCCATTCAAACCATTCAAATGACTTCCCCTCTGAGATCACCCTGCATTTACACTGTCTATATCTTGCATATATATAGTCGTTTGTATGTTACCTCCCCTGTTAGAATGTGAGCTCCTGGAGAGTAGGGTCCATGGTTTCAACTTTTTTTGTATTCCCAGAATTTAGCACAGAGCCTGACCCATTAGAAGAGCTTAATTTGCATTTAATTTACATTAATTTGCATTGTAAGAACATTTACTTATGATTGACTGACCAAATTGGCCAGGGACATGATAGCATTAGACCAAGTCAAGTCCCTCAGTTGACCATGGTTGGGCTTCTGATAGCCAAAATTCAAAAGTCTTGCAAGCTTAAATATACATTACTTCCCCTTTGTGAACTGTTTTCTTTTTTTTCCCATAGTACTCTGGCTTTGTCCTCCATGACGCAGATGGTCTTTACCCTAGCTAATTCATGATGCAAAAATAATACCTATGTGATGGCTGGTTATTAGCATGCTAATGAACACAGGTAGGATGCAAATCCCTACTCCCCCACCCCCAGATTCAGATTGGCAACCATTCCATAAGACTGACTGAATTAACTGGAGGTGGTTTACCTTAGAGAACAGGAGACTCAGAGGGACACTATAACTATCTTCAATTATTTAAAGTTCTGCCACCCATAAGAGGGATTAGATTTGTTCTGCTTGGAATCAGGGTGGAAGTAGGAAACATAACTGGAAGGTCAAAAGAGTCAAATTGAGGTTTGAAATCAGGAAGAATATCTCACTAATCAATCAACTAAAAAGAATTTATTAAGCACCAATGATGTACTAGGCACCATGCTTGACATTGGGGATGCAGGTATAGTAATCACAGCTGTCTCAGAGTGGGATGGGCTGCCTTGGGAGGGAATGGGATCCCCCTCTCTGGTGGTCTTCAAGAAGAGACAAGACAATGAGTTGTCTGATTAGTTGTAGAGTGATTCAGGCACTAGATGGCCTCTCAGGTTCCTTCCAACTCTGAATTTCAATGATTCTGTAATTATTTCTTTGCATTGTATCATGGGGAAAGAAGGAAGATGTCCATTTTCTCATAATGAGAAGAATGAAGAAAGTTTCTTAAGGGCCAGATGTTCCATTGATCCAATTATACTGAGCCTCTCATTCAAAGGGAAGTTGATTATAACCCCTGTACAAACCCCAGAAGCAGCCATTACTGTACCATCATGTGGCATTCTCTGCCACGCAAGGGAATGACCCCATCACCCTTTATCTCACTGTGGAAACAGGGTTGGAGAAGATGCACATTCCATAATGCACTTATTCTCTCTGAAAGTCTATTTCCCAGCATCCCTGAGTTAACAATGCTCTGCCTAAGCTTTGTTAGGAAAGGGATTTGTCAGTTTCAATTTAAGAGAAAACAAATTCAAGGAAGAGACTACTTTTAAAAAAAAGTCTGAATTCATTTAAAAATACTTCAGTTGTTCAAAAGTGGGAATGCTTTCAAAGCAGTAAGTGATGCCAATGATTTTCATTTTTTATTTCTTTTTTAATTTTATTAGACTAGACTGGTGATATTACTGATGTATGGAATTCCTGGTGTGGGGAAACTCAGTCAACAAATGAAGATTGGTTCCTGCTCTCTAACTTATGGTTCTAGGATGTTGTTTGAGGCCCTGAAATGATGACAATGATGATGATGGTGGTGATGATGGTTTTAATGGTCTATAATAAGAATACTAGCTAGCATTTATATAGTGCTTTAAAGTTTGTAAATTGTTTTACAAATGGTATCTCATTTGATCCTCACAATAACCCTAGGAGGGGTCCTAATGATGTCCCCATTTTCAGATGAGGAAACTGAGGCAGACAGCTGTTAAATAACTTGACCAGGGTCTCACAGCTAGTAAGTATCAAAGGCAAGATTTGAATTCAGATCTTCCCAACACCAGGTTCAGTGCTCTAACTGCTGCGATTTGAAGCTGCTACAAGGTCTTTTCTAGCTCTCTGTAAATCGAGGCTTCTATGTTCCATGGACCCTTGGGTCCAGCCAAACTGGACCGGTAGACATACCTTGTAAATGCCCCCCACTTTCTCCCATCTAGGTTTCTGCTCACTATGTTTGCTATGCCTGGAATTCATTTTTGATCCTCTATTCCTACCCTTGCTTCTCAGATCATTGTCTTCCAACCCATATTTTCAAAGGTTATTTAATATTATCAAATGACACCAACTCTGGGAATTCTTCTGTGACCACATGCATTTGGTGATTAGCTGCCTGATCTTCCACACCCCACCCCCCGACTTTGACTTTACCTGTCTCTTTGGTTTCACCTCTCTAATACACATGGACACAGACAAATCCATCCATATGTATGAATATATACAAACATATGGACATGTCTATGCATATGTGTCTATCTCTAGTTATAGACACATCTATATATAAATCATAGGTACAGGTAAATTATATTTATATGTGGATGCATATGTGTAATTTACCTGTCTCTGAGATTTTAATAGTGTGGAGAAATCCCAATGAGGAAAAGCACTCCACCAGCAGAGATCAACTATTTTTCTATAATTTACAGTCTTGGAGAGATGCCTGAGGAACTTAAGAGTCTAAGTGACTTGCCCAGAGTCACACAAAGAGTATGTGTCAGAGTCAGCACTTGAATTCAAGTCTTCCTGATTCCACATCTGTTTCTTCATGCTGCCCTGCGTCACAAAGCACTTAACAAGGATTTAGTAGAACTATAGGGTTGTAACTCGCCCCCACCCTGCCACTTACCTCCATCTGCTAAGACAGATGTTTTTGTTTTTGTTTTTTTCCCTCTAGAGTCCTTTCCTCTTGCATGGAACTTGCAAAGCAAGGCAACCTCTGTGTGATGGAAGCTTTTTGTTGTTAAATTTGGTTTGTTTAGATAAAGAGTTCATTCTCCATTGTTTTGCCAAATACAAATGTAAATTCTTTCTAAATGTGTTAAAGGGGGAGAGAGGCTGGGAGAGACAGAACAGACACACAGCGAGACAGAGAAATAGAAACAGACACATACACACAGAGAAACAAATAGAAACAGAAAGTGAGGAGGAGGAGGAGGAAAGAAAGAAAGAAAGAAAGAAAGAAAGAAAGAAAGAAAGAAAGAAAGAAAGAAAGAAAGA
>NW_020949602.1:7241064-7245668 GCF_900497805.2 Vombatus ursinus
AGAAAGAAAGAAAGAAAGAAAGAAAGAAAGAAAGAAAGAAAGAAAGAGAGAAAGAAAGAGAGAAAGAGAGAGAGAGAAAGAGAGAGAGACAGAGAGAAAGAGAGACAGAGAGAGAGGGAGGGAGAGAGAGAGAGAGAAAGAGAGAGAGAGAGAGAGAGAGAGAGAGAGAGAGAGAGAGAGAGAGAGAGAGAGGTGATTAGAGGGGAAAGTTCCACACCAAACTTCCCAGGAGGTGGAGACTCATCAAAGTCTGTGAGGTTTTTGATTCTACCCTTTTCCACTTGGTAGAGTCAGGAGAAAGAAGAAAAACAATTGTATGCTACAGAAAGGCACTACATGTATTTCGCCAAGCACTTAGTGAAATGCCCTGAAAATATAGATATTTAATGTTTATTGAATTTATTGCAAGAATGGTGTAATTCATGGAAACTTTTCTTTTGTTTTTGGTTTTGGTTTTGGTTTTTGGTTTTGTTTTTTTGTTTTGTTTTGTTTTGTTTTGTTTTTAATAAAACTACTCTCTACATTTAGGATGGTTACCATTTTCTTCTCTTACTTAACTACTGCTGCGGCTCCACCCTCCAGAACAGACCTGCAGAGACCCCACCTGAGGCCTACCACTCAGCCCAGCACTCCTGGGAGCTAGGCTGCCTCCTAGTCATCCTGACATGTTCTGCTCTGTTGCCCTCCCCAACCCCATTCTCAAACTGGTAATCAAATTAATGATATCATTGCTTCTGCAAAGAGAAGACAAATTGATCTCCCTGTGATTCCATTGACCATATTTGTGCCTTTCCCCACCTTACCTCCCTTCCTTATATGTCTTCTCTCCCCTGTTAGAAGGTAAGCTCCTTATGGGCAGGGACTCTCTCTCTTTGGATTTGCTACAAGGGTTTTTTTGTTTGTTTGTTTGTTTGTTTTTTCTTTTTTCTTTTCTTTTTTCCTTGAGGGCATGGGGAGGAGGAAGAAAAAAAAATGCTTGATAATTTAGGAAAAACGAAAGAATATATTAGCTCCAGTGTAGCCCTGGCTTTCTCTCCAGTATCCTTCCCTCTTTCTGTAAGATCAAGCTAACTCCTTTTTTGATCAGACATGTTTGAGACGATAATTTTTTAATCACTCCTTCTGTATAAGTCTTCACTGCTAATATGCTGCAAACTCTTATGTGTCTTTCTACTGACTTTTGGGTCACTCCCAATTTTGCTTCTTGAGACTCTAACATTGTGGAGCCGCTGCTGAGCCCACAAGGTACTGAGGGTACCCTGTTCAGTATGCAGGCATGCAGTTTGGCCCAGGTTCAGTCCTGGAGAGCCCAACCTACAAGGAGGTGAGGGGATGGGGTAGGGAGGATAGGCAATTACGTTCTTTTTCAGTTCTTAAATTGCTGTCCTAAGGCCTGGAAAGGAGTTTTACTGGTTCGTAGCTGAGATTTTGACCTTTAGGGTTTCTTCCCAAAATGAAGGAGTCAAATGTACTCAGTTTATAATGTGAATCAAGCATGGAAAAGGTCATTTATTCCTACATACAAAAGAAATGCCAAACACAAAAGGCTCACTGGTCACATTAACAAAGTGATTTACCCAGGATTTCATGTCCTAACTTAATATGGTGTTCTATCCACTGTGCGACCTAGCTATCCATATAGAGAGGTAAGATAATAATTAATAATAACAACAATGTTTGCATTGCACTTTGAGGTTAAAAAATTGTTTTTTTATACATTATTTCACTTGATCCTCCAACAGTCCCATGAAGTATGATTAATCCCCATTTTATAGAGGAAAAAACTGAACTTGAGAGATCTTACTCACTTATGCATGGTCTCCCCGCCTGGAGGTTGGCTGGAGCACAGTATGAACTGTCTTTCTGACTCTGAGCCTGACATTGTATCCAGCCCTTCTCTCAGAAGCTCTCAAAGGCTGGCATAGGGAGAATGTGCCCACTTTCGCCCCTAGATCAGGGAGTCCTGGCATCCTTAAATCTTAGCCTTCTAGATGATGTCAGAGATCACCTCATCCAATCCTTCCTGCAGCAGCATCTTCCTCCACAGGACTGTATCCCACTCAGGTCAAGGCCAGCTTCACTGAGGCCTGACAGGCTCAGCATTGCAGAAGCACAGAATTTCCCCGAGTTGTAGGAATCTCAGGGACCACCTAACACAACCTCCAGGTGATGTGGGTTCTAATTCTGGCTTGGACAAGTCCTTTACCTTCTCATCTCTAGGGTGTTAGACTTGATGTCTACGATCCTTTCTGGCTCTAAGACCTGTGGTGATGAGCTCCCAAATGAGAAAAGAATGTCCTCTAGAACAAAGTAGGATTTTATACTCATATGCCACTTGTAAACTTTGTGAAGTGCTTCATATATATCACTACATTTGATTCCCCTCCCCCTTCCCGCTTAGTCCCCCACATCATGGCAATCCCTACTATTAGATTACTGTTTGTAGTGTGGTGGTACAAAGCATGGAGGGCTGGTCTTGAAGTCAGAAATGAGTTCTAATCCTCTCTCTGGCAGTGATGGGGAGGGGATAGGCATGGTAATAAAGGCACCTATCTTACCAATTACTATGAGGATTACTTTATGAGATAACGTCTGTCAAGTGTTTTGTAATCTTTAAAGTGCTATATAAATGCTAGTAGGCTCTTAATCTCTTTTCTCAGATAAGATAACTGAGGACCAAAAAGGCTGATAAGTATCTGAGGTAGGATTTAAATCCTGGTCTTCTTTATTCTAAATCCAACATCCAATCATCTACCTGAAGACCTCAAGTGAGTGAAAATCCACTGTCTTCAAGATTGCCCCTACATTTTTTAGATAGCTTCCTGCCTTCTAAAATCTCATCTAAACTGCTGGCCCTAAGCATTAATCTAGGAACTCAGTGAGGAAATGCCATGGAGAGAGGGTTGATTAGCATGAGGAGCCCACCACTCCTAGGGAAGACATTCCTTATGCCAATGCTTCTTTTTTGTAAGAATGAGAAGCTACAGGACACCCATGACCCTAAAGTTTTGACGGGCCATTGCTCAATTGTGACCATATGGCCTCAAGCAGATTCTGTGGTAATATTATGAAGGGTGATTTGTGCCTCTGACCACACCCATCCAATTCCCCCATTCATAATTCAAAACTTTCACCAGATCTCCAGTGTTCCATTTTCCACAGAGCAAAATGGCTCATCCAGTGGCCTGTCACTTTTGGAGCTACCTTTTTAGCGATATTTTTGCATCCTTCAGGGCATATGTTAAGTCTCCAACATGTTAGCTATTCCGTGAGAATGAAAGAAGAAGGAGCTACAGATATGTACCCCGGGAGAAGGGAGCAAAGGGAAATTCTCCTTGACAAAGCATCTCTCACTGCCCCCACCTCCATCCCTGAGAGCAGCTTGCTGTGATGGGGGGGTCAATGGAGCAACGTTTTATGTTTCTTTGTAGAGTAAACAACACATTTCTGCGAAGAACAAATCTTGCCTCTATGATCTCACTCCCATTAATGGGTCAAGGCCAGAGGCAGACGGAGAGGCCTAATTTACTCAAGAGACATTCTGTATAAATACCACATTCTCTTGTGCTCTGGACTTCACTGGATAACCTGAATCTATGCAAACAAAGATGACGGCTGTTCAGAGTTTCAATGCCCTCCAACGCTGTCCTTTGTGTTACTCCAAGTTCCTTCTAGGCCCAGGGTCAAGGAGAGTCACAAACTTTACATCAACACAACATGGGTTTTCTTTCCACTCAATGATGGAGCAATCTGTAATCATTAACCTCACAAGTTTGAGCGTCTACCTTAACATTTGTATGAAGCAGATGGCTTCCGTAATCTGCCAACCTGTTGTTGCAAAAGCGTTTCCCAAGAATTGTGTTTGAGCCATAGCCACGAGTGTAATTAACCTTTCAGAAGACTTCATAAATAGGAAAACATGCTCTGTTCTTCATGAAAACAGTGATCCTTGGGCCCCACTTTTAATTATAACCATTCATATTTCTATGATGCATTGAAGTTAGAAAAGCTCTAAGGTAGGCAGTAGTAATGCAATCTTCATTTGGCACCTGGAAACAAAATGCTGAGACTCACATTGGTGATGTGGCTTGCCCTGAAATACTGATAACAGATCTCAGGATCAGACATGTTCCTGAATTAGGTAGGGGAATGGGAGGGTCATAGCAATCCACCAATCAATCCACAAGAATTTGTTAAGAGCCTACTATGTGCTAGATATTGGGCAGTGGTGGCTGAAATCACAACTTTTAGCATCAGATGACACTTTCAGTCCTACATTTTTATTGTTTTTTGATATTCAGGCAAGTTTAATCAATCAATTGTCCAACTGAAATACATTTATAATGTACTTACTCTGGTCCAGACACTATGCTAAGTGCTGAACAATCAGTCAATCAACCAGTCAATGACTCATCAACAAACATTCATTACGTACCTACTACGTGCCAGTCACTGTGCTAAGCACTAGGGATACAAAGAAAGACAAGATAGTCCCTGCTTTCAGGCTTACAGTCTAATGAGGGAGACAACATGCAACTAGGTACCAACAATACAAACTCCACACACACACACACACACACACACACACACACACACACACACAC
>NW_020949602.1:7245678-7283097 GCF_900497805.2 Vombatus ursinus
CACACACACACACACACACACACACACACACACACACACACACACCTCTATATAGTTTTTATATATGTATATTATGTGTGTATGTATTAAATTGAAGATAACCAACAGAGGAAAAGCATTAGCATTAAGAGGAATTGGGAAAGTTTTCTTATAGATGGTGGGATTTTATCCAATCCAAGGAAACCAGGCAATAGAGAGGAGGAGGGAGAGACTTCCTGACATAGGGAACAGGCAGTGAAAACACACACTCAGGAAATGGAGTGTCTTGTAAGACTGCTGTCTCCTACTTCTCCTCTCTCTCTGACCACTCCTTCCCAATCTTCTTTGCTGGATCTTCATCCAGGTTACTACCCTAAACCATGGTTATCCCCAAGGTTCTGTCCTGGACCTTCTTCTCTTTACCCTCTTTACTATTTTTTCTTGGTGATCTCATCATCTCCCGTGAATTTAATGATGATTTTTGTGTTGATAATTTCCACATCATTAATAAGCCCTCACTTCTCACCTAAGCTCCAGTGTCTATCTCCAGCTGCTTATATGGATGACTTGTTAAATTCACCATGTCCAAAACTGCATTCATCATATTTCGCCCAATCCCTCTCTTCCTCATTTTCTGATTACTGTCAAGGGTACTACCATCTTTCCAATTACTCACAATCATCCTTGGTTGACCACAGGTTCATCCTTGACCCCTGCTCTCTGCCCCACTCTCATATCCAATCTTTTGCTAAGTCCTGGCCGTTCTACCATCATAACTTTTCTCCTATGAGTTCCCTTCTCTTTGACCCTAGACCACCTTGATGCAAGCCTTCATCATCTCACACTTGGGCTAGCACAGTAGCCTGCTGGTTGGTTTGCTTGCCACAAGTCTGTCCACATCCATCCATCCTCCATTCAGCTGTCAAATGGATTTTTCTAAATGCATATCTGACCATGTCACCCATCTATTCAATCAACTCCAGTGACTCCCTGTTACCTACAGGATTAAATGTAAAATCTTCTGGTGTTCAACTGGTCCCTTCCTACCTGCCCAGGCTCCTTATATCTTAATCCCCCTCACCTCTCACATACTCTGTCTTTTTTTGCATTTCTAGTGTTTTGCACAATGTCTGGAAGATAATAGGTGCTGAATAAATGTTCATGGGCTTACTACACTGCATTTGAAAAGAACAGGAATACATAGGCAGCAAAGTCAATGATTTCACCCCTTGGGTTCAGCTTGTCTCTATGCCTTTTCCCCTTTTTCTACATAGGATAATAGAAAACTTTAGGGTTAAAAACCTGAGGAAACCTACAGCCCAGAACTGTTTGATAGTTACTGAGCAAATAATCAATACCTGGCTTGTGATTTAGCCTTCAGATATTCAAACTGGGAAGTGCTCTCCGAGCCAAGGCAAGGTTGCTGACAGAGAGACTCACACCCCTGAACCAGGAGGAGAAATCAAAAGAAAGGAATAAATATTAGCTAGCTAGAAGAATCTAGCTCATTGTTCTAAAAAGCTTGTCAAGCTCAAAAGACCTAGATCTTAGAATCTCCTGTAAGCAGCAAAAAATCTCATCAAGAATTCCACAAAACCATTGTTGAACCAGGAAGAGCTTTTATTAACGACCTAGCAAGGCCAGGTGTTCCACATGTGGGAGCACTCTTGAGATACGAAAGCACAGCCTTTTATTTCCTATCTGGAAAGGCAAGTCCCTTCTCTGATTCCCCATTGGCTAGGTACTAGAGAGGTTACAGCCTTTGACTCTGGTCAGTTTATCACTACCATCCCCAACCTTAGTAGGCTGGTGGACCCTGGCTCCCAGGGGCTCACTATTGGTGACAGACTTAGTGTGAATTCACTATCAGCTTTAGTCCTGCTGCACATCAGAACCCTACAATTCAATGATCCTCCAGCCTCAGCCTTCCCAGGAGCTGAAGTGGATCTTTATTTTTCTTAGTTCTCATGCAATTTTCTGCCTTTTCTAAAAGCACATTGACACCACACTTCCCATTAAAAAAAAAAAAGACAAAAGCACAGCCTGGAAAAGTAAAGATCTGACTGATGAGTAATGGGGACTTTCCCTTCTTTGCGTAAGGTCACCATCCAAAAGGGAGAGAGCGAATGGGTTAAATTTCCAACCATTTCCTGCATTTGGATTTTAGTCCTCCATATTTCTTAGATGATATAGTAATAGGGCCGAGAAGTACCATGACCTTTTCAGTATGCTGTACCTTCACCAAATTGCTATTTTATGTCTGCAGTAATGAAGGACATAGGTGCAGGACTGAAAGGATGAAAGGATACTGCGGAACTTCAGACTGGGCTAGATACTAAAGTTACGGGAGCAAGTAATGAACAGAAAGTCTGAGAGGGGGATTCCATACAAGGAAGAGCTAACTTTGAGCACCGGGTAGTGCTGGCATCCAAGGAGACTGGGCCCTGTGTTTTAATTTAAATTAGCTTAGGGACAGGAGAAATGGCCTATACCCAGTTCATTGGTGGCTCATTGTATTCAGTTCAACAAGAATGTATTGGTTGCCAGAAACCATGTTGAGTGCTGGGCATACAAAGATATGTGTGACTCTCCCACCCCCTCCAGAAGCTTACATTCAAATGTGGAGGGAGGGTAGGGAAGGAGGTGCATAATCAATTAATCAAAAAGCATTTATTTATCACCTTCTATGCTCCTATCACTGTGCTATGGTTGTACGTGCATGCATGTGCACATGTGTGCACATGCATATTTGTGTGTGTGTGTGTGTGTGCAAAGACAAAGAAGGAAACAATCGCTTAGCTCCTAGAGTTTATACAAATAAAAATGGCACAAAGGAGTGTGAAAAGCAGCAAAGAAGAGAGTCAAAGTACTGTGAGAATGTTGAGAAAGGCAAGAAAACCTTGAGTTGGAGAAGTCAGGGAAGCTTTCTTGGAGGAACTTGGGCCCTAGGGAACCTCTCCTCTATCGTAAACCAACTTCTCTCTGTCTTAGATCTAGTCCCCTCACACTCCCTCAATCTTCTTGAGCTCAAAGAAATCTGGCTCTCCATCCTCCCCCCACCCCCAGAGACAACTGGATCTCAGCTGCCCTCCCTAGTACCAAGGCTCCTTCTTTTATACCCCCAATATACCAGGCAAGGAGTAAGAGTAGGTGTTTTGCTTGATCCTTACCGTCATTTCCAGACTTGGCTCCTTCTTGCGTCATCACTGAAAAACCTTTCCTTCTCCGAATCACCGAGCCACAAAATTCTAGGGTGGGAAGGGACTTGAGTCTCACCCATCCCTGAAAGACATCTGGTCTGTACACATGCTGTCCAGACTTCCCTGCTGGAAGCCCTCCAGGGAGGGGGCACCCACCACTCCGATGGGAAGCCCATTGGACTTTGGGGATGCTGGATTTGTTAGGACTTTTTTGCTGGTGTGGTGTCTAAGTTGTGCTCTTTGCCCATTAGGCCCATTGCTCCTGGCTCAGCTCTCCAGGACCTGGCAGAACAAGCCCAATCCCTTCTCTATCTGACATCCCTCTGATCTTCCTTCCCTCCATCTATCTCAAACTTCCCAGTCCCTGCTTGTGGTGATCTCCTGGTCATTTCTTTTTTTTCTTGGTCATTTCTGAGTTTTATATTCAAACCTTAGGTTTGGCTCCACTGTCAATGACCTTCCCACCGTCTGCTGCTTCTGCCTCAGTCACATTGGGCTGGTCAAACCAAGTCTAAAGGCTCAAACTAAGTGTTGAAAGCAGCCAGAGGCCCCCATTCACATAAAGCCTGTTTATCCTGCAAATGCACCCACTGGAGCTCTGTCTATTCCAGGCTTTCAACGCTCGCTTATTATGTAAGAGGCAGATTAGGCCAAAGGATGTTTGTTCAGTTCTCCAGAAAGAGCAAGCAGATGTCTCCCTCGGACCGTGACACATACCTGGAGCTGGCTGCCTGGCCAGTTTATCTAGTGCAGATGTGCAAATTCATTAGCCAGCCTGAAAAGAGCAACATTTGGAATTCCCAGGAAGTGAGTTCATATGTGTGACCGTGTTTTCTTTGTTTTGGCCTAACAGCCAAAGACAATCGATTGGATATAGCCAGTTTTGCTGATTTCTTTTTCATACAAGTGTGACTTCGGCATGGTCTACTGAAAAGAATATTGTACCAGGAGGATTCAGTGAATGAATGAATGAATGAATGAATGAATGAAAAAACATTTATTATGCACTTATTATGTGTAAAGCACATAACATATACAGTGTTGTATGTGCATATAAAATAATAAGACAGTCACTGCTCTCATTCCAATGGGAGAGACATAAAGAGGACTCAGCTATAAATCATATGGAAAGACCCCATGGTCCTTAGGATTCAACAGCTAAGATGTTAACACTTCTTCTTTAAGATCATGTCTCCTGATAAAGCCATAGTTGTTTCTAATGTGGAACCATTTGACCTTTCCAAAATCTTCGATGATGAAAACCCTCTTTCTTGGGTTATTAGTAGTTGTAGATGTTAGGGAAGCAGGTACTGTAGCACCCACAAAGGCAGATGCCAGGCCACATCTGTTCTTCAGTGATTATTCTCTTCAGTGATGGCTGCAAGGCTGAGTCTGGAAGCAGGACCAAAAATGGGGGGGGGGGGCAGGTCTATGCCCAAAGCTCTTGAAATCAGGGTCTTGTGCTGTCTCCATGAGGGTCTAAATTGAGGAGATGGTTGAGATGATGGTGAGATTGTTTGGCTTGCCTGGAATATGCTGCTTCCTGTCTCTTCCACTAAGATGGTTCTGTAGGTGAAAGTTGGTTTGTGGTTGAAGGAGATGGAATGAATGACCTCTTTCTCCTAGGAATTGCTTCCCAAACTAATGAGAAGGATGACAGGGAATGATGTACTAGAAACAGAGCCATTGGCCTAGGGGATGCTGACATTCCCCAGAGCACTTCAGTCTGTTCTATAATATTCTAATAGAAGAGCCAACACCTGAAGGGAAATGGTGAATAGAAAGGGGAATTTCTAGATTCTAGAAAAAATTACAGTGATCATGATTGGAGCACGGGGGAGTGGAATGACGCAATCTTTACAACGGCAGTGACAATATTAATTTAATTATGTTTCCATAAGTGGAACGGGAAAGCAGGGGTGAGGGAAAGAGGCTGCTGTTGAGAAGATGGCTGAGTGCAAGTCTAGCCATGTTTTTCTAAGACCATTGAGCTCATCATTTCTTATGGCACAGTAATATTCCATCACAATCATATATCACAACTTGTTCAGCAATTCCTCGATTGATGGGCATCCTCAAAATAATGAAGAGCAAAATGAGCAGAACCAAGTGAACAGTAACATATACAGTAACAGCGATATTATTTTAAGAACAACTTTGAGTGAATAAGTCATTTTGATTATTATAAATACCCAAATTAACTACAAAGTACATAGGAAGGAAGATGGTATCTGCATCCAGAGAAAGAACTGATAACTAAAAGTATATATAAAATGATTTTACATATACATATGTATATATATATATTTATATATATATATATATATATATATACACATATTTGTGCCTAATGGTAGCTATCTCTAGGGTAGGGGGAGGGAAAAAAGGGAAAAAAAAGAAATTTACATGATAACTTTGTTATGTATTTAAGAGGAATAGCAAGTTGTACATAATAGATTCGCAGTTTCATGTACAATTATCTTTTTTATTATACTGTGTTGTGGAAATGCTTCTTTTATTCCATAAATGAAGAATTAAATAAATAAAAATTTATAAAAGATGAGGTTAAAGATAAGGACATGGCTGGAACCAGCCTAGATGTCAAGTCAACCACTGCCCAGTTTGGGTGCAGCCTTGAGAAAATTATTAAACTTCTCTGAATTTCAGTTTCATCATTGTGAAACTGGGATGATAAGGACGCCCATTTTGCCAGCTCAAAAGATTGCTTAATGCTGTAATGTAAATGAAGGCACCTTCCGTAATCTTTCACCTAGCCACACGGGTCTTCTTTCTGCTCTTCACACATGATAATCAATCTCCTCTCTCTTTGCATTTGCACTGGCTGTTCCACAGCCTGGTACGTCCTTCCTCCTCATCTTTGCATCATGGAATCCCTATGCTTCTTTCAGGACTCAGCATAAGAGCCTCCATTTGTATGAAATCTTCCCCCAGCTAGTTGTTCATTCCTGTACCCCAAATGACAACATGTAACCCGCCAAGTCTTGGGCATCTTGCATGATGCTGCTTTTGGAGAAAGAATTGTGGCTCTTGACTGAAAGAATATTAAGTGTGATGCTATGTGTCTGGGGAGAGGACATCTTCAGGAGAGACATGGGAACAAGATTCCCTAGGGAGGAGAGAGGGAAAGACTTTGGAAGAGTTGATATGCACGGGGAGCCAGCCTCTTCATTCCTCTGGACACACGTCAATCTCTAAAGATTATGAGAATGACTCTACACCTGGATTGATATTTCATATGGGTTGTCTTAATGTATAGCCACAGCTCATGAGTGGCATGAATAGATATGAACTGAGGTCTGGTCCATCTCTGTGAGGAGAGCAAAGTATGCTGGACTGCCAGCAGCTAAGATCTGGGATAGACAAGACTGGACTTTCTCTCTTCTAGTCTCCAAGAATGAAATGAGCTAGACAGATGTCTCTCAATCACCCTTCAAATATCCAACAATAACAAAAGCTATCATTTGTATAGTAGTTCATGGATTGCAAAGTGCATTACAAATATTATCTCATTGGATTTTCACAATCTCCCTGGGAAGTAGGTGCTATTATTACCCCTTTTTTAAAGTCAAGGACACTGAGGGAAAGGTTGAGTGATTTACTCAGGGTTATATGGCTAGTAGATGTCTGAGGTCAAATTTGAACTCAGGTCTTCCTGACTCTTATTATTCCCATCTTACAGATGAGGGAACTGAGGCAGGCAGCCAAGTTTAAGTGGCTAGCTCAGAGTCACAAAGCTAGTAAGCATTTGAGTAAGCGTATTTCATTCTAAAGGAAATATAAATTCCTCTGTTCACCATTTAAATACTTTCATAATCTGGTTCTAGCCAGTCTCGCCAGCCTAATTTCACATATTTTCCTTCATATAGTCTGCATTCCAGATAAAATGGCCTGTTTGCTCTTCCTCGTATTTGACTTCCTAGCTTCTCCCTCAACACTTTTGGCCAAACTGTCTCTCTTTCTCCATGGCTGGGCTGCTAACACTCACTGCTCCACCTTTTGAAATCACGAGGTTCTTCCAAGATTCAGCTCAGATGCCTCTTTCATGAGGTCTTTCCTGATCCACCCAGTGGCTACTACCCTGTAAAATTCCTTTCTATTTTCTCCATAATCATTTTTTATACTTAACATATCTGTACTGGATTCCTCTGGGCCCATTAGGATGTAGGCTCTTCTGGGCAGGTACTCCTGTTGCTGGCTTCATATTCTGAGCCTCCAGCTCAGTGATTTGCTTCAAGTTAGAGGTCAGACAAAGATAATTATACCTATCTCCCCCACTCCTAATGCTGTCTTTGTTTAACCCCATGTAACCAAACAATAAGCATATGTTAAATGCCTACTATGTACCAAGAACTGTGAGAGGTGTTACAACTGTAATGATAGAAGTGACCCATTCTTTGTCTTCAAGACGCTTGCATTCTAATGGGGAACAAAACAAGTGTGAATGCACATTTATATATACTGTGTGCATGCGTTATATGCATATATACAATTACACATATAAATGTTTGTATATATGTATTGTATGTATATGTATGTGTGTGTATATACACACACAGAGAGAAAATATACAAAATGATGCAAGGCAGTTGTGGGAGAAGGAAAACGTGCAAACATGCAGCCTCCTTTGTATCACATGACAGGCTTGAGGACATTGCCTCCTCCACCTCACCCTTCTGTTCTTAGAAGTTTCCTTTCTTACTCTCTGTTCTTACGCAGGTGTCTCTGGGGCATTTTGTAGTGTTCATCACCCTCCTCTACCCAAAGCTCTCCAGGTTTCTGTGACACTGCTTTCTCCTGGTCTCCTACCTAGCTGACTGTTCCTTCTCAGTCTGGGCTGATGATTCATCATCCCTATCAAAGGCAACTAACTCTCCCCTGTTTGACAAAGCTCTATGCTGGGCTCTCTTCTCCTTTCTCTCAACCCTCCCCTCACTCAGTGACCTCATCAGTTCCCATGGGGTCATTACTGTCTCTATGTACACAATTTCCCTATCTATTTATCTACACCTAGTCATTTCCTCTCTGACACTTAGAGCTCTTCACAAGCCGCCCTCTTCCTATCTTGCCAGTCTTTTTTAATAATAATAACAACAATAATAATAATTTATAAAGCACTTTGAAGTTTATAAAATGCATTATATTCATTATCCTTTTAGCCTTACAACTTTGTGAGGTAAGTGCTATAATTCTCCTCGTTTAGAAATGAAGAAACCGAGGCTGAGGTAGGTTTAGTGACTTGCCCAGCACACATGTCCGAGGTAGCCTTTGAACTCAGGTCTTCCTTATACCAAACCCGGTGCTCTGTTCACTGCGCCAGGTCTGTGATCCGGGGTTACTGCACTCCTTGCTGCAGATGCGCTCCATCCCTTCTGCCTGTCCACAGGCTGCCTCAGGGTTTGGAATGAAGGCTCTTGCTTCTGCCCTTTGCTAGCTATTTGACTTCTGAGTAAGTTATTTTATTTGGTTGAGCATAGAGTTCCTCATCTGTTAAAAGGGAATTATAATACCAGTATTACCTATATCACAGTGTTGTTGTGATTTTCTAAAAATTGATATAGATAGATAGTTAGAGGGAGAGATGGTGAATATTATTATGGAAGTATAATTATAACATATGATTCTAATAATCTCTTATTTCTGCAAGGTCCAACTCAATTACCACCCCCTTCTTGAAGCTTTCCCTAATGTCTCCCTCTCATATCCTACCCTTCCCCCAACCAGGTGAAAGTGGTCTGTCTTTTCTCAAATTTCTCATTACTTTGCTTGGACCTGAGAGGCACCTAGATGTCACAGAGATTAAAACAGTCAGGAAGTCTTGGAGTCAAGAATTAGTTCTATGACCCTGGGCAAGTCATTGAACCTGTTTGCCTCAGTTTCCTCAACTGTAAAATGGAGATAATAATAGCACCTACTTTGAAGGGTTGTTGTGAAGATCAAATGAGATAATATTGGTAAAGCACTTTGCACAACACCTAGCACATAGTAGGCATTTAAGTAGCCATTGTTATTACTATATCATTACTAATAAATTGTTATATGTCATGATATATTATAATGTATAAGTATATTATTTGCCTATATTATATATACTATATAACTATACCATTATACATTATGAGATATATTACACATTATAAATTATTGTATATACATATCCAATACAACTCTATTACTAAAAATAATAAACACTAGTCATTATTTTTACTATGTCAGTACTTATACAATATTGCATATTATTATAATCATAAATTATATATAAATATGTATAACGTATTGTTGCTAATAAATAACAAATGCTGATCATTCTTATTACTTTATCATTACTAATAAATTATTATACATTATATTATAATATGTAATTATACTAGTTGAATATATTATATGTAACTATACTGTTATACATAATATAATTATATATTATGACATTATATTATGCATTACGTTGCATATACACATACAATACAATATTATTCTTAAAATAGTAAATGCTAGTCATTCTTATCACTCTATCATTACTAAGAAATTGTTATACATTATTGTATATTATAATATGCAATTATACTATTTGACTATATATTACATATAATTATACTATACAACTATACTATTGTACATAATATAATTATATATTATGAAATATTATACATTATATTGTATATACACATAAAATACAATATTAGAATTTAAAATAAATTCTAGTCATTCTTATTACTCTATTATTGTCAATAAATTATTATATAAATATATAATGCATTATTACTAATAAATAATAAACACCAATCATTCTTACTACTGTATCATCATTGAGAAATTATTATATATTATAATATATGAGTATACTGTTTGACTATATTATATATAATTATACTATTATACATAGTATAAGTAAATAATAAATGCTAGTCATTATTATTGCTATTATTATAGGTCTACTATTGTCTCTCCTTTGGCCTTGTCACAAACTCTCCCTAACTTGGTACAGCCTTTTCCTCCTGCTTCCATTTTGCTCTCCATCTCTCCTTAGAATCTATTCTTCTTCAATAGATTCCCTTCAAAGATGCCCTTCAAAGGGCAGCCTCTGCCCCCATCTAAAGGAGGGTCCTGTTTTTAGTTTGTTGGTTGGTTTGGGTTTTTGTGTTGTTTTTTTTTTTTTTATTTTTTTTTTGTCTTTATAGCCACAGCATTTGGAATAGTCCCTGGCATACAGAAGATGTTTAGTAAGTGCCTGATGGCTGATTCACACATTTATCACTCTCTTATATCATAGTTCTTCACATACATATAAGTAAGCTCTAAAGTTCTCTTCTAGACCCTCTTATATTTTTACCCTCTTCCTTGGAAATATCACCCACTCCCAAGGTTTTAATTGTAGAGAAATAACTCCAAAATTCAACACGCATTTATTAAGTGCCCACAATGGGCAGCATTTTGGTCTTGCCTCCTGACTTTACCCCAGGGTTTCATTAGTAACTTCCCATATCAGATTGCAAGTTCCATAAGAGCCCAGTATGTATCCTGTCTAACTTTGTCTCCTGACTGGCTAGCCAGAACAAGTGCTTAATAAATGTTTGTTAAAATATCTGTTGATGGAATGGAATTGACATATGGCCTATCTTCTGGTAGGTCTTTTTTTTCCCCCAGCCCCTTTTTCTGACAAAGCTCCCCAAAAGGCTGTTCATATTTGTAAACTGACATATTGAAAGAAGTCTGTGACCATGGAAAAATTCATAGATTTTAACTGTCCGTACTGGACAGCCTTGCTGGTATCCAACCCTCCTTCCTGTTGCAGGGTGGGGCCAAGGCAACTGAAGGATGTCAAGGGTTTGGGGGAGTAGAGGGAAAGAATCCTTGCTAAAGATCTTTTGCCACAGAGAGCAAGGAGCCAAACACCAATCCTAAGCACCCTCAGCTCTTGTAAGGTTGTCAGCCACCCATTAGCACCAAATGTCAGGTTATAGACACCAACTGCTAACGTGTTAGAAAATGATTATGGGCTGACTGAGCTGTCTGGGATGAAATCTCGTTTCAGTAAGGTGGCCCTTACAATGCTCCCAAAATTGCCATAATTTAAAAATTCCATTTGGATCCCAAGATTTTATGTGTATGTATATATGTGTGTATGTATATATATGTATGTATGTATGTATTTATATGCATGCATATTTTCACATATATAAACCATGTGTAAGATTAAATATTTAAAATTTTAACTATATAATATCACATATATGCATATCATAATGTAGTTCATGTGTTTTACTACATGCAGGCTAGGGCTAAGATGACAGACATTTTAATTAAAATAAAAAGCAAAGTATTTAATGAATATACTGAGAGATTTAAGACAGTATTCCTTTAGTTATAAGATGAAGGTAAGATAAAGAATCATTATGGATATTAAGAGGCAAAAAGGGAAAGAATATCTCTGACATTTGCTATGTGACTTTGGATAAGTCACTTGACCACTCTGGGCCTCAGTTTCCCTATTTGTAAAATGAAGAGATTGGGTTAGATGGTCTCCGAGGTCCTTTTAGTTGTAGATGTAGAATTCTGCAATTTAGCTAATGACAACAATCTTCTGCTTTCTCAGGGTACAGTCTCTCCTTTCCTGGATCCATCTTTTGCATAGGTGCCAATTGACTGATCAACAAGCATTTATTCACACCTGTTCTGTGGCCAGGCATTGTGTATACAAAGACCTGCCCTCAAGGTGCTTACATTCTGGGATAGGAGGAGAGAACAACAGGTACCAACAGAATACAAATAAATATGAATAAAATAAATATAAGCTTTTTGGGGTTTTTTGGTGGGGTGGGGGAAATAGGAGGTACTAGAAACTGCCTAGATGACCTTACTAGGAAACAGGTGTGACCGTATCACTCCTCGGAAACAACAGCAGCAGCAGCAGAAGCAGCAGCTCTCAGGAGTTCTAGGACAAAATGCAGACCCTTAACCAGGCTCTTAGGGCCAGCCAAGCCCCTTTCTGGCCTTGTTCCCCATTCTTCTTCACACATTCTCTGTCCCAACCCAATTCCACCAGCTGATGCTCAAATTTGATGTGCATTCTCTTGCTAATCTCTGGTCTCCCCAATCCCACTTGCCTGCAAGAAGAAATTTTTTTTTCCCTGCTCAAGTTTTCTTTGTTAGGGATCTCTTTTTTTTTTGTCTCCATATCCAAGGCACCTAGAACATGGTCAGGGCTGAGGGGAATGTAACCCAGTGTCTCTCCCCAGCAGCTCAAAACCACCATCCTCACTCAAAGGCATCAAGGAAAGAGGCAGAGAAGTGTGGGTGGGATTTTTGTGATCACGATCAGTTCCTGCTCAACTTCTCTTGAGTCACCATGCTTTTTATCATCATACAGTATCAGTCTCTGAGTCATCATGGCTAAAACTGGCTCCCCAAATTCCATGGATTAGATTGGAAGGAGGCATGATCTGCCTAATGCCCTAGGAAGAACAGATCTGATCATATTCCCTCTGTGAGACAGTTCTAATATTCTATATCCTAATGAATCTTTCAGCTCTAACATTCTGTTTTCTACAATTGTAAATCCATCTTCCTGAGCAAGCAAAAAATAAGCAAAGAAGAAAGTTATCGTACAAGGGAGACTGAGCCTAATATTTCATGCTTTGTGGTGTAAAGAAGAGACCACTGAATTACAGACCACTACTCATGAATATCAGTCCCAACTTTGGCCAGCTTCCCTAGCTGTGTACCATGAAATAAGTCAATTTCTATTTTTTTCTGTGTGATCAGTTTCCTCCTTGTAAAATTAAAGGGATGGACTAGGTGATTTCTCAGGTTCTGTCCAGTCGTAGAATTTTATGAATTATTGCTTTTAGAATGCATCCTTCTCTGCCCTTGCTCTTTGCTTATCCCAACTCAATGAATAACTTCCCAGTGCCTTCTTTTGAATCTGTGGTACAGTCATAGAGGGTAGGGGTAGATAAGAATTTATCAAGTACCTACTTCATGCTAGGTACTTCACTTTACAAATATTATCTCATTTGATACAATAATCCTGGGAGGTAGATGCTGTTATTATCCCCATTTTAAAGTTGGGGGAACTGAGGCAAACAGGGTTCGGTGACTTGCCCAGGGTCACATAGCTAGGAAGTATCTGAGGCCAGATACGAATTCAGGTCTTCCTGACTCCAGGCCCAGCACTCTATCCACTTCGACATCTAACTGCCTCAAATAGGAGCGCTTCAAAGATAAGGTAGCTTTGTTGTGGGGATGACAAGAGCGTAGATTTAGAGCTAAAAGAGACCTCAGAGGCCAGCTAGCTCAACCTCTTCCCTTTACAGATGAGGAAACTGAGGCCCAGAAAGGGGAGTCTCTGAAGGATCTTAATTTGGAACATCCCCAACCTTGCCAGCACAGGGGGGACCATGTGAAGCCTTGCAAGTGGCAGTCATACGTGGTTCCCGTTTAAAACCTCAGAATCAGAACCGTGGAGGGCTTCATCTGGCCAAAGTACTGCCAAAGCATCTGTGGGTTATAGCTTTAAATCATCCCGAACTTGAATACCAGTCTTTAATGATGAAAGGCTTAGTGCAATGAAAGGGCTGGGAGGGGGAATTTCAAAATGCAACCAGAGAACCAGTGGCTGTACTTTAAGATTAGGGGAGAAAAAAACAAAACAAAACAAAACAAAACAATACCAAAAAAAGAGAAACAAACCTCTACCTCACTTATCACCCCTCCCCCAACTCTGACTCTGAGTATTAACAAGCCAAGTAAGCACCACGACTCTATCCATTAGTATTTTTGCCTTAAAAGTGCACCACAATTTCCCTCTTTTCTTTCTTTGACCAGAATTGAGAGGCTATTTGGAGTAAGAGGGAGGTGCCTCTTTATTTCAGCTTCTCTAAGGGTTAGCTCATTGCATTTTTTTATTCTCATTTTATTATCATTATCTTTATTATTATTGTTATTATTGAAAATTATCCCTGGGATGGAAATAATATAATGAAATGGCAACTGGATTTTTTGCTTTTAATTTGGAGAACTAATCAGATTTCAGGAAGACTGAGTAACTGGGCTGTAGTGATTCAGGGCCTGTGGCTGCAGTGATCTGTTACCCCCCACCCCAAGGAGAAGGAAATACAAGTTAGTTCTTCGAAACATTTCAATCTCAGGCTTTGGAGAAAAAAGTGAAGGGGCCCCCATTGTACCCCACTACGTGGGGCATTCTAGGGTGGTACCATGGCTGCTGGTAATCATATTTCCTTTTGAAAACTGGAATACTGTCCTCCAAGCGGCTGCAAATTAGCTCTCAGACTCATTTCACCAAGAAATGAATTTTAGATGATGCTCACATTATGTTTGAAACTGACATTATCACTAATGTCCACTGACTCTAGCTAATGAACATCCTGTCCAGCCTCGTATCTCACAAAGCCCAGAATAGCCAACAATACTAAATGGTAGCCTATTGGAATCAGTGATAGGGCAGGATCTTACACAGAAGACTGGGTAAAAATGAACAAGGATTCACAGCTCTGCCTACCTAATGACATTCTTACTATTTTAGAACTTGTCTTGTGAATGTAATCCACCTCAAAAGTTAGAGGACTGAGCTTCTTAAAGATTTGGACCCAGCGGGAAACTTGGAGATCAGCTAGCAAAACCTCTTTTTTACAGATTAGGAAACTGAGTCCTGGGTATTGTGAATCATTCCACATCATAGCTATTAAATGTTGGTCCCAAGACTAGAAATCCTCCCAATTTCTAGTCTTTCTGGTGTACGATCTTGAATTGGCTTATCTTTTATAGTTTTTTTTAAAAATAATTATAATAACAATAACCGACATTTGTATAGTGCTTTAAAGTTCATAAAGTACCCAACATAGATTATTTCATTTACATCTCACAACAGTTCAGTGAGATATTATTAATAACAGGGATATTATTATTCCCATTTCACAGATGAGGAAATTGAAGCACAAGAGAAGTTAAGTGACTTGGCTAAGGGCCAATAGTCCAGTCAATAAACATTTATTAAGTACCTACTATGTGCCAGGCACTCTTCTAACTCTGAGGAGTCAAATAAGAAAAAAAGAAAAGTCCCTGCCATCAAGGAGTTATTCTATTTGAGGAGACCACATCTGCACATATAGGTATATAAAATATATGCAAAATAGATGGAAATTATTTGGGGGAGGTGTTAGCAGTTGGTGGGGATCAGGAAAGGCCTCCTGTAGAAGGTGGTACTTGATGGAAACTAGTGTTCCTAAGAAAGAAAAAGAAGGGTTAAATTCTTCCAGGTCCAAGAGTGGCAATATTTAACCCAAAATTTCTCTTAGATTAGCCTCCCAATGCTAATGGGTCAATACGCAAACCTTAGTCTGAGGCTCTGATATAATTTACATTTCAACTACTGGGAGGCTCTTACTAATGAATGTCTTTTTCTAACAACCCAGGAACGGAAAATGATTCACTCTCCCACCTCTCAGTGTAATGTTAAAGGATAAGAGAAAGGGAGAAGCATTTATTAAGTGCCTAGTGCATGCCAGGCACTATGCTAAATGCTTTACAAGTATCTCGTTTTACTCCCCCCTCCCTCCCATCAAGAAGGTAGGTGCTTACCATCACCATTTTATCAATCACTAATTAATTAACTAATCGCTAATTATTATCACCATTTTACAGTTAAGGAAACTGAGGCAGGAAGAAGTTAAGTGACTTCTCCAGGCTCACACACAGATTTGAACTCAGATCTTCCTGACTCCAGGCCCAGTGCCTGGCTATCTATGTCTGATGCAAGTAGTCTGCTGGGATGCTGAAGATCATCTAAGAAAAGAAACATCTGGAAATAAGAGTGCAAGGAGGTAAAGAAAATGGTACTTGATATAGTCACCTCTTATGCATCATAGTTAGCTAGAGTTACGCCTAAAGATTTACAAAATCCTGCTTCATCTCCCCACCAAACCTCCTCTGATGGCCTCCCTATTGGCCCAGCTAGCTCCTCTGAGCGAGCCCTCATTAACAATGTCTGGACATCTGCAACAGCTGTCCTAACCCTTCCACTCTCATGTCCCTCCTATCCACCCTAGCAAGTCAATGTGGGAGAATCTCCCTTAAATTTTGATCTATTCTGATCACTTCTCTGCTCATTATGGCCCAGTGATTCCCTAATGGCTTTCAAATTTGATTTCCAAGTGTTTTGCCTGGCCTTCAAGATCCTCCACAATCAAAGTAATACGGTGTTAAAAATCTTCCAGGTGATTTGGCCTTGATCACACAGTCAAGTCAAATCACATCAAGTCAACAAGCATTTATTAAGTGCCTACTATGTGCCAAGCACTGGGAATATAAAGAGGCAAAAGATGATCCCTGCTTTCAAGGAGTTCACAGGCTAACGGAGGAGAGCTAGACACAGATGAAAGGCAACTGAATATCAATAACAAAAATCATTTATGTAGCAAAACCCTTTAAAAATATTGTCTTATTTTAGCTTCACAACAGCCCTCAGTGGTAGGTTTTTTTTGTTTTTGTGTTTTTAGGCAATTGAGTTTAAGTGACTTGCCCAGAGTCAAAAAGCTAGTGAATGTTATGTGTCTGGGGCTGGATTTGAACTCAGGTCCTCCTGACACCAGGGCCAGTGGTCTAGCCACTGCACCACCTAGCTGCCCCGATGGTAGGTGTCAATGTGATCCCCATTTTATAGATAAAGAAACTGAGGCAGGCTAAATAATTTAAATGACTTTCCCAGCATCACACAGTTATTAAGTGTCTGAGCCTGGATTTGAATTCATCTTCCTGACTCCAGTTGAGTATCCACTGAGCTGAGACAAGGTCATCATTTATTATTTATCAAGCACCCACTGTACTATGCTAGGTGTTAGGACAAATATAAATGAGGCATGGCCCCTGCTTCTGCTTAAAAAAAAGCTGAAAGTTGGAGGGAATTTGTAGGTCACCTAGTGCCACCCAAAACTGGCCAGAAGTCATCTCTACAGCATATCTAGCACATGGTTGTACAACTTTTGCTTAAAGATCTCCAGTGAGAAGGATCCCAGGACCTTCCAGAACATCCTGCCCCATCTTTGGACAGCCCAAATTGGTAAAACCATCTTTCATTACATCAGGCATATGGCTACCTCTTGGTCACTTCTAGTCACTGCTCCTAACTCTGTCTTCAGAGACCACTCAAAGCAAATCTAATCCCTCTGCCATGTGATAGCTCTTTGAATGTTGAAGATAATCATATCCCCTCTGCATCTCCTTCATTCAGTCCTCCACTAGTATTTTCTATAGCCCCCTTCTCTCCCCATCCAGTTCTGGTTGCTTGATTCAGTTTGCTCTCCATTCATCATCAAGAGTGACCAATAGAGTAATAAGAATTATATATGTAGTAGTATAAAAATGTCTGCAGATTATGGCACACAGAATGCTACAAGAATGCATGCACAGCATCTGAAGAATGGAAGATCATTTCTGCCTGAGAGAGTCAGGAAAGAATCAGAGAACAATAGGCTTTACAGTTGGTCAGAAGTACAAAGATCACCTCACTCACCCCCTTATTTTATAAGTGAGGAGACTAAGGCTCAAAGAAATTAGGTGACTTCCTGAGGTCTTTGTCCATTGCCCATGCCTATTGTGAGTGTCAGAACCAAGATTAGAACCCAGGGCCTCAGAATTCTGCCACTGAAGAGGAGGCATTGAGTCAGGTCTTGATGTATATCTTAGGATTTTAATATGTGTATTATGCAAGGATGAAATAGGGCTGAGGGCATTCCCACCACAGAAAATACCATGACCAAAGGCTAGGAGGTTGAAAATTGTAGGATTTGTATGAACGTATGGGTAAGGCTAAACCCTCTATTTTGGCTGGAGTGGAATGCCTTTGGGGAAGCGGAGTAAGAGGAGACTGGAAAGGCGAGCTGGAGAGAGATTGTGGAGGATGCTGGATGCTGGATGCCAGGGTACTGAGTATGACCTTTATGTGATAGGAAATGTTGTTCATCCTTTGTTTTTGAAGAGAATTGATGCCCTTATGGGGTGATATCTTGACTTGTGGGTGAATTGGATTTAAGTGAGGCATTGTTGCACAAAGTCATCAACCTCACTCTCTCTTCTAGAGTCATCAAAGTCCTGTGGCAAGACAAAAGTCAAGATGACTGGGCAATAGGGCGTCACTGAAGGCTTCTGAGCAGAAGAGTAACCTGATTGGAAGTGGGAATTAGGAAGGTTAATCTGACGAAAGGTGAAGAGTAAATAAAATCAGAAAGAGAATGGAGGTGAGAAGAGCAGATTAGAAACAATCCATTAACTCTTAAGCGTGTCAAGGAACACATTTCTTGGAGTACCCACCACTTGAACATTATACCTGACTCACCACTACTCACTGCAAATGTGAGTGCTGACAATTCCTTCATCTGTGAAATGAAAGAGTTGGATTAATTGAGCTCTACATTTGCTTCCAACTCTGATCCTATGACTTGTTCAAGATTATATAGCTATTAAAGGATCTGACAACAAGTCTGGTACCAGAACACTTCTCAATGGACTGGATGACCTGGGAGGTCACCTCCACAGTTTGAAAATTCTGCAATTTTATAAAACCAGAGCAATCTATTCATTCTCAAATGGAACAGGCTTCTCACAAGATTGTCAGCCATAACAGCTGCCCTCCTTGGAGAGCTGAATCCTGCCCAGTTTTCAACAGTTTTCCAGTATTTGTCAGGGGCAGGCTCCAGGCTGGCAATTAGATGTACCCACAACTTGTGTTTCCAAGTGACTAATTGCAGTCCATGGTCACCCTGAAGCTGCCAGAAAACATTGAGGTCTTTGAGAATTTGATCAAGCTGCCTACCCACTGAGACTGGCCCGGAGCTCCACTCTGCTCAGAAATGGTAGCTTAGGAGTCGATGGACTGGTTACATGAGATAAAAAGATTGTTTGTTTGTTTGTTTTATAAAGGAGGACTATAGAGAAGCATTTTGTCTAACCCCAGAGGGTGGAACAAAAGCCATGGAGGAAGTTGCAATTTAGGCAAGATGCCAGGAAAAAATTGCTCTCAATTCAAGCTATTCCAACAGTGGGAAGGACTGAATCAAGAGGTTCTGGCTTCTCCATCCTTGAAGGTCTTCAGATACATTCCAGATGGTGACTTGTTGGCTATTCTATGAAGAGGGTTCCTTTGATACATGAGTTGGGCTAGGTGGCCACTGAGATCCCTTCCACCCCTCAGATTCTGTAATAATAAAAGAGAAAATGGCTTGGTATAATGAAAGGAGCATTATATGCAGCCTCAGGAGACCTGAGTTCTAATTCTGGAATTATTTATGTGATCTTAGCTTGGTCATTTAACTTAATAGAATCCAGGAGTTTTAAGGGAGTTCAGAGGTCATCTGGAACAACTGATAGCTGAACAGGAATTCCTATCCACTATAATCCCTGATGGGAGTAACCCAACATTTGATTGAAGACTTCTAATGGTGAGGAGCTCACTACCTAGCAAGCCCATTTTTTGAATTGTTAGGAAAAATTTCCCCCTTACATATGGTCAAAATCTGTCTCTCTTCCACTTTGCACTCATTGCCTCTAATTCCACCCATTAGCCCAAAGCAGAATGAGTTTAATATTTATTCTGCATGATAACTCTTCAAATATCTGAATTTTTTTTAACCATTAACCTCTCCTTATCCAGTGTTCTATCTCTACCCATTTCCTTCACCTGATCCCTGCGTTATGAGATGTCAAGGTCTGTCAACATCTTGGTTGCCCTTTGATGGGTACTCTGTGGGTGATTGATGTCCTTCATAGACTGTGAGGTCCAGAGCTAAACATAAAAAACATACTAAATGTGGTCTGGATAGAATTATATGTATAGTGGGATAGTCACCTCCCTCATTCTGGATACTGTCTTTCTTGGCAGAGCCTAAAATAGCATTAAGTGCTTTGTCACCTTCTTCATCCACATGGAGTTTTAAGTTTACTCAGTTACTCAGATATTTTTCACAAAAATTTGCGCAGTTACGCCTCTTCCTTCCTATACTGGTACAATAGATTTTTTTTTCAGTTAAAGTGTAGAAATTAATATTCAACTTTATTAAATTTCATCAGATTTAGATCCTATCTTATCTGTTGAAATCTGTGGGTCCTGATTCTATCATCTTACATATTAGCTCTCCCTCCCATTTTCATGTTAATTTAGTAATTATGCCATTTATTTCTTCAAAATATAATATCCAAGACATTAAACAGCACAGTTTTCTAGAATCTCTTTCAAGATGGAAATTGATCCATGAATTAATTCTTCTTGGATTCAGCCATTCGACTAATTCCACATCTACCTTTCTGTCTTACTATGTAGTCCACATCTTTCCATCTTGTTCATAAGAGTACCCTTTGACACATGCCTAATGCCTAGCTGACATCCAGGCATGCCCTCATCTACCATTCAGTAATTCTATTCAAAACCAAGAAAATCAGGTTAATAAGACATGATCTGTTCTTGTTGAATCCAGGTTGGCTCATGGAGTTTCCCATTTTGCTTTCTAAATGTGGAAGATTTAATTAATGTGTTCTTATCATTGAACAATATGTTCCAGAATTGTGGTAGAAATTGAAGTCTAACTTATAGATCTATAGCTTATAGACTCTAACTCTTCCTTAAAAAATCAGAACAATGTTTTTCCATCTCCCATTTTGCACAGTCTTTATGATTTTCAAGTACTACAAAAAGTGACTCCACCATTACATCATTGATTTTCTTCTGGGGTGCAATTACTTTGGGTTTGGTGACAAATTCAAGAGGAAAGATAGGTGTCCTCTTATCATCTCATTTATCTTGGATTTCAGCTGTATTCTAGGTTTTTTTTTCTTTTTATGTTCTTCCTAATATAAAATCCATTTTTCTTAGTAGAGAAAAATTTTTAAAAAATACAGAATTAATGTCATAGTTCTTCCTTCTCTCAGTCATCCATTATCATCACCATTACCATCACCACCATCATCACCATCATTACCATCTCATAAACCTCAAGCAGTGGTCCTATCCCTCTTTTGAGACATTGAGACAAGCAGGTAGATGGATAGATGGATAGATGGATAGATAAATAGATAGATAGATAGATAGATAGATAGATAGATAGATAGATAGATAGATAGATAGATAGATAGATAGGTAGGTAGATAGGTAGATAGATAGATAGGTAGATAGATAGATAGATAGATAAATGGATGGTAGATGGATAGATAGATGATAGATTGAATAGATGATATATGGATAGATAAATAAATAGATGATATGTGAATAGATAGATCATACATAGAGCATTAATCAAGAGCTTACTGTGTCTGGCATTGTGTTAAGCACTAGGGGTGCAAGTTCCTTGACAGTCATTCCTCTCAAGGCTCTAACATTCTTCAAAGGGAAGACAAAACTTAAAAGAGAAGCTGGAAGTGGAGTGGGGTAGGAGAGGGTACCTACACAAAGTCAAGGCAGCTGATGAAGAGATGAACCAATCTCAACAGTGAGTTGAACTGAGAGTGAAGTGAGCTTGGCTAGGACCCCTCATGAAATCACTATCCTGGACAGGAACTCTTCAATCATGAGAGCAGGCCTGAGGGTAGTGGCAAGTGCAGGTGAGCAAGGCTGCTGGGGAGGAGGTGAAGCAGCCTAGAGAGTGGGGGGAGCTGGGACTATAAAAACTACTATGGCTTGAGTGTACTCAAGTGTCCAGCATCCTAAGTGACTCTGGAGTTCACTGATTGTTCTAAAGCAAACTCAACATTCACCTGGAAAAGTTGGCACAAAACATAGGAAATACATTAGGCCTGCTTAACATAACTTTTTTTTTGAACTTCCTTTTGTGTAACAATATCAGGATCGCTTGAAGAAGAGTCATAGGATCTGAGTTAAAATCCTGGCTCTATCACTTACTACCTGTGTGATCTTGGTGCCTCAGTTTCCTTATTTGTAGGATGAAGAGGTTGTCTTGTCTAAACTCTAAGGCCCCTTCTAGATCTAGAGTAATGACCAATACAAATCTTTTAAGACATCTTAGTTGGCAGTTTCCTTGTATATCCAAATTAATTTCATTGGACAACTCCAATTTTTCTCTAATTGGCATCAACTTCTCATTCCTCAAGGACTTACTTCCTCTGCAGAATTTTAGGTAATAGAATTTCTCTAAAGTCTGATCATCATAGAACTATTGCTGTGGTGAGTGTTCATTTAACCTAACCCCTCTTTTTCGGGTGAGGGAACTGAGGCCCAGAGAGTGTAACTACCTTCTATAAAAGGCCTTGGCCTTTTCCATAGTGCCTTCCCCTCTGAGACTGCTTCCATCCACTCTATATATGTCTAATATGGACACTGACTTTTCCATGTTGTCTCTCCCATAAGAGTGTAAGCTCCTTAAGGGCAGACACTGTGTTTATGCCTTTCTTGTCTCCCCAGCTCTTTTTTACAGTGCCTGGAATACAGTCCTTAATAAATGCTTGTAGATTACCAATTTAATACACATTTACTAAGTGCCTATGATGGGCTGGGAGAGCAGGGATAGTCAGTACTGGAGAAAACAGAAAGGTAGCCATATGCACAGCCAAATTGGGGAGCAAGGAGCTCTCTGCTTGTCTGATCTTTCATATTATTTAGGAGTAATTTGAAGGCACCTTATGGAAAGTGATTGAGCACAAGGATATTATTCATGTACCTACAGCATGGCATTTCCAAACCCCTTTTCATTTCATTTTGAGGGAGAGAAATGATTTCCTGATCTCCACACATTTATTGTCTTGGGTTCAGGCCAGTTATCCAATCTCTCTAGTTCTCACCACACCACATGGAAAATCACTGGGGGCTGATGCCTAGGCCCATATACCATCCAGGATGGGAAGGAGGGGGGTTCTCATCCAATGTGGATACCTCATTTTCCTTAGATCGTTATCTACGGGCTGGTGGGCATTCAATAAGCCAGTTGCATAAAGGATTGTAAATAATGAGGTTTGGCCCATTAGAGATAAAATATGAGTCCAGTGTGTGTGACTTGTCAAATCATCCTACAAAAACCCAAGCTGGTCTGTTTGTCTTTTTTACATTAGTTTGAAAACAAATCTCCCCTGGAAATCTATGAGCATCGACATGATAAACCATAACGGTTCCTGCAGAAACATCTATATTGCTCACTGATTCATAAGTGACTTGTCATTTAGAGGCCCCATCCTATAGCTCCATATTTATGCAATTTTAAGCACTAGAATTTACTACATTGATGAAAGGCCATGATATATATGTATGAAGGAGGCACATTCCAATCCTGTTTAATAAATATATCTTTCATTTAATGTACCATAAAGTCAACAGAAGAAGCTTTTATGATGGCTTTGAGAAGACACATTGGGTGGGCCTCTTGATGATATGATACAAGCCAGTGTCCCTGGGCATAGCAGAAGTCGGTCTTTGATTGGACTTTCTGTCTGGGTTACTATTGGGTCTTTTCTGCTCCTGAAAGAGCCATGACTGGGATTTTTGGTACCTGGAACCAGTACTAGAAACAGCATCTGGAGGCAAATGGCACAATGTGTACCTTTAGTAAGGGGAGGGGAGCATAGGCATGGGTACAGATCCATGGAGGGGAGAGAGGCTCCAGGAGACCATTCCCAGGGTGGCGAAGGTAGAGTGAGGTAGGGAACAAGGCAGGGTAGGAGAGAAGCCTCTCTCCAGCCTGGAGAGCTTTCAATTTTGGCTAATTCCTCTGGTTCCTAAATACCTCAGTCAGCCTTATGTCACACACTAGTTCGGGCTTAGGTTGCACTTTACAATTTACAAAGTGCTTTCTGTAGATTATTTCATTTGATCCTCATAACAATCCTGGGAGAAAAGTGCTATTGTTATCATCTCCATTTTACTGATGAAGAAACTGAGACAAATAGACATTAAGTGACTTGCCCAAGGTCACACAGTGTTTGAGTTGAGATTTAAATTCATGTCTTCCTGACTTCCAGTCCATCACTCCCTTCTCTACCCCAATCAGCTGCCAAGTCTTATTGATGCTGGAAGCCTACACCATCTCTCACAGCACAGAGCACAGACTCATTTGAAATTTTTGTGTAAGGGTTGTATACGGGGACTAAACCTTATCATTTCTGTGTATTCTTTGGTGCCTCTTGTAGGCCCTTGTATCAAGCTTAATTTTCATAATGGTTGAGTGATTGTAATATCATTGTAGAATTGATTGAGCATGTAACATACATAGAAAGTGATTTTTGGATTAAATGTTTTGCTCTAGTTTCATTGATGTTCAGATTTAATTTTAATTAACACATTAATATGAGCATGTCTGGGGACTCCCAACCCATGACTTTCTCAAACTCATAGATTTAACATAATTAAAAGGTCAATTAAGTTTGCTTAGAAACATAAATTCACATCTGGAGTTTGGGGGAGGGTGGTAAGTATATGGCATATAAAACTCATAAAGAACCTTTTTATCTATAGATTTCAAAATAATCTGAGGACTTAATCTAGAGTTGCAACAGGGGAGAGCAGTGGTGGGTGCATGCAAACAGGAAGTCAGAAGGCTACCTGTGCCCTGGGGATTGTGTGTGTGTGTGTGTGTGTGTGTGTGTGTGTGTGTGTGTGTGTGGAGACAGAGACAGCGAGATAGAGAAGAGATAGATACATGGATAGATAGACTGTGGAGACAGAAACAGAAAGAGATGGTTTCCTCTTCTGTAAAATGGAGGTACTAATATACACATTATCAACTTTGGTAGGCTTGCTGTGAGGACAGTTCTCTTTAAAAATTAAAATATAAGGTAAATATGAACTAATATGATTACCATCATGGAAATAATTTATATCCATGTAGGTGACTTTTGTAGTGGGAGAGAAACTTTAAACCAGAATGAGAACATTAGAGAAATGGAAAGATCACTGAGTCCAAGGCAATTTACAATGACAAGGAATAAGAAAGTATTATAGATATCCTAAGATCATAGGTATAGAGATAGAAATGACCACTGAGGACATCAAGTTCAACTCATTTTACAGATGAGGAAACTGAGGGCCAGAGGGAAGTAACCTCTAGAAGGGCACACAGGTGATTAGTGGCAGAGCTGGGATTCAAACCCAACTTTTATGACTCTAAATTTGTCACTTCTTAGGGGCTCATACCCATTTTGTGGACTGGCATTAGGCCTGTGATTTCATTGTTATAGGAAACTTTCAAGTCAAGTCAACTCAAATCAATAAGAAATGCTGAAATACTTACTATGAGTCAGGCACTGTGCTAAGTGCTGGTGAGACAAATACAAGCAGAAAGACCAACCCTTTCTTCAAAGAGTTTATGTGCCAATATGGGGAAAGGGGATACTCCCTCCCTCCTACCAGACAGGAATTCCAAAGAGTCAGAAACGCAGCCTGGAAGGAATGAAAACATGGTTGGCCTGTCATCCTCCTTAAAACTGAGGTTTTAGAAGGACCAGCCAATCAGGGGAAAAGACCACAAGGGCAGAGGGCATTTCCAGTGTGAGAAGGCAGAGGGTAGAGCAGGGGGTGGGGAGCTTGTGGCCTTGAGTCCACACGTGGCCCTCTAGGTCCTCAAGTGCAGTCCTTTGACTGAATCCAAACTTCACAAAGTTGTTCTATGAAGTTTGAATTCAGTCAAAAGGCTGTACTTGAGGACCTAGAGGGCCACATGTGGCCTCAAGGCTGCACATTCCATAGCCCTGGGGTAGAGTGAACCATCCAATGGGAAGAGGTTTCTGTGGCATGGTCAAGAAAGTCTAGAGGATCATGAGGGCAGCCTAGAGAGGAATGAAAGGAGCTCCCAAAGTGGAAGGTCCCTCTACCAATGGAAATCATTGTACAGTCTTAAATGTAATCTGGGACATTGAAAGTTTAAATGATTTGTCCAATGTCCCACAGCCAATATGCTATGTGTCTGAGTCAAGACTTGAACCTAGATCTTCCTGACACAAAGAATGAGTACATACCATTCCATAAGTCCTCTCTACCCATTTAATATGGGAACTCATTGAAAAAAAAAAACAGAGATATTTAGCCTGGAGAAGCTCAAACTTGGCTTATTCAAATGATTTATTAAAAAATGGAAAATGGACAAAGACACAGACACTGACATTGATTGTTGCCATCCAGGATTTGTTTGCTCAGAAGAACAAATGTGTTGGTTGTATACTGGGGGGAGAGTATAAAATATACATATTGCTGCACATAATGTTATGAGACCTAGAAGAAGATCTTCAACATATTAGCTGTACCCCCTGTGAATTTATGAGAGCACACAAAGTTTACATAGGATGAGAATTATCTGTTCCAGTGCAAGAAGTATCCATATCAATAAAATCATACAGTGGTTAAAGTGTTGAAATATAATTCCTCATCTGTAAAATGGGGAAATAATAGCACCTACCTCTCAGGATAGTCGTGAGGACAAAATGAAATAGTGCTTAAAAAGTGCTTTGCAAACCATCAAGTGCTATGTAAATGCTGGCTATTCTAAAAGAGAACGCATGAAAGAGCACAAAAAAATAACTGTGGTATGTAACAATAGCTCCTATTTATATAGCACTTTAAGGTTTGCAAAGTACTTTACAATATTATCTCATATGCTATATGACTTATAATTCAAATTAATCAATCAGGCAATAAGCATATGCCAGGCATTATGCTAAGTGCTAAAGATCGAGAGACAAAAATGAAAGCAAGTACCTGCCCTCAAGGAGGTTACATTTTATTTGGGGAGATAAAATGTAAACATATAGGTCTCTACAAAATGTAATGATGAACAGACTTGGGTCACAAGAGTTTTTTAATGGTACAAAACATTTCTAATCCTTAGCCTAAGCCCTATTATAAATACACACACACACACACACACACACATACACAAACACACACACACACAGAAAGTCCAAGGAGGAATCTATGGGGGTCTTATAATAAAATCAAAACATTGCACCCTTTGGCATACAGAGCAGTATTTGGACAGCTGTACCAAACCAAACATTGCTTGAGATTTATGAGAGCCTGTCATGGAATCATATTCTGGATGAGATGGAAATAGAGGAAGGTCACTTCTCTTGTTTCCAGATAGAAAACACACTGGGTATTTAAGGAAATCTAAAGCAGGTCTATGTCTTCCAGCCACACCATTCTCTCTTTTTCCTGAGGTCATAAACTCACACTAATCTTTGATTCTGTCCTATACAACACCCTCAAGCTGTCCACACTGCAACCTCTAACATACACTGGTCATGAGTTTTGTTGTTCCATCATTTCAGTCATATTTATCTCTGTGATTCCATTAGGAGTTTCTTGGCAAAGAAACTGTAGTGGTTTGCCATTTCCTTCTCCAGCTCATTTTACAGATGACAAATTGAAGCAGAATTAAGTGACTTGCCCAGGGTCACAGAGCTAGTAAGTGTTGGAGGCCAGATTTGAACTCAGGGAGATGAATCTTCCTGACTCCAGGCCCAGGAGGCTATCCACTCTATCTACCATGCCACTTAGCTGTTCCCCACTGGCCATGAGACCCTGGGACATTGGTTAACCTTCTTTGTGCCTGGGGCCATTCTCTAATCCAAAATATTTCCAAGAAGAGATAATTTGCATTGGTGGGGGCAGTTTCCTCACTGGTACTTTTTCTACACCAGAAAATTTTACATCCAGACCGAATTTTTAAACCTTAAAGTGTTCCATAAGTGTGAATTACTATTTTAATTGTGATTCAGTAGAGGAAATCCAAGGCATAGATTGACAAGAGAGAAAATGGAGGATCAAGGAACTCATTGGATCTTTGAATCAGTGGTTGAATCAATGATAACAAACAACATAAAGAAGGTAGAGTTATCCAATTCTTAGTTTTCTTGTTTATTTTTTTCCTGCCATGGGAAAGGACTTTGCCCTGGAAATGATGAACAAAAATGACTAACAGAGACTAACACCATCTTGATCCCCAAGATAAGTAAGGAGATAATTAGAGAGCAGTTAGTTGCTCTTCATGAATTCAAGTCCCTCAGCCCAGGTAAACTAGGTCTTTGGGTACCGGTAGATGGAATGGTTGAGCCACTGTCAGGGATATATCAAAGATCATGAGGAAGGAGAGAAATATCATAGAATTGGAGAAAGGTAAGTACTGTCCTGTCTTTCATGGGGGAAAAGAGGAGAGGATTGAGAATATGAATTATTGATCAATGAGCTTGATTTTGATTCCAGGGAAAATTCTAGCAAATGAGCACAGGTAGAGGTCTGCATTCAAGGTGAGATATTTGAGGTCATGTGTATTATTGAGACTTGGTGGGATGAGACCTTGATGACCATGACTCTAGATTCATACACTTAGTTCAAAAGAATCTAGAAAGGTAAAAGATGTGTGGATTGGGGTGTGGATAGGTAGTGAAGTTTGAGTAAGCAAGAAAAGGTAAATAGAACAACTGGAGGGTAAAGCAGATTAGGAGTGAGTTGTTGTTGGTGGAGTAAAAAGTGTTGCATACAAAAAAGGAAGCACATACATGTGAGGAAATCCAAGAACCATAGAGGGGGAGAATGATGGAGAACATTTGGGTGAAGGTCAATTAAAGGAGAAACAGAACAATTTTTCCATTGGAAGATACTACAGACCACCTAGGCAGAAAGGAAATAGATGATAAATTTGGAAAATATCACAAGCCTGGGTAAGAAGCGTGATGTAGTAGTGATGGGAGACTAATTATCCAAGTGTCTGCTAGAGTGCTCTCTCAGTCGAAGCAGAGCAGCTAATAATTTCTTGACTTGCCTTAGTGATAATTCCATCCTTCAAAAGGCAGGAGGAACCAGCATTATTTGGTTCTTATAAGCAGGAAAGAATTGGGTTACTGGGGAAGAAATGATGAGAAGCTGGAGTAAGAGACTATTGTACCCTGATTTCAGATAGAAAAGACCTCCTCTCTCAATGGAGTATTCATTATTGCCAACCCTTGATGACTGTTTCAGCTTCTATTTTGGAGTATCAGGAGTTCCACATTTTCCCACATTCTTTGGTGAAGCTGGATAAAACCAAGGAAGAGGTAAAAAGAGAATTGATTGTTTCTTTCCTTCCCATTATTGAAAAAGCATGTTCTGTGGCTCCTATTTTATGGAATGTCTTTCCTCCATCTCCTGCCTCTGGATACCACAAACTAGATTTGCAAACCTACTCTAGAATATCTTATATTTCTTTCTCCCCCATCCGGTCCTTAACTGTTACTCACATGAACTTATCCTTTGGCTACCACTGCATAAATTTAACCTCAGGTCTGAGATTTAATGACTTTTAAAGAAGGGAATGAGATTGGGAAAGGAAGTAAGAATGTAGATGCTGAGTCAGAGATATTTAGAGATTCCAATGCAATTTTTTATGAAACTGAGAATGACTGAATGTGAGCTTGAAGGGATTTTAGGATGGAGTGCTAGCATGTACGGCATAGATCAGAGGAGGTTAAAATGGGAAGATAGCTTGGAAAACAGGACATTAGAATTAGAAGGGAGTACAGAGCATAGCATGTTAAGGCTGAGATATGGCTTAGAACATAGAACGTGAGAGTTTAAAGGTAACAACTTACAACACAGAATGCCAGAGATGAAAAGAGGCTTAGGATGCCCATCATCACTATTATTATTCAATATTGAGCTGGAAACCTTAGTTACAGCAATAAGAGAAGACAAACAAATTAAAGGAATTAGAATTGTCAATGAGGAAACAAAACTATCACTTTGCAGATGATATGATGCTATACTCAGGGAATCAACTAAAAAATTAGCTGAAATGATTAACAACCTCAGTAAAGTAGCAGAATATAAAATAAATCCACACAAATCATCATCATTTCTATTTATTACCAATAAAGTGCAGAAGCAAGAGGTAAAAAGAGAAATTCCATTTAAAACAACTTCGGACAATATGAAATATTTACCTGCTGAGACAAACCCAGAAACTATATGAACACAATTACAAAACACTTTTCACACAAATAAAGCCAGATTTAAACAACTGGAAAAGTATCAGTTGTTCATGAGTAGGCCAAACCAATATAATAAAAACAACAATTCTACCTAAATTTATTTACTTATTCAATCAAACTACCAAAAGTTATTTTATAGAGCCAGAAAAAATAATAACAAAATTCATCTAGAAGAACAAAAGGTCAAGAATATCAAGGGAATTAATGAAGACAAAAATGTGAAGATCTCAAACTGTATTATAAAATGGTAATCATCAAAGCAATCTGGCAAGAAATACAGTGGTGAATCAGAGGAAAAGATTAAGTACACAAGACACAGTTGTAAATGTCAGTAGTAATGTGGTGCTTGATAAACCCACAGACCGAAGCTTTTGAGACAAGAATTCACTATTTCACAAAAACTGATGGGAAAATCATATGGCCAAAACTAGATATAGACCAACATCTTACATAATATACCAAGATAAGCTCAAAATGGGTACGTGATGGGGCAGCTAGGTGGCACAGTGGATAGAGGGCCCTAGAGTCAGGAAGAACTGAGTTCAAATCTGGCCTCAGAAACATAACACCCACTAGCTGTGTGACTCTAGGCAAGTCACTTAAATCCCATTTGCCTCACCAAAAAGCAAAAAAAAATGGGTACATAATTTAGACATAAAGGGTGATACCATGTGTAAATTAAGAGAGCATGGAAAAATTTACCTGTCAGATCTACAGATTGAATTTATGGTCAAACAAGAGCTAGGGAACATTAGAAGATGTAAAATAGATAATTTTGATTATATTAAATTTAAAAGATTTTGGACAAAGTCGATGCAACTAATATTAGAAGGAAAGCAGAAAGCTGGGGAAAAGATTACAGCATGGGTCTCTGATAAAGGCTTCATTTCTCAAATATATAGAGAACTGAGTCAAATTTATAAGAATATGAGTCATTGCCTTTGATAAATGATCAAATAATATGAACAAGCAGTTTTCAGACAAAGAAATCAAGGGTAAGTTATATGAAAAAATGTTCTAAATCACTATTGATTAGAAAAATGCAAATTAAAACAACTGATCACCTCACACCTCACACCTATCAGACTGGTTAATATGACTGAAAAGGAAAATGACAAATGTTAGAAAGGATGTGGGAATATTGGGACATTAATGCACTACTGGTGGAGTTGTGAACTGATCCAACTATTCTGGAGAGCAATTTGAAACTACATGCAAAGGGCTATCAAACTGTGTATATTCTTTGACCCAGCAATACTACTACTAGGTCTGTATTCCAAAGAGTTTTTTTTTTTTAAGGGGGAAAGGTCTATTTGTACAAAAATATTTATAGCAGCTCTTTTTGTTGTGGCTAATAATTGGAAATTGAGGGGATTTCCATCAATTGGGGAGCAGCTGAACAAGTTGTGGCATATGATTGTAAGGTAATACTATTGTGCTACAAGAAATGAATAGGATGACTTCATAAAATCTTGGAAGGACTTACATAAACTGATGCAGAGTGAAGTGAATAGAACCAGAGAACGTTGTATATAGTAATAGCAATATTGCATGATGACCAACTCTGAGTGACTTAACTATGCTCAGCATCCAAGACAATTCCAAAGGACTTACGATGAAAAGTAGTATACACATCCAGAGTAAGAGCTGATAGAGTCTGAATGTAAGTCAAAGCATACTATTTTTCATTTTCTTGTGTGTGTGTGTATGGAGTGGTGAGAATTAAAAGGAGCCTGGTCAAGATGAGGACTGATGAGGTTGAACGTTTATTCTCATTTATGATGTTTGTTAAAACACCATTGATGATATTTTAAGATTTGTAAATGAAGAGGAAGGAAGGGAGAGGATATCATAACCCTAAATCAATCAATATCTCTCTGTTTCTCTGTCTCTGTCTCTCTGTCTCTGTCTCTGTTTGTCTGTCTGTCTGTCTGTCTGTCTCTCTCTCTCTGAAACACATTATTAAAATCATGGATTGGTAACTTTGCTGTTAGTTCTTGGAAAAGTTCTGGAATTCAATATTAAGAGGGAAAGTTAAGTGCCTTGTGCAGGATCACACAGCCAGCATGTTTCACAGACAGGATGTGGACATAGGTCTTGTTGTCTTGAGGACAGCTCTTGATCCACTATATAACATTGTTTCTACCTAATAATTAAAACAACCTAGAAGCTGAAAAGTATACTTCAAAGACTCAGGAGTTCCCCACATGACACCTTGAAGAATAAGCCAAATTAGGAGAGTTTTAAGCAGGAAATGTCCTACATGTGGGTATTGGACAATATGACCTCAAGGCCTCTTCCAACTCTGAGATTATTAAATGCTTCAAATAGTGCCTATAATTGGAATTCTGAATGAAAATAATAACATTTCACCAAGAACAAAGTATAGATAAGAAATAATCATATCTATCCAAATTACTTAGACATCTAACCATATGTGAGCAAATAAATAAAATTTAATTTTTGTATTAAATCTTAGATACTTCCATGTTTATGGACTAACCATAAGGCAAGGGAGCATTAAGAATCTCCAGTACTACACAGGGTTATCCAGAAAAGGAGAGGTAATATATAATTCTAAAAGGCTTTTAAGATTCCTGCTGGTATCCTCATATGTTAGCATGTGTTGTATGACTAATGAAATATATGACCTATAGAGACAATAAAATGGAAGAAAGGAACACAGATCTACACATCAGTTGAGCTTATATACCAAATCCACAAGCTGGGGGATCCCAGGATTACTCTGAAAATGGAAAACACACAGAGAACCCGTCTTATTGGTTCTAGTGTTTATGAGTCCCTTATTGCTCAGGGAAGACTTTGATAGTCATGATAGAGAACTTGAAAAATGGTCACCCTGATTTTGTTTCTCCTATCTCATGGTTAGGTAGCCAGAGCATTAGAATGACGTATTAAAGAAATTAAACTTGGGAGTTTGAATCCCAAATGGCCCCTTTTGTGACTATATATTTTCCCACCCTAGTACCAAGGGAGGTATGAATAGAGAAGGTTGATGGATTGATGTAAATCTATCTTTCCTCCATCTATGTCTTCCTTCTCCCCCAGCCTTATCCATCTCCTTCAACTCAGTATATCATCAGGCTCAAATAACACAGCAATCACCTTTAGCACATTAATGGGTGGAGGAGGCATGATGGTCATCTTCAAATATGCGAAGGAAGGGTTGCCATGTGGAAGAGGGAGTCACCTTGTTTTCACTGCATGAGCAAGGTGCAGTAAGAGCTCTGGCCTGAGGATGAAGGGAGTCTGCTTTATGTTCAATGTATAGGGGAGGTGGATGAAAAGAAAAGGAAAGACCTTCTTAACAATTGAAGCTATTCAAGGAATGAGCTACCCCAGTGGTATTGAGTTCTCTATTAGTGGAAGTCTTTTTCTTAAATAATATTTTATTTTCCCCAATTATATGTAACATATTTTTAACATTCAGTTTTTAAAGTTTTGAATTCAAAATTCTCTCCTTTATTCCCTTCCCTCCCCCTCCCTGAGACAATAAGCAATCTGATATAGGTTATATGTGTGTAATCATCTAAAACACATCCATATTGGTAGTTTGTGGAAGAAAACTCAAGCTAAAAAAAAAAAAGAAAGAAAGCAAAAAATAGTATCCTTTGGTCTGTATTCAGACATCAGTTCTTTCTCTGGAAGTGGATAGTATTTTTTCATCATGAGTCCTTTCAGATTGTCTTGAATCATTTGTATCACTGAGGATAACTAATTCATTTAGAGTTGTTCATTGTATAATATTGCCAGTATTGTATACGATGTTTTCCTGGTTCTGTTCACTTCCCACTTCATCAGTTCATGTAAGCCTTTCCAATTTTTTTTTTCCTGAAATCATCCCGCTTAGCATTTCTTGCAGGACAATAATATTCAATTACAAACACATACTACAATTTGTTCAGCCTTTCCCCAATTGATGGTCATTACCTCAATTTCTAGCCACCACAAAAAGAGGGGCTATAAATATTTTGTACACATAAGTCCTTCCCCCCCTTTTAATCTCTTTGGGATATAAACCTAGTAGTGGTATTGCTGGGTCAAAGGATATGCAAAATTTTGTAGTCCCCTGGGCCAAGTTCCAAATTACTTTCCAGAATGGTTGGATCAATTCACAACTTAGTGGAAGTCTTTTTTTTCTTTTTTTTTTCTTTTTAGGCAATTGGGGTTAAGTGACTTGCCCATGGTCATACAGCTAATAAGTGTCAAGTGTCTGGTCTGAGGCAGGATTTGAACTCAGGTTCCCCTGACTTCAGGGCCGGTGCTCTATCCACCCCACCACTTAGCTGCCCCTAATGGAAGTCTTAAAAGAAAGTTTGGACAACTCCTTCTTGAGGATGTTGGAGAGGGGACACCTATAATGGTATGGATTGGGTCAGATAATTCTTCCAAATCTGATATTCTGTGAGTTTGTGAAATCCCTCAGAATTTCTTCAAGAAATAGAAACATGGAGATTGCAAAAGAGGGGGAGAGTATGGTAGGGGTCTCTGCTTTTATTTTTCTTTTTAAAAATTAATTTATATTTTGTTCATTTATCAAATGTTCAATTTTCCCTCTTTCTTCAATAAATTAAAATATAAGAGGAAAGACAGGAAAAAAGAGAGAAAAAAAAGGGAATACAGAATGTATCCATGACATACTGTAAAGTAAAGCATATTCTCACATGGATGATATCCCAAAATGCATTCTCATTCTGCATATAAGTCCCTCCTTTGTAACATGAGCTGGACAGCTCCTTTACCTGTCCTCTGGAATCATAGTTGATCATTGAGTTGATTGGAATTCCTTCAGAGTCTTACAAAGTTGTTCCTTTTTATAACATTGATGTTATAGCATAAATTGTTCTGGTTCTGTTCATTTCACTACATGCTAGCTTATGCAGTTCTTTCAAGTTCTCCTTGATAGCGCTGTTTTCCTCATTTCTTCCAGCTTGGTGCATTTTGATTACATGCCTGAGGATACCTGTCTGCTCTCCTTAGGCTTTGTTCCAGATGCAGATGATGATGATGCTAGTGATGCTTCTCAGTGTATGTTCTACTGAATCAGAGGGTGCTAATACCTAAAGGGACCTGAGAAATTACCAAGTCTAGACAAGATTACCTGTCACTTGACAGATGAGGAAACTGAGCCCTGTGAGGGAAGGTGACTTCTCCAAGAGTACATAGCAAGTTACTGACAAAACCAGGATGGCAACTAGATCTGACTCTAGGTCAATGTTCTTTCAACTGCTCTCCCATTAGGCCTGCTTTCATTAGGTTGAAGACTTGGATCTGCTTGTTTACTCTCTATTCTTTCATGTGTTTCTGTCTATAAGGCACAGACCCCCTATGCAATATGTTTAGGTGGGTATGAAGTCAGAAGACCAGGATTTGATTCTTAGCTCCGTCACACTCTGTGTGATCATAAGAAAGTCACTGAAACTCTAGATGTCAGTTTCCTCATCTATGCTATGGGACAATGGAATTGGAGCAGATGCGCACTGTTTCTTTTGTGAATCTCCTTAACTCCCATGAGCTGTGCCTTTACTCTACTCAAGGGATGGCTATATCTGCTTTGGATCTTACTCTCACCCCTAACTATGTCCCCTTCTGTCTATTTCCTCTGACTTCAGCCTACCTCTCCAGCCTTAGTTAACATTCTTTTGTTTCATGTTTTCTATATTGTTGCCAAACTCAACTACTAACTGTTTCACATTGATTCAACATGAATTAATAAAGAAGTACATATTAAATGCCTATTTTGTGCAAAGCACATGCCTCCTCCCACCTCCTTGCCTTTGCATAAAGCTGGTCCCATGTCTGAAAGTCAGTATTTCTTAATTTCTGGTTTTCAGAATCCTTATCTTCCTCCAAGGCTTGCCTTAGGCATTACCTTCTTTGGGAAATTCCCTTGTTTTCCTGTGGTTAGACCTCTTTTCTTCCTTATTCTACATCAGTCTCCCTGACTCCCCTCCTAATTTTTGTGAGATTTATTTGTGAATGTGTTATTTTTGCCAAGTAGGATGTGAGCTTCTTGAGGTCAATGATGGTTTCAGTTTTGATTTGGTTATCCAGACCAGACTTCTTATTTTGAAACTGAAAAAAACTAAAGCTCAGAAGGGTTATTTATCCATATGAGTAATTTCTTTCTAGTTTGGTTAGTTGTCTTCACATATATAGAATTTCTTTTTCCCCCCAGAGGCAGCAAGGTAGTTCAATGAATAGAGTACAAAGCCTAGAGTCAGAGAGATGAGTTTTGATCTCAGGACTTACTATTTGTGTGACCCTTGGCAAGTCACTTACCCTCAGCTTCCTTATCTGTAATATGAAGATAATCATCACGTCTACCTCATAGGTTTGTTGTAAAGATCAATAGACATAACCCATGTAATGTGCTTTGCAAACCTTAAGGTACTATATAAATGCTGGCTAATTTTTTTTTCTTATTGAATAATTTGGTTAGAGATTGGGCCTATTATTTACTTGCCATAGGAAACTCCCAGATGAGAAATCTATCTCTGCCCATGCAGGTCAGCACTATCTCTCTAACTTAAAGTCTTAGCTGGGTCACTGAGAGGTTGTGATGTCCTAGGGTTACACAGTCAGTATACATCAGAGGCAAGACGTGCACCCAAGCCTCAATGGTTTTCAGGTGATCTCTCCGCTATACTACACTGACTTTTCCTATGCAGAAAATATTAAGCAGTATTTGCTTCAAATTGATGAAATATTCTTTTTTAAGGAATAAAAAGAGTTTGGGTGAGAGTTGTTCAGGAATAGGACCAGCAGCCCACATTTGCAGCATCTTCTTGGCACTCAATAAATATGAAATGATAATGGTAATTATTAAAGCCACAAATGAAGCCATTTATGTTGATTCTAAGCTGTCTTTCTCTCATTCATATTTTTCCATATGTGCGTAAATTCATCAACACCTTCTCATTCCCTTACTCTCTTTTCACCTTCTGATTTTTCTCAACTATTCACAGTTGATTTATTATCTTCATAAAATTGTTAATGTAAATTTGCCTGAGCCATAATTTATGAGAGCACACTTAGTTGCTCTAGAGGGATTTATCTTTCTATGGAAAGGGTTTTTTGAAAAGCTAAATTTATCTCTTTTCCATAAGTTGGGAAGGGAAACCATTGGTTCTCCAGAGTCAGGAACATTAGGCTGGAAACTGGGGCAAATAAATAAATAAATAAATAAATAAATAAATAAATAAATAAATAAATAAATAAATAAATAAATAAATAA
>NW_020949602.1:7283107-7289621 GCF_900497805.2 Vombatus ursinus
TAAATAAATAAATAAATAAATAAATAAATAAATAAATAAATAAATAAGGATAATTTGGCTAGTGACACCTGAAGCCAAGTACTTCAGAAGAGAAAGGCAAGTTGGCAAAGACAATAGCTTTATTAAGATGATGAGGTCTGAGAATGGGATTAGGCTTTGGGGGCAATGCTTTAAAAGATAAGAAAGACAGGCTCCTGGCTGGGAATAAAGTATATCTAACAAGAGCTGATCATAAAGGGTTTCATCTGAAATGGAAGGAGGAAGAAGATATGCTAAATAGATTCCACAAAACTAGATACTTTAAGGTATCTCCCTCCTCCATTTCAGATGAAACCCCAAATCTTAATCCCATCCTCAGACCCCATCTTCTTTTTTAATAGTAATAATACTAATACAATTATTTACATCACACTTTAAAAATAATGAAATGCTTTTCTCATGAATCAGTAGCCATAGGTGGAGTTTGGAAGAAGCAGATGGAGACACATGTTTAAAGCAAATGTGGACCTTGCTTCTCCATCTGCCAGACACAGAGGACTCATTACCCCCCTCCTCTTATCAATGAACCTGGGTGAACTGGGCTACCATAACCCAATATAGCATTAGTCTTTGCTGTTGGTTTGGGATTCAGACCTTATCTTCTTGATAAAGCTATTGTCTTTCCACTACAGTTCTTTGCTTCTCAGGCAGGGGACGCTACTGAAGAATAAGCCTGATGACATAGGAACCTAAGGAGATGCACAGACTCTGTTGTATTGATTGATTCAAAGGAGTCTTTAGATGAATTACAAGTAGATAACATGCCTCAGTTCAATGGATCAAAAGAATTGTCATACCTGGCATATACATGCTGTAATATTTCATCCATCAGTCAGGGTGAGGGGAACTTCAATCAATAGATCACCTCCAGAAGATATAACTTTTCTGCTGGCTTTTATCCCTTTCCTGACATATTTTTGCCAAAAGAAAGAGATAAGAAAAGAAAGAAAGAAAGAAAGAAAGAAAGAAAGAGAGAGAGAGAGAGAAAGAGAGAAAGAAAGAAAGAAGGAAGGAAGGAAGGAAGGAAGGAAAGGAAGAAAGGAAGAAAGATAGGAAGAAAGACAGAAATGAGTGATAGTGGAAATAATGTATGATGAAATGGCAGGACTTTCTGCCTCCACTTAAGATTCTTCCTTCACCATAGCTGGAGGGAAAAAATTATATGTATGTATGTATGTGTATATATATATGTATGTATGTATATATATATATATGTATAGATATAGATAGATAAATAGATAGATAGAGGGGACAGGGTGAGTTGAAGATGAAGGGGTCATATCTGGAGAATAAAATTAAGGGGTGAGATAGTATTATATAAGGGGAATGAAAAAGGGAGAGGTAGAACGGGGTAAATTATCTCACACAAAAAAAAACAGAAAAGAAAAGGCTCTTACAGTGGAGGGGAAATGGGGGAAGGTAAGAGGGAATGAGTGAATCTTATTCTCATAGGATTTGACTTAAGGAGGGAATAACATACACACTCAATTGGGTATGGAAATCTGTCTTACCCTACAGGAAAATAGGGGGGGAAGGGGACAAGAGTGTAGGGGGATGATAGAGAGTAGGGCAGATTGGGAAAAGGGGTAATCAGAAGCAAATACTTCTGAGGAGGGACAGAGTCAAAAGAAAGAATAGAATAAATGGGAGGCAGGATAGGTTTAAGGGAAATAGAGTTAGTTTTTCACAGCATGTCTACTATGGAAGTGTTTTGTATAACTGCACATGTATAACCTATATTGAATTGCTTGCCTTTTCAATGAGTGTAGGTGGGGAGGGAGGAAGGGAGAAAATTTGAAACCCAAAGTTTTAAAAACACATGTTTAAAAAAATGTTTTCACATGCAACTGGGAAATAAGAAATACAGGAAATGGGGTACAGAAATCTATCCTGCCCTATAGGAAAATAGAAAGGGAAAGGGATAAGAGAAGGGGGGTAGAGATAGCAGGGAAAGCAGACTAGAGGAAGGGGTATTCAGAATGCATGCCGTTTTGGGGTGGGGGGAGGGGTGAGATGGGGTGAAAATTTGGAACTCAAAATCTTGTGGAAGTAAATGTTGAAAACGAAAAATAAATAAATTTGTTAATTAAAAAAAAAGATTCTTCTTTCACCACTAGGACAAAGGGTTTCTCATGCCTGTTTCTGGAATGATCGTATTTCTATGAGACCCATTCAACTTAAATGTTCTTTTCACTCTAGTAATTTATTCTCAATAATTAAAAAAAGTCATTGATTCAAGAGTTATTGTTGTTCAATTATTTTCAGTTGCATTTGACTCTCTGTGACCCCATTTGGGGTTTTCTTGGCAAAGATACTGCCGTTTCCTTCTCCAGCTCATTTAATAGATAAGGAGACTGAGGCAAATGGGATTAAGTGATTTGCCCAGGGTCACACAGCTATTAAGTATTGGAGGCCAGATTTGACCTCATGAAGATGAGTCTTCCTGATGCCCAGTGCTCTATTCACTGCACCGCCCAGGTGCCCGAGATTCAAAGGTTATTAGTACTGTCTTCATAAGTAGCTATTGAAAACCTGGTTTCATTTCACAACTTCCACATCCCAATTTGCAATAGTTTTCCCTCCTTGACTCCATGAATAGAATTCTCCTTGGTTTCATTTTTTTTCGTTTATGACTTTTCAAGCAGCTATTTTGTAGGTGAGCTTGCTAATTTTACAACTGCTTTCTGTTTTGTCAGCAGGAAGCTGAAGAGTTATTAATAAAAGGCTAGGGTTGCCTTTCTTTTCCTTTACTCTTCCTCAAGTGATCTAGTGGTAGAACCAAATGTATTATTCAATAACATTTGTTCCTGATGAAAGACCATCACTCAGGTCCTCTGGTTTCCATAAAATTGCAACAGCAGCATTTTGAGACCTTCCTTTTGTAGTTCCTTCCCCTAGGAGCCTGGGAATTTCTGCAGAACCCAAGGTTGGCATGACCCTGTTGTATAGGCTCAGTCTAGAGCTCCAGTTATGCCCATGCAATTCTGAAGGGATATTTTGTGCCCCCGGTCCCTACTGCTGTTGTCAAATACTCATTAGTTCTCAAGCGGGGTAATGACGTGATGAAAGTTGTGTTTCAGGAAGATGAATCTTTGAGTGACTACAAGCCACTCAGAGAGCCACAGAGAAACTGGCTTTGAATACGTTTATTTAAAATGAATTAAACTTGGGCTAATTAATAAAATTAATAAATTCAATCAGCAAAAATCTGCCTTCTCTTTCTTCTATCTCTCCCCAATTGAAAAAGAAGGAAAAACAAAACCTCCATTTTGGGTAGTTCACCAAAACAAATTCCCATACTGGTAATATTAAAAAAACATCTCATTCTGCACTCTGAATATTTGGCTCCCTAGTAGAAAGTTGATAGCATATTTCATCATTAGCTCTCTGGAATCTTTGACGGTTATTACACTGATATGTTAAAATTGTGTATTGTTCTGACCTCCCTGACAAACCTCCCCCCCTCTTCTAGTCAGTATTACAAGTTTATAAGCAGCCAGTATCAAGGGTCAATAACAGGAAATAAGATGGCAAAGAGGAACCTAGAAGTCATGTGCAGACCATCCCAAAGAGCAAAGGAACATAATTTACAAGCTGTATCCTATTTTAATGAAAATTGACATCCTGATAATATGTACTGAATAAGCAGAAACCATCTAGATGCTGCTGTCAGGGCCCTTTGGTCCTATGGTATATAAATCCCAGAAAAATCCCAGACCTCTACAGTAAAGACCAACAGATTACCAAATGGCTTTGATCGTTTTGAGATGACATGGGCATGTTAACTTTAAAGTTGTACTGACAATTCTGAAATGATTTGAATCTGTTAGTGAACTAATTCCAAGACAGCAGAGACAAGTTAGCCTTTTCCCTCTTCCCCAAACTCTAGAAAAATGATTCCTCACGCTCCTGCTGCCTGAGCACTCCTCCATCTCCTTTGGGTCCATGCTACCTAGTGCTCCAAACTCTAATCCATGATTACATGAGTAACACTTTCTGCTTCTCCCTTTCCCCATTCTCTTCCCCAAGTTTCCAGCTTCCCTTTACTTATCACATTCTCTTGTTCCTACATGATCTGCCTCTGTATTCCTTTTGCTGCTTATTTCTATATCTTCTTTGCCTTATTCAAGTGTGATTGCAGCCCTACTTCCCACTACCATCTTGGCTTTTCCAGTGAGCGCCCAAAGAACAGTGCATGCCTACCCCCATTTCATAAATCAACTCTCGATTCAACTCATAAAAGTTCTCAAGGCTTCCAAAGTTCTTTGCTTTGCAATACTGCTGTCATTTTGTAAATTCTTCCCTTGGTTGTACTCACTCCATTCTGCATCAGTTGATATGTCTTCTAAGGTTTCTTTGAAAGCATTGTCTTCATCATTTCTTATAGGCCATCAGCATCCCATCACATTGATATAGTGTAATTTGTTCAGTCATTCCTCAGTTGATGGGCACTCCCTCAGTTTCCAGTTCTTTGCCTCCTCCCAAAAGGCCAGGAATACTTTCTTTGAAAATCCTTGGTTAGCATTTGTCTTCCTCACCACAATCCTGACAGCCAGGTACTATCATTGGTCACCATTTTACAGATAAAGAAACTGAGGTTCAGAGAGGTGAAGTGACCCTAATTCCATGCCAGAGATGAGATTTGAATCCAGGTCTTTCTAACTCCAAGTCCAACACTCAGTCCACTGAGAATTGATATGACCAGGACTGATTTTTTTTCTTCTGATTTTCATGGGTTTACCCAGTCAACAAGCAGATATTGGGCATGTACTATGCTACCCGCACTGCACTAGGAATGCTAAGAAAGGGGAAAAAACCCATATCAATTTAAAGTAACCTGGGAACAGGGGAAAAACACATTTCTCAAAGAATGAATGTATTTGAATAGGAGCCATGCAATATAAACAGTAATGAAGGTATGGATGTATGTGCATGTATACACATGCATACATATGTAAACACACACACACACACACACACATGCACAGTTGCACCCAGAGACTTCAGTAAAGAATAAATACTGTTATTAGAGGGAAAGAGGGAGATACTAAGAGAGAAAATGCCCATTTGGCAGGCCCTTGAACATGTTTGAAGGAAAGGGTAAAAATTAGAAGGGGGATCCCTTAAAAGAGGGGCAGGACTGTTGGCAGACAGCCTAACAATTTGAAGGATCCCATATTGGAAGGAGCTGCCTCAGAAGATGCTGCATTCCTGTTCCCCAGGGGCCTTAAAGTGAGGCTGGGGGACCCGCTGCCTTACAAGTCATTTGTAGAGAAGATTCTTCAGGTATGAATTCAATGAGCAGGACTTTCCAGCATCTGTCTGCTGGGAGAATGTGTGAGCTTATGTCTACTCTGAAATGGGACTCCAGTTCCCTTTCTTGCACAGGGATATGATGATATGAGGACCAGGGGATGATTAGAGCAGGGTCCTTATGAAAATTGGGTCAGAACATCCCTGAGACTCAGTCTCGGATTTCTATTCCTAAGAAGGACAGAATGGGAAGCCAAGTTGGATGCATGAATTGCCCTGGTTGGGGGAGGCAAGTGTCACCCACACTCCGTACATTTACTTTGAATGTATTTTGTATTTCTTTATCCGTGCAATTTTTAGAATGTAAGCTCTTTGAGGGCAGGGACTGTTTGATTTCTGTTTGTTTCTATTCCTAACACTTAACACCATGCCTATGGACATATAGTAGGCACTTAATAAATGCTTCTTGAATTGAATCAAGGGGAATGTGTGTGTCCAGAAGGACATCTCTTCCCACTCACTCCCAAGGTTACCCAAAGTTTTTGTTTGCTCCCATTGCTGCCGTCATCATCACTGTTGTTGTTGACATCGCTGCTGTTGTTTTCCTACTTTACTGGCTATCTTGACTTTGGCAATGAGACCCGGCCTATGGGTGTTTGTTTTTTCCTGGTGGGGACAGATTATTACTGATCTAGCTAGTCTTACACCTGGTCCCCCTTGTGACCGATGGCACAAATTTGTAACTTGGGTGGCTGCCATTTGGGGGAGGGGGGTGTGCCCTATGGCCACAGAGTAGAACAAAGCTAATTGGCTAACTGCGGACTGAACTTGAGAACTTGGCCTCATTAAGACAGCGCTCTAAACAACTGAGCCAAACACCCACAGATGCTTAAACTGAAAAACGAAGCATACGAATCTGTTGTCTGGAAATAGAGCTGAGGACAAGGATGCACAAAGTAGGCAGGTGCTTTCTATGAAATACACAGGGATCACAAAGGACATTAATATAGCTTCCTCCCCCCACCCCTCCACCGTGAATGCATGGCTCCTTAATGGCAAAAAAGACTTTCCTTCATGGAAATAGATATATAGATGGATGATACATAAATAGATATAGATATAAAAGTAGAGATAGAGGTATATAGCTAGTGGTAGAAAGAAACAGAGACAGATATATATAGATATAGATATAGATATAGATATAGATATAGATATAGATATA
>NW_020949602.1:7289631-7302067 GCF_900497805.2 Vombatus ursinus
ATATAGATATAGATATAGATATAGATATAGATATAGATATAGATATAGATATGTATATGTATGTGCAAATAGAGATATGTGGGTAGATGCCTAGATACAGATATGGATCTGTTGTATGTACTTCTGTGAGGACTCAAGCCTCTGATGGATGCTTACAAACTTGGGCGGGGGTGGGGGGGAGACAATCATGGCTCAGTGAAAAGACTTCTAGATTTGGAGTAGAACAACACCAATATTCCAATTGCAGGTCTCCAATTTACTTGCTGTTTGACCTTAGGCAAATCATTTTACCTCTGAGTCTCAGTCTCCTCATCTGTAAAATAGACTAGAGGAGTTCTGTGTTCCCTTCTAACACCATAGCAATGATCTTCATCTCTTTGAATGCCTAGGGACATGATTTTCCAAGCTTGCCTAGAGCAAACAATACCTAGCAATACTCTGCTAGGATCTGGAGGTAGAAGGAATCTTAGAGATCGCCTAGTGCCAGCTGCCCATCTTACAGAAGAGGCAATTGAGGTCCTCCAGGGTTAAGTGATTAGAACTATAAAAAGTGGAGTAGTTGCTCCTGGAGCTAATGTGCTTCTGCCTCACTAGAGAGATATTTAGTTGAAGGTTGGATGACCACTTGTGAGGAATATTTAAGACAGATGGATAGCCACGGAAATCCCTTTTCACCTTTGAGATTCTACTTACTTATCCAGGTAGCAAGTTGTTAAGTCAGGATTCAAAGCCAATCCTTGGACTTCAAATTTAACATTTGTTTTGTTTTGTTTTGTTTTTTCTTTTCCATTTGACTACATTGCCCTCTGGGTCTGCTTGGAAATTACTTTAATTCATTACTGCCTGAACAGAGACATGGACTTATGCTGTAGTCGCCCCTTTCTGAATCTGCTGTTCTGCAAAGATGAATTGTCAGAATCAGATGTCTTGACTAGGAATACCTAAAGTCACCAAGCCTGGGGTTCAAGTCTTACCTATTACGGCATTATGACCATGTGTTATGTAACTTCTCAGTGCCCCAGGAGCTCTCCTCCAAGATGGAGGAAGTTTCCAAATTTGGAGTTCCTTACGATGAAGAAATCATAGGTCTGAACCCCCACCTCCTTGCACTAGAAAAATAACAACAAAGAAGAAGCAAATGGCCAACAAAAACCAAAAGCAACTAGGGAATAGCTCAAAAAAATGAAACTTTTTAGTCAACAAGGAATTCATTAAGCAAATTTATTTCTGGCTGAAAAGTGTCTGAAATCTGGATATACTTTGTTCATGGAGTTGCTTAACTTCACATTTAAACTGGGATTCTAAGTCCTCCAGGAAAAGTTTCAAAATGTTTATTTTGAAGTTTGTCATCCTTACAACAGGACTGGAATCTCTTCCGAGTGGAGCTGTGGATCTCTGGAATGTGCTCATGTTTAAAGATTTGATTTTCTATGGGTTCCTTTCCTCTCCTACACCCCCAACTTTTGATAAAGTATGTGATGCTATTTTGATGGAAAAGATGGAGAGATGCTCAAGAGGATGGACTCAGAAGTAGATGAATGGACCCAGTGAAGAATCATTAATGGTTTGATATTAATGTGGATGGGGCCTTGTCCCTGTGCTTTTTAACATTTGTTTTCAGTGACTTTGAATGTGAAGTCCCTTGTTTGATATTTAAAGTCCATCACCACCTAGCCTCGACTTACCTTTTCAGTTTTATTGTATACTAGTAAGAGAGGAGGCATGGGGTAGTACAGTGTTGGACTTGCAGTCAGGAAGACCTGGGTTTAAATTCACCTCAGTCACTGTCTGTGTGATTCTGTGCAAGTGACTTTGCCTTTCTGGGCCTCAGTTTCCTCATCTCTAAAATGAGAGGATCAGACTTGATGATCTTTAAGGCTCCTTCCATCTCTAGACCTATGATCCTTTCATCCTACTGCCCCAGGGAACACTGAAGTCTAGTCAAGCTGGTCTTGCTGTTCCTCATCTCCTACCTCCTTGCCTTGGCCCCTGGCTGTTACCTATGCCTGGAATGCACCCCCTCCTTATCTCTGTTTCTTCACAATGACTAGTTTCTTTCAAGGCTCAGTTCAAGTGCACTTTTTACATGAAGTCTTTCCTGTCCTCCTAGGTGCCACTCCTTTCTTCCTCATTCATCTTCTGTTTATTTTGCATACACTCATTATATATAGGAATGTGACTCCTGTTGTACTGATTAATTGGTTGATTGACTGTTTGGCAAAGTTATGGATGGTATCATTGTTTAATGTTCAGAAGGCACTGAATAAAACAATGTGTGTCAAAGTCAGGAACCAAAAACATAATGATGAACTATAATAATAATAAAAACTAGCATGTACATAGTGCTCTAAGATGTTCTAAGTACTTTACAAATGTTATTTCATTTGATCTTCACAACTCTGCCATATAAATGCAATTAATATCTCCATTTTACAGATGGAGAAACTGAGGCCAACAGAGGTTAAGTGACTTGCCTAAGGTCACATAGCTAGTAAGTATCTAAGGCTGGATTTGAATTCAGAGCTTTCTAATTCCATGCCTAGTACTTTATCCATTGGGTCACCTAGCTTTCTTGAAACATGGGGCTGTACTCTTTCTGTGGTGGTAAAGATTGTAAATTAAAGAGATGCCCATCAGTTGGGGAATGGCTGAACAAGTTGTGGTATATGAATATAATGGAATACTATTGTGCTATAATAAATGATGAGCAGACTTCAGAAAAACCTGAAAAGACATGTATGGACTAATGATGAGTAAAGTGAACAGAACCAAAAGAACATTGTACACAGTAACAACCACATCATGCAATGACTAACTTTGATAGACTTAGCTCTTCTCAGCAATGCAAGGATCTAAGACATCTCCAAAAGTCTCATGATGGAAAATGCCATCCACATTCCAAGAAAGAACTATGGAGTTTGAGTACAGATTGAAGCATACTATTTATTCTTTTTTTTCCTTCTGTTTTGTTTTCTCTTTCTGGTGGGTCCTCCTATTGGTTCTAATTCTTCTTTACAACATGACTAATGTGAAAATATGTTTAATAGGAATGAATATGTAGAGCCTATATCAGATTGCATGCTGTCTTGGAGAGGGAGGAGGGAAGGAAGAGGAGAAAATTTAAAACTCAAAAGCCTATGTAAGTGAATGTTGAAAATTAAAAATAAATTAATTAATAAAAAATTTTAAAAATAGAAAAAGAAAGATGGAGCTGCAATTTAATTGGGGTAGATATCAAATCATACACTCATGCTTGCACAGTTGACTTCACCATAATTACAGCAACTGAAAGATTGTGTGTGTGTGTGTGTGTGTATGTGTGTGTGCGTGGAGTCTAATTAGATCCTCAAAATAACCCTCCAGATGTTATTAATCCCTAGATTATTAGTCTAATTTTAGAGGAGGAAAAGAGCTCAGGTTCAACATCCTTAGAGCAAGACTCTGGGTTCCCTGCAGTCTTTTTCAAGGACTGACTGGTGGGAACAGTCATTCATTGACATTCATACAGTCATACATTGACTGTACCTGTCAGTTAGTCAATGAATAATTATTAAACACCTACTATGTGTTAAGCACTGAACTAAACACTGGGGATACAAAGAAAGGAAGGAAAAAAAACAGTCTCTGCCCTCAAGAGGGTCACAGTCTAAAGAAGAAGAGGAAAAGCAAACTACCATGTACAGAGAAGAAATGAACAGGATAAGCTGGAGATGATCCCAGAGGGAAGCAGCTGGTATTCAGGGGAACCAGGAAGGGCTTCTGGCAGAGGGTGGGATTTTGGCTGGGACTCAAAGGAGGCAAGGAAGCCAGGAGGTGGAGATGAAGAGAAAGAGAATTTGGGGTATTGGAAAGAGCCAGTAAAAAATACAGTGAAGAGATGGAGTATACCAAAGGCCAGTGTCACTGGATTGCAGAGCATGAGGGCAATAAGGTACAAGAAGATCGGAAAGGTAGGAAGGGGTCAAGTTGTGAAAGGTTTTAAAAGCCAAAAAAGGAATTCATATTTGATACTGGCAGCAGAGGCCTTTCTTTTTTTCTCTCTCTCTCTTCCTTCTCTTCTTTCTTTCCTTCCCTCACTCATTCCCTTATTCCTTCCCCACCCTTCCTTCCCACATTTGGTTCTCATTACATATACTATTTTCTGTACTAGTTCACATGAATCTCACCCTGCTTCTTAGGGCATCATAATATTCATTTCTAGGGGCAGCTAGGTGGTGCAGTGGATAGAGTACCAGTCCTGGAGTCAGAAAAACCTGAGTTCAAATCTAGCCTCAGACACTTGACACTAGCTGTGTGACCCTAGGCAAGTCACTTAACCCCAATTGCTTCACCCAAAAATTAATAATAACAATAATATTCATTTGCCTTAATCAACAAACATGCATTCTTTAAGCACCTACTATGTGCCAGGTATTATGCCAGTTACCAGTGATATTAATCAACCAATTATTACACAAGCATTTATTAAGGACTTAATCTGAATCAGGCAAAGTGTTAAGTATTAAGAATATAAAGAAAAGTAAAAACAATCACTCTTCCCAAAGAGTAGTTACAAAGGATTTTTTGCTAGAACTGTTCTTCAATTACAGAGCATCTACTTTATTCCCAGTTATTTGTTAACACAAAAAGTAATGAGATTAATATTTTGCTGTATATATAGGGCCTTTCTTTCTGCCTTTGACCTCCATAAGGTATATCCCTACCAATGAGATCTCCAGGTCACAAAAGATGGGCATTTTAAAAAGTATAATTAGAAATTACTTTCTAGAATGGTTTAATGATTTCATAGCTCCACCAAAAACATATTAGTGTGCTGGTCTTTCCTCAGCCCCTCCAACCTTGACTATTTCTTTGTGTGTTAAGAGGAGGATATATATATAGCTAGTGGTGTTACAGTGGCTAGAATTCTGGATCTGAAGCCAGGAAATCTTGGTTCAAATACAGCCTCAGACACTTATTAGCTATGTGTCTGTAGACAAGTCCTTAAAAAAAAATCTGTCTGCCTCAGTTTCCTCAATTGTAGAATGAGGGTCATAATAATATTTACTTTACAGGGTTGTCCCAAGGCTCAAATGAGATATTTGTAGAGTACTTAGCACAGTGTTTGGCACATGGTAGATGCTTCATAAGTTCCATCCTTTACCACCTTTGCCAACATGCTGGGTGCAGGGTGAAACCTCAGAGTTGTTTCAGTTTGCCTTCTTTAATTTGCAGTGTTTTGAAGCAATCTTCCATTAGAAAAAATAAAACAGTTAACAATTTGTTGATGATTGTTTTTTTTTTTTAAGTTGAGAATTGTTTGTCATATCTCCACTTATGCATTGGAGAATGATTTCATAGATTTCTTTTAATTCCATTTATATAATGGATATCAGACCCATATTAGAGAAAGTCTGTGCAAGGCCATTTTTCCTTTCTCTTTCCTTAGTTGGCTCTTTCCTTTCCTATCCTAGGGGCCTTTTGTTTGTGCAAAGGCTCCTTGACCATTCCCATGATGCCTTGGTCCAGAGCAGTAACCTCCATCTCTGAACTTATGTGTCTTCCCACACCCTGGTTCTCTGGGCCTTCAATTGGTGAGCTTTCACCATGTCTACACTGACCAAAGCCATGCCAAATGATCTCTCTCACCCTTAAAATCCCTTATGACCTGAGACTATGTGACCAAACCCAGCTCTTGCCTTGGCCAATTTGTCTCACTATCACTCTCAATCTAACTTAACTCCTTCACCATGGTGGTAATCTCTACCTCAAGGAGAAAGAGCCTAGAATATGTATATTATTGAAATGTACTACCCTCTATCGCCAGAATAATGAAAGTAAGTGTGAAGCCACTAACCAGAAGCATAGAAGAAATTATTTTCTACCAACCAGGAGAGGCAACAGGGAAATATCAACTGGAATCTGAGCAATGAGAGAGATAACTGGTTAGCTTCAAATAGATGAGGACTAACATAATGGGACTTTATAATCTTAAGTCATTCTTTGTTGTTTGAAGACCACAGAGTGCCTTGGTGGGGGTGGTGCTGAATTTGGAGTCCAAAGACCTGGGTTTGAATCTCAGCACTGACCCTTATTACCCATGTATCCTTGGGCAATTACTTTTCCTTTCTGGACCTCTATTTCCTCATCTCTGCAATGGAGGCATGGGTTGGACTAGATGGCCTTGAGGTCTTTCAATTCTAAATCCAGGCACCTACGATCATTCTGTGATTCAACGATCTTATGATGGGTGTAAGTTACAAAGAAACAGAAATGAGCTTCCCAGAAGAAATGAAAACTATCCCAAAATGAAATGGACCTTTGTGAGCCCCCATCACTCAAAATAATCAAGTAGAGTAAAGATAATCATTGATTAGGGATGCAATAGGAAGGAACTGTTGAATTATCTGAAAGGAGGTTAGAGAAAATGGCCCTGAGAGTCCATTTTGATTGTAAAGTCTGTGATTCTTACTATGGTGTTTTAAGCTTAGGTGAGTCATTTCTTCATCTATTAGATGAAGAGGTTGGGCTAGATGGTCTCTGAGCTCCATTCTAGGTCTACATCCATGCTCTTGTAATCAATGTACCTGTTGGCGTAAATAGTCCACCCTTAGGAAGGCAACAACCGATGGATAGGGCTGTTGTTGTTTAGTCATTTTTGAGTACCCCTTTTCGGGATTTTCTTGGCAAAGATAATGAAGTAGTTTGTCATTTCCTTCTCTAGTTTATTTTATAGGTGAGGAAACCGAAGCAAACAGGGTTAAGTGAGTTGCCCAGGGTTGCAAAGCTAGAAAGCATCTGAGGATAGGATAGGATAGAATAAGATAGGATAGAGTAGCAGACATCAAATGTTTTTTCTTCCACTGGGACCCAATGAAACTAACTTCTCCTGGGCTGCTGTGCCCATACAGAAGTGGTGGAAGAGGAGGAGCTGGAGACAGAAGGGAGGCTTCTAGCAGCCTGGCACAGGGGAAAAGGTACACCTGCTGGGGGAGCCTGGCCTGCGGCTCCTGCCACCTGCTTCCATTTATTTCAGTCCACCTCTGGAGCTAGCCTGCAAGCAAGGTGCCAAGATGCTAGTAATAAATAGCAGTAAAGAGAGAACAGATTCAGAGGCTGGTGAATATCCCAGCCTAGAGGAGTCAGGGGATGGGGACAGGGAGGTGGGGGGGAAGATAATAGATTTAAAGCAGGACAGGGCCCTAGAGACCATGGAATGCAACCCCTTTTTTTTTTTTTTACAAATGAGGTAACTGAAGCAGGGCAATCAATCAATAAACATTTATTAAGTGCCTACTATGTGCTGAGCATTATGTTAGTCACTGGTAAAGGGTGAGTGACTTGTCCAGGGTCCAGATGCTAAGTGTCTATGGCAGGATTTTAACCCAAGTGTTTCTGACTCCAAGTCCAACACTCTACTCACCATGCCATTGATCATAATGTTTTACATGTAGCATGAAAGAAGTGCCATGGACATGTTCTAGAGGAAAGAAGGAAAAAAGTGTTTAGGAAGCCCCTACTGTGTGCCAGGCACTGTGCTAAGTACTTTACTAATATGATTTCATTTGATCCTCACAACGACCCCTTGAGGTAGGTGCTATTATTATCCCCATTTTACAGATGTTTCCCTTCTGCTTCTAAGATAGAAATACATACATACATATGTGTGTGGGTATATATATATACACACATATATGTTTGTTTGATCTTTAGAGCCCCTCACAATTCAGCTCCCTCTTACTGTATTACTTGACTTTGAGCACTTTATGTTCTGTATGACATCTAGTCTCTCTACACTGGATTTCATCTCCCATCTTCATACCCTTGCATAGGCTGTTTCTTAAGCTTTTAACGAACTCCCTCCTTAGCTTGGACTCCCAGATTCTCCAACTTCCTTCAGGTATTGTCTCAGGTACCAGCCCCTACACCACGTTGTTCTGGAGTAGTTTCCCCTTCTCCACCCCTCGGTTGCTAGTGCCCTCTCCCATCACTTTGAATTTACTTTAAAATATATATACAAATATATATCTGGCTCTTACTTATCTGAGAATATATTGTTTCCCCAAATAGAACGTAAGCTCTTTGAGTTCAGTTAAGTCAGCAAAAACATATTAAGTACCCACTATATTCCAGGCATTATGTTAAGTGCCTGGAAAGACAAACAAAACTAAATAAACCGCCACCCCAAACCCAAAAAACTAAACAGCACCTGATCTCAAGGAGCTCACAGTCTAGAGGGGGAAACAACGTGCAAACACCTATAGGCAAAAAACCTATATAATGAATACATGGGCACAAACATCAGAGGGAAGGCAGATTAGAAGGATTAAATAAGACAGAAAGCCTTCTATTTTAACTGAAACTTGAAGGGAACCAGGAGAACCAGGAGATGGATCTGGGGAGGGAGAGAGTTCCAGGAATGGGGGATAGTCAGGGAAAATGATTTTGTTTTTGTCTTTGCGAACCCAGCACCTAGCACAGAGATAGGCACATGGTGAGTACATGGTTAAAGTTTGTTGGATTATATTGAATTTACCTGGTAACATTTTCAAAAGATACATGCAAGAAGGCTGTTTTCACTCTCTTAGATAACTCTGCGTGTGACCTAGAAAGTTTTGCAGAGATCTCTAAGCCACACTCCTTACCTCTCCCAACCAAAAAAAAAAAAAGTAAAACAAGAGTCAACAAAGAAATTTTAGCTTCCAGTGAGACAAGCTCAAGATTACAAGTTGAGATATAGTAATATAAAATGGAGAGAGAGACAGACGGAGAAAGAAAGACAGAGATACACAGGCAGACAGAGACAAAATTAGAAAAAAAGAAAAGAGAGAAGAGAAGAGAGGTTCTTTAGGACCTCACTCAAATTCATTTTCTTAATAAAAAGCCCAGTGTGGGTTTCTCCTCCATAAATAAACTCCGGCAGAGAAAAGTTGCCCAAAGCCCCTGTCTCCCCGCCGGCAGCATGCCTGTGCAGCAGGTATTTATGGCAGTACTGTTCGCCAACTCTTCCATCTGGGAAGTCTTTAGTCTTCTTTCATCTGGGACACCTATGAAAGAAACTTCAGAAGCATCCCTAACAAAGCCAGAGCATCTTTTTCGAAATCCTTTGGCAAGAGGGAGAACTCCAAAAGTTTCCCATAAAGGCAGGGTTTTGTGTCAGCCTTTAAAACAGTTGTTTGATATGATAATGTCTCCGGGTGAAACTTGGCACTGCTTGGGGGGGGAATAATAGAATACAATTATTTTATTCTGTTGTGCTGTCTGACGAGGAACCATTTATTACAAGCATAAGAGCTCTGTAATCTGCAAATTAGGGAGGGAAGAGATGGTGAAGGAGGAAACAAAAAGGCTTCACTAGAGAAATAACATTTATATCAATTCTAAATTGGGTGGTGGGCACCTGCCTTTCTGATGAGAAGTTTTTGCTCTTCAGAACTCACCTTAAAATGATTTTTTTAAAGCAAAAGAGGAAAGATTGAATGAGTCTTGTTATTTCATTAAATAGAATATTCCTGGGAACAGACTGGGGCAGATGAACTTTCTAACTTGACTGCATATAAATGAAAGTGAAATGGAAATATGATTTAAAAAACAATAATAAGTTTCAACATTGCAAAAAGCAATGAATGCATTAGAGGGATTAAAAAGTGTTAAGAATAACTGAGATGCTCAAAGGTCACTGAATTAATGTGTCATTATTGAAATGCTACATTATTGAAAGAATATGTTGGGATTTTATAGCTTGAGAATGCCAAGAGACATATTCCCCATTAAAATGTTCCAGAAGGTCTCTGAAGAAATAAAACTACCAGAACTTTCATCCTTTTCCAACCAGAGCCATGATGTCCACCCAGAGTTATAATTCGTCTTGATGTGACTTTCCCCGATGTATGGTCTGGACATGCTTCCAAACACAACGGACAGCCATACCCCCTCCCAATCTCCCCATGGACCAATGGAGCAGGCAGATAGTGTCTCCAGACACGTCTGCCAAATATCCCCTATCAATTAGACCTTCAGGAAGGCTAAGGGGGCTGCCAGCATTGATTCGTGTACAAGGTAGGAGGTAGGGGGCAAATAGCTGAATGGGTTTTCTTTTAATGTTTTATTAATTAGACATAGCCATCTAAATGGTTGGAAACTTCAAATGTCTTTGGCATGGGGTCAGAATCATAAAAGAAATGAACTCAACAAATTAAACTAAGCTTGAATGTTTCCTGTGTCTTCTTGAGTCCGGAGCCATTTTTGGTACCAGGATTTAAAGGCTCAGCCTCAGTCCCCTAATGCACCAACTGTAATTGAGATTCTTTATTTCTCTTTCCTTTTTTTTTTTAAGAGCCCTGGCCTGCTACAAATGTAGTGGCATTGATAAATAACTGTGTTTATTTTAAATAGGCCAAGAAGTACTCATCTGTAGAAAAAATTTGCTCAGCAAAATAAAACCTCCCTTGATTTCCTTCCCTGCCCCCCTTCTTTTCTAAGTTGGGCAAACAACAGGGCATATTGTTCCTTCAGGTTGAGTTTTCCAAATGGGTTCCCTAACCACTTCTCAGAAAGAGGGAGAGAGGTAAAGAAGGAAGGAGAGAGAGAGAGAGAGAGAGAGAGAGAGAGAGAGAGAGAGAGAGAGAGAGAGAGAGAGAGAGAGAGAAATCATTCCTAATGTTTGGAGAAAATCAGCATCCCCTCTAGGGAAATGATGGGGAGAGGTCTTTTATATTTTAGTTTAATCCTTCCCAATGTGACCTAAGAAAGAGGCAGCCAGGAGTGAGAGATTCCTCATCTCAGAAGACCTGGGTTCAAGTCCCACTTTCAGTTCACATTATTTGTATAAACCTGGATAAGTGAATTAACCCCTTAGTGTCACAGACAACTCTCTAAGATCCTAAATTACAGTGGATAGACACCTATGTGTTGACAGAGTTTTCACACTAGGAACTCCCTACACTGAAGAAAACTGAAGTTCTCCCTACTCATGGGGTAGGGGGAGGAAGTCTGTGATAGTTTTGCTTAATATCATAATAGTGGCAAAGGAGATGGAGGATCAATCACGATCACAGCTCATGATGGCCCCTGTACTTGGAGTATTTTTCTTCTCTTATTTCTTGGTTGTATTCTTACCCGTATTTTAAAGCTAAACAAAGTGCCACCTGCTCCAGGCAGCCCTCCCTGCCAGGAACTGCCTTCTCTCTCAGATCTCAAAATGTGCTTTGCTTTTCAGTCCTTGGATGAGCTTTCATATAATATTCTGCATGACAGTTCTTAGAGTCAGTGCCTCTTTAGAATGCAAGTTCTTCAAGGGTAGACTTTGTTTAATTCAAGCATTGTATTTCCTCCACCAGTTGAGAAAAATGATTATTAATAACCAATGATTTGGGGAGATTCAGAGTGCTGCCCTTTTTCTATTATCCCCACTTCAAAAATTCAGTCTCTGAAGGATGAACTAATTTACTCCTCCATCAGACCACATCCAACCTTACAAGAAATCTCTAGTCTAAGGTAAATTCCACTCAATCAAGCTTGGGTAGAGATAGATCCTTTGTCTAGATCGCCCAGTGCTGGGGGTGGTCTGGGTATAGGGATAGTTTCTCTGGCCCAGAGTGACATGATGGCACTTTCAGCTTGTTATGGAGTGGCTTTACTTCTCTTTCTAAAGTCCACTTCTCATTAATTGTTAAACAATCAGAGTTGCTTGCCACCCTCAGGAACACCCCTCTTCCATGGGCATATAAGCCATAAGCCCACTGCCATGAGGGGCTTTGGTATTCAAGAGTGTTACAGACCTCTTTTTATTAAAATACTAGCATTATTAATAAAATGACTAATTAGCCAGAAAGGCTTTCTATAGAACTTTTTAAATGTCACACAACTTTCACAGGCTTCTGGGTTAAGTAGGTGCTTAATAAATGTTTCACCAAATATAGGGATGAATGAATACTAATCACCTGGGGACACTAAAGGGAGAGAACAAATATAAAAATTGGACATACAAAGTAGAGACATAAAGACAAATCATATCTGGACAGAGGATTTCTATTTCAGAGAGAACCTTGTCTGATGGAGATGTTCAGTGTTTGGTGATTCACAAGAGGGTTGTTGTGGCTTTTCTTTGTGTTTCAATTCTTGTTTGGGAAAATGTCTTGAAATGTACAAAAGATACTTTCCACTTTAGCCATGGTCCAGATATCAAGGACAGTCATTTCTTTAGTGTGGGAATTCAGTCTACTATTGCAGCTCACTCAGGAGATAATCTTTAAGAGTTACTGGAGCCTCAAAGAGCTTCAATGATTTGCCCAGGGTCATACAGCTAGGCTCCATTGGAAGCGAAATTTAAGGCAGCAAGGCTACATCAGAGGTGACATTTGAACATTCCAGACATCTAGTTCAGCACTCTCTCTGCTTCACCACACATTCACACACACACACACACACACACACACACACACACACACACACACAC
>NW_020949602.1:7302077-7323849 GCF_900497805.2 Vombatus ursinus
ACACACACACACACACACACACACACACACACACACACACACACACAAGCACTCCTTGATGGCAATCATGGAAGGACTCTGAACAGGTGAGTAATATACTAAAGCAATGTTGATCTGGTCAAAAAAACTGATAGCAGTGTGCAGTAAATCAACCAATCAAAAAGTATTAAGCATCTATTATATGTCAGACACTGTGATAAGTGCTTGGGATACAGATACAAGAATGAAACAATCCTTACTCTCAAGAAGCTTGGGTTCTAAAGGAGAGAGTATGCACACATATATAAATATAATATGTACATGTATTTGCAGAATAATTGAAAATATAATATATATATACATATATACATATATAATAGTTATATGCACCTATATATAGTATACACACATACACAAATATAGGGTATATGGGGTGGTCAGGGAAAACTAGCACCTCTGGTAAGAGAGTTTGCTGAGCCCTTTTCAGGGCCGACCACCCACCTTTAGTTTCACCTCCCATCCAACGCTCACCTGTGGCTCCAAGAAGCTGTAGTATGAGCAGTGGCTATACCCCAGTAAACTGGTTTGGCAGATGGGCTAAACCAGGTTGAGGACAATCAATAAATCTCATATCTGTTGGTGAGTCAGGGTGGGATGTCTACCCCAAGCACGTGAAGCCTTTCCCTGGTGGAATGGTCAGATGAGAACAATTTGTTCCAAAGGCCATGAAGGTGACTGAAGAAGGCACTGTGGAGAGCTTAGAGCTTGGTCGGACATCAGAGACACAATGGTCATCCACTGCATCCTGGACTATCGCCAGCTGTCTTGACTTTTGTCTTGCCACTGGACTTTGATGTGAGAGTGAGGGTGATGACTTTTCACAACTCTACCTCATTTAAATCCAATTCACTCAAAAGTTGATATATCACCTGTGATGTCATTGGTCCTCTTCAAAAATAGACAAACAACAACAATATAGGTGTGTGTGTGTGTGTGTGTGTGTGTGTGGGTGGGTGGGTGTGTGTGTGGGTGTGTGTGTGTTAAATACAAATCACAGAGAGAGAGAGCAATGGAAGCTGTGAGAGATCAGGAAAGGTTTCATGTATAGAGTGTTGCTTTATGCTATATCTTGGAGAAAGAGAGGAATTCTATCTGGCAGAGGTGAGAAGAGAGGGCCTTCTAGATATGGGAGATGGCCATTTCAAAGGCATGGGGATGGAACATGGAGTGACTTGTGTGTAGAATAGAGGTCAGTTTGGCTGAATCCCAGAGTGTAGGAGGGGGAGTAACATCCATTATGGTTGGAAAGGCAGAGTGGGGACAGGTTGTGAAGGGCTTTAAAAATTCACCAGGAGAGTTTATATCTGATACTAGTGGCAACAGGGAGCCATTGATGGTTATCGAGTAGGGAAGTGACATAGCCAAATCTGTGCTGAAGGAAAATGACATCAGCAGCTATGTGAAGGAAGGACTGGCGTGGGAGAGACAAGACAGGGAGACCAGTGAGGAGGCTGTTGCAATAATCTAGGTGAGAGGTGATGAAATATGGGGGGAGGGTTTGGATGGGAAGGAGATTGTGGCCTGAAGGCTTAACAATTTAATTCAGTTCAACAATCACATATTAAACACCCACTATTGTTAGAGCCCTGACCTGGGTGCTGAGGATACTATTATAAAAAGGAGATCTCAAATCTCAAGGGATTTACCTCTTTTGGAAGAAATCTGAGTGTGACATATTATATCAGCAACATTGATGGTCAAAAGCCAGTATCCACAGAAACTCACAGAATTGGGAAGAAAAGAGCTCGTTCATCTTAAAGCAACATGGAATTGTGAGCTCTCATCACTGAGGTTTACAGAATCAGAATCTCAGAGATGAAAGGGACCTCAAAGTTCTTCTAGTCCAATCTGTCCCTCAAACAGGAATCTTGTCTCAACTATCCCCATCGAGTAGTCATCTAGCCTGCACTTAAAAACCTCCAGAGACAGGAAGCCCTGCCTTCTTGGGTAAGTAAAATCTGTCATTTCTAAAATAGAAAGAGTCAGAGTAATAGTCCTCGTCCCGGGCGTCATCTAGTCTTACCTCATCTGTATATAAGCAAACAACAGGGCATAATGAAAGACTAAAGCAGGGGCTCTTCACCTTTCATGTGTCATAGCCTCCTTGGTCAGTTTGGGGAATCCTATGGAGCCCTGCTCAGAGCAATGCTTTCCAATTCATAAAGGTTAAATACAAAGCATTACAAAGAAAACCAATGTTTTTTTTTTAACACACACACATTTATTAATTAAAAGACATAGTAGTAAACATGAAATATAGTCTCTGTGTAAATTACACATAAAAAGGTTTAAATGATTCTTCTGAAATTAAACTCACTTATATCATTTGCAGATATGATATATGCATTATGCCTGGCCTGCTCCAGGTCGAATTCTGATTGTGGTATTGAGCAAAGTACTGCTGAAACAAATGTACACATAAAATACATATATGGAATTGATGAAGAAGCCAGATATAGATTAGTAACAACCACTACAATTTTTATAAGAACAAATATGGGATATTAAATATTATTATCTTTTTAAATTTATTTTTAGTTTTCAACATTCACTTCCATAAGCTTTTGAGTTTTGACTTTTCTTTCCCTCCCTTCCCTTCCCCTCCCCAAGATGGCGTGCAATCTGATATAGGCTCTACATATACATACCTATTAAACATATTTTCAAATTAGTGATGTTGTAAAGAAGAATAAAAACCAATAGAAGGAACCACAAGAAAGAAGAAACAAAACAAAACAGAAGGAAAACAAAAAAAAAAAACAAATAGTATGCTTCGATCTGCACTCAAACTCCATAGTTCTTTCTCTGGATGTGGAAGGCATTTTCCAGCATGAGACTTTTGGATATTCTTAGATCCAAAGGACACCAATATTAAAAAAAAAAAAGTTTATGGACCCTAAATTAAAAATCCTTGCCCTAGGGAACCTGGCTTAAAATTTTACCACTGATACTCAATATCCATCTATGTGACCTTGTGAAAGAAAGTCAACTTCCCCAGGTCCTAGTAACCTTATCTATAACAACAACAACAATAATAGCATTTATGTAAAGCTTTAAGTTTTTCAAAGTGCTTTATCTGTTAAATCAATCGATCCTTACAACAACTCCGGGAGGTAGGTACTATAATTACAACCATTTTACAGAGGAGGAAACTAAGGTTGAGAGAGGTCAAACGACTTGAGTCACATGACTAGTGAGTATCTGAAGCCAGATTCTAACTCAGGCCTTCTAGACTCCAAGATCTCTGGTTTATCCACTATGTCACCTACTCGTAAATTCTCCATTGGCTTCTGAGCTTCCTTTCAGCTCCGTGTCTGTGGTCTTTTGATGTCATACTGAGGTCCAGGTGAAGGCACTTCTTTAAATTCACACAGTTTGCAAACAACAGAGCTTGAACTTGAACCTTGGTCATGGAGGAGTGGAAGGGACTGGAGATATTTAGCCTGGAGGAGAGAAGATTAAAGGGTGATGTCACGACTGGCTTCAAGAATGCAGAAGGTTTTCAGGTGGGAGGACAGAAGAGGATTTGCTGGTTTTCTTTGATCCCAGGTGAAAGATGTAGAAATAAGGAGTGGAAGTCCCAAACACACATCAGAATCATGTAGTTACAGAATTTTAGAGTTGGACAAGGACCTCAGAGGCCATCATATCTGATCTACTTGAATTAAAATGTCCTTAACAATGTAATTGACAAGTCATCATCCAGACTTTGCTTGAAGATTTTCAGGGAGTTACAGAAAACCAATGGTATGACTGCTTACTCTAGTTTACCTCATTAGAAAAGAAAAGATACCACCATTTCACTCATTTTGCCCTCCTTGAAATCAAAGATGAGAGCTGAAGAGGAAGAAGATGGTTGCCTCCAAAATTGCCCCTCAAAGTTGAGCCAGAGAGGGTTCAGCCACATGGCTTGTAGCTCTAAAACCAATAATGGATTCAGTTGGATGGGTGTTTACACAATCACAGAATCTAGGAGTTAAAAGGCATCTTAGATCCTATCTAACCCATCTTGAACCAGAAAAGGAAAACCCTCTAAAACATTTTTAATCAGTGACAAAAGCAATCTCTTGGTGGGGAGGGGGTTGTCTTATAAAGTCAACCCTCAGTAATGGTATTTGTCACAGACTCTCTTTCATACACATCTAGTGTATACACTTCTAAAGTTTTGGGGAAACTGGAAATAAAGAGGTCAACATACTCATTTTGTAGCTGATAAACTCAGAGAATGGACTTTCCTTCTAAGATAGGAATATCTAGATAATATTCTCCCATCTAGGTTTCCATGCTTCCTTACCCCACCCCCCCAAAAAATCCACAAACAAAAAAATAACTGTCTTTCTCTTCTTTGCCACCATGAAAAAAATGTTCCTTGCTCAAGCATTTTTACATCTTGCAAGGAGTGCTCAATATCATTGATTTAATGATTAATTCATTATGTTCCCCCCTTAAAAGCCCAGCATCAATTTCGAGTAGAGAATCTTGCTGCAATTTGGGGAAACAAAACCTATCGCTGACATCAATTATTTAAAGGGCAAGAACAAATAAATCTAAAAATAAAACCTTAGCTAATATTAAGAATGCCTGGTGGGGAGTGGGGTATGGGAGGAGGGGGAGGAGGAAAACCTGGGAAGAGGAATAGGATGCTGAAGACTCCAGAATGTTTTTGACTTTGCAGACCAAATAGAAAGACAATTCAGAAGACGGATCAAATGACTTTAGTGCTGTGGGGCCTGTCTGCTAGGCTATTTATCCCCATCTTACCACCACTCCCACACAACCAGACCCAAAGCCTGAGGAAGCATAGCCGACTGCTGGAGGTCAAGGTCTCCTCCAAGCACCAACAGACCACAATCTGGTTGGCACAAAGGTCAATGAGTGCTAATGGACTGCAAAAGATGGGGGATGGTGGGGAGGGTGGTGGTGGTGGAAATTCACTGAGGGATTGGGACCGTAGCAATCTCAGAGGCAGAAGAAGGCTCTGGCCACATGGTGTCACCCTTGATGCACAGTTGGGGCAGTCCATGACCTTCTCTGTGGCAGCAGGAAATGGGTTTTGGCTTCTCTCACTCCCTTCTATTCATTCACTACAGTGAACTCGCTGTGCTTCAGAAAGCTGGCTGATGGCTTTAAGTCCTGTCTCTAGGCACATACCTCCAGGCTTAGGAAGAGTGCCCAGAAAGTTTGGGTTGGAAGCCTCCCCAAGTGTGGGTGGGTGTGCTCAGCTGAAGGAAACAGGAATCATTGCAATTTTTATTTTTTTCCCAATCTTCTCCAGAAAACCATCAACCTGAGTTGGGTGGCTCATAATCCGCTGGTCCAGGGTGGCATTTACCTTGGCAGAGAACCATCTCCTGCTTCTTGGCTTGCTCAGAGAGAAGCTTATCATTGAGAACATCTGTCTCAACAGCCTTAAAAAATTCGCTGCACCTTCACACCTTCTACAGACATGGGTAGTTTGTGTGTGTGTGTGTGTGTGTGTGTGGTCAGAGACTGGACAAGGTATTTCAACACCCATGGCACCGAGGAAAATTTGCTTTCCCCTCTTCTTAAAATCATATCTTTTTGTGTCCTCTGACACTATATTCACAGCCTTCCCCTTGGCAACATCCTGCCTGACCCACTGGACATATTAGAAATCACGGGGCACTTAGGGCTAGTCCAATCTCTTTATGTTATAGAGGAGAAAACTGAGGTCTATGACTATTAAGTGACTTGGTCATAGGGAGTAAGCATAAGAGATGGGATTTGAACTCTGATCCTTTAACTTCAGAGCCAGGACTCTTTCCAACACAGCACCCTGCCTGACCCATTGATTACACCATCTGATTTTACCTCCTGATTTGTCAAGTCAAGTCATAGAATAAATTCCTATGTGGCTTGGAAAACAGAATCTTCTGGATTTAAAGCGTGTATATTCATAAACCTAGATCATCAGGACTGCAAGACTCTACTATACCACATTGCTTTTTATTCACCATTTCTTCTCCGAAATATAAGATGGAAAGGTACAGCTAGTTAGAAATTCATCTGAAGAAGGTCTTCTATTTTAGTGGACTAAAAATTCAGTGTGAATCAAGAGTGTAATATGTTAATCAAAGAAGCTAATTCAGTTTTGGGCTGCATTAAGAGAGGAAGAGTGTTTAAAATAAGAAATGTGTCCACTTATCCTTGGCTAAATCCCATTTGGAGTCTTGTCTTCAGTTCTGAGGACCATAATTTAGGAATGAAGTGGATTATCTGGAAAGAATCTGGTAGAAGGTAACCAGGATGATAAAAGTCCTTGAGATGACATCACAGGAGAATCAGTTGAAGGAACTGTTCACGGTTCATGATCAAGGTCATGAGCCTAAAAACTTTGCTTGAGCAATGGGAGTTAGTTATTGATGTTTCCAGGATCGTCATGTGAAAGACCAGTTCAGCTTTTAGAACTATACCAAAGTGGAGTGAGCTTCCATAAGAGATACTGGGTTCTCTCTCACTGGACGTCGTCAACAAAAGCCAGATGATCATTTGTTGGGGGTGTTGTAAAAGGGACTCTTGTGCAGATCTAGGCTGGACTAGAGGACCTCTATGCTCTTTTCTAGCTCTGAAGTTCTGTGATTCTGGGCTGTAATTCTGTTTCCCCATTCTCTGCTGTGAATCTAATTCCTAACAAGCATTTATGTAGGTCACTGTTCTAGGTACTGGGAGCACAAGTACACAAGTAAGACAGGAGAAGGAGCCAAGATGAAGAATAGCTTTCAGAAGATTGAGATAGGAGCAGAGATGGAAGGATAGGAGATTGTGGGCAAACAGGAGAAATTCAGACTTGAAAGTCATGGAGGTAGAATGGTTTGGGGTGATGGGGAGGGCTTAGGTATGACCCTCCCTTTGTAGGTAGCTGAGATAAAATGAAGATATAGATTGTAGGAGTTGAGGAAGTCCATCACAAGATAGGCAAGTAAGCAAATAAACATTAAGTACTTACTATGTGCCAAGCACTGTGCTAATCACTTGGGAGTACAAACACAGGCAGAAATAGACAGGCCCCGACCTCAAGGAGCTTACCTTCTAATGGGAGAAGACAATGCCTAATAAGGGGATGAAAATCTAGAGTGGGGGAGTTGGAAAAAGTAACTGAATAAGAGCATAATGGAGAAATCTAGAGAGTTAGCAACACAATTGGAAATTAGAAGTTCAATGAGGTATCCCCATGGATATTGAAATCCCCCAAAAATCTAGGTTTGGGATGTAGATAAAGCTCAGGAATCAGCTACTGAACTCCTCTTTAAAAAGAGAGGAAATTCACTTGGATGCTGGATGGTATCAATCATAAGGGTCTAGAAAGATTATTGCAGGTGAACGGAGTATTAGAAGGTCAATTACTGGGTGATGCTGACAGAGGGACAGCCTGAAAGTAGGAGCAAGGATCTGCCACTCTCTTCTCCTGACCTGAGATGTCAAAAGAACATGGGAGAAGTCAGGTATTGCAGATTTTTTTTCCATCATCAATGATACCAAGAGAGACAGTGTGGTGTAGGGGAAAGAGTACCAAATTTAGAGTCAGGAAGACCTGGATTGAAAAACCTGCTTCTAGTACTCATTAATTATTTGACCAGGTCAAGTCTCAGTTTCCTTATCTGTACATTCAGTTAATAACCTGTGGTCCTTGCCTCACAAGGTTGCTGTGAGGGTCAAATGAGAAAATGTATGTAAAATACTTTGCAAGCTGCAAAATGCCGTATAAATGTCAGCTATTGTTATTATTAAGAAACATTATTTCAAATCTACCAGCTTGGCACCCAATATGCTCTTTGCAGAAGTGATAGTGGCACTTAAGGAGATGACTTTGGGAAGAGTGACTGGACCCGACCCAGTGCACGGAAGAGAAATTGCTGAAATCACTGCTCAATTTGGAAAGGATATAAGCATCCATTTTCAAGATATCCAAGATGGGAATATACTAAATGCTAGGTGAAACAAATGAGCAATGTCATTATCACAAAAACAAAATTAAAAATGAGGCAGATGAACTTGAGAATATAAACAGTCACTAACTGTTTGAGGATCTCTTTGAAATATTTATGAGAACTGTCTTTGTGTTCATCATGGATGAGGATCTGTCATTGAGCATCTATTATGCACCTGCTAGTGCCAGGCACTATGCTAGAAACTGAGGCTACAAGCACAATAGTGAGATAGCTTCTGTCCACAAGCAACTCATGTTCTATCTGATTAGATACTATGTACATGTATAGGGATGAACAAAATACTGAAGTCCAACAGTACTAGAAGTTGATTCAGTATAGCAAAACTCCCTTCCATCAAGGTATATCCCCTGCGTTTGCTAAAAGCAGACAAAATGCCTTAATAGATGGACTTGCAGTGAAAATTTGTCCAATGATTCTCTGGTTATTTGATGAATTATATCATATCAGATATAAAACAAGGGGATACATGCTGTCCAAATGGTTTTGCCATTGGCAGGAATGACCTTCTAAGCCACCCCAAATGGAGATTCCCTAAGTAAGACAAAGCCCTCCAGATGCTATCAATTAAGGATGACAATGTGCTGATTGAGGTCCACCTCCAGAATGATACCTTGACTTTTCAGTGAGATTGAGGATCACTGAAAAGAGAATGGCCAAGCAATCCACTATGGAAAATCCAAGAGGATAAAAAATTATAGATTACAAGATTTTTTTTAAGTTGTGTAGTATATTGAATTATTCAAACAGGATAGGTAGTCTGGATAGGCATTGTGGATGGAAAATGGCCCAGGTACAGAACTGATTTCAAGGAGAAGAGTGAGCTAGGTTGCATTTGGAAAATCTCATCACTTTCATTGACCTCAAACCGCTTATTGGTTTAAACTACCATCTTTTCAATACTGATATCCTTCCAGGAATATTGTGTGACTGTAAGTCATACAATGCCATGTTTTCCAAAGATTAAGATTGTGGACTGTCCAAAGGGCAGTGGAGAAATAAGAATTTAGAGCAAAGCATATTACAAATATTACACCATCTGATCTTCATAGCAACCTTGGGAAATAGTTGCTGTTATTCTCTCCATTTCATAGAGAAGGAAATTGATAAGGCAGAGATTAAGTGGCTTGTTCACAGTCACACAGCTAGTAAGTATCTGAGGTAAAATTTGAACTCAGGTCTTCCTGATTCCAGGCCCAAACCTCTCTCCACTGTGCCACCAAGATGCATCATGGGCATCCATTGTGCCATATTACCAACGATGATTTGCGAACCATAAATGTCAACAAAGGTACTGTCAAGGTTTTGGATAAACACAAGAATAGGTAGGCCAGTCCAGATTGTTGTGATCACAGTATGTGAGTAGCCCTAGGTTGTAGTGGTATCCATGGAATCTTCAAAGACCTAGATAAAGTGCATTGGATGGATTCCTATCTCAAAGGATAATTTAATGGGGGAACATGAATAAGGATCACATCAGACAAAAAGAGATGATCATGAATTCAAATGTAAAATATTTCAAGATACAAAGATTTGTTCAGTTCTGCACTAAAGCCATGTTGATAGACATAAGGGTATTAGAGGCATCATGGCCCCTTTGACATGGAAATCCAGGCCTGAATCCCATCTTACTTGCAGTAGGATCATGGGCAAAATATTTAACCTGTCCGGTGCTCAATTCTCTCTTCTATACAATGGCCTATCTCTACTACCTGTAGTACCTTTCTCAGACATGTTAAGATCAAATGAGGAAATTCATGTAAAGTACTTTGCTAATAATAGCAAACACTTATATAATGCTTTAAAGTTTGCAGACCACTTTACAAATATTTTCTCATTTGTTCCCTTGCAACAACTCTGGGAGGTAGGTGCTATCATTAACCTCATTCTACAGTTGAGGAAACTGAGGCAAACAGAGATTAAGTGGATCGCCCAGGGTCACACAGCTAGTAAGTGACTGAAGCTGAATTTGAATTCAGATCTTCCTGAATCCAGGCCCCAGGACTCAATCCACTACACCACCAGCTGCCTCTAGAGCTTGGAATCTATCCATGCCTAACCATCTTATGCAACTCAGGTCCATGTCTTTTCTACAAATCTGACCTATGGGCCCACCCAACATTCTGGGAGCCCTACTACTTTTCTCTTGATGTTGAATAGAAACAGATGAAGTACACATGCAGTCCAGGAGTAACTTTAGTCTTGCTGCATAACTGACCTCTTTTTCTGACATACATTTCTCTGTGTCATCCTTTAGCGACTCGTGCATACTTTCTCCCTTTAACATATTTGCAGCCAACTCACACCCACCACACAAGCAAGATTGCACCTCACACCACGTCTTTACAGATCCTACTTTGGGTTTATTGTGCGTGTCTACTAAAAAAAAAAAGATTTGGTTTGGTCAGATATAATATGATCTTTGAGACTCTCCTCCAATGAGATGTCTTCCAACCCAGGAGTATTGAAGTGTCACTTAGGGCCAAGGTCAAGAGGTCACTTTGACCTCTTCCTGTTTAAAAATCCCCCAACTGAATTCATTGATGCCTGTGACTGTGAGAGAAGGTGTTGCAACTCCTCCCCTCCCCTCCAGCCCCCTGCATGGTGTTGATAAGCTAATTACCCAGCTAACTATGGGGAGAGAACTTGGTAGCAGGAACACACGTAACTGTGTAATTATCAGGGGTTCCAGGAGTCACTGTGTAATTATCACGTAGTTTTCATGAAACAGCATGTGTTTGCCTGTAAATATACAGTTAAGGGGTGTCACCACCATCAACTACTAAGGAGAACCAGCATCTGGCAATTATAGGCCCAGCTGTGGGGCCTTAGCATCAAACTTTTCCTTAAAGAAGACTAAGTTTTCTGAAGAGCCCACATTCATTGGAAAAACCCCAGGACTGTCTTTGGATTTGCTCAACCAAATCAACTTTTAGTCTCAGTATAAGATACTGGAACAGACATTCCTTGCGACTCATTCAGGAGAGGCAGTATGGTACAGTGAATAGCGACCCAGGATTGGTATCAGGAAGACGTGGGTTCAGATTCCTCCTTGGCCGTACTCTGGGCAAGAATTTTGGCCTCTCATTGTCCCAGTCAACTCTCTAAGACAAGATAAACTTACTCCTGCATCAATCAGGGAGAATTTTTAACCCTACACCAATGAGACCCTAAGTCTAGACCGTTCTTCTACCTCCCCCCTCAGCTCTTCACGTCCCCTTCCCCTGAAAAGTGTTCTTGCAGAAGATTTATTAAAATACTGAAGTATGTTGATAGGGTATAAACAATTGTATCCCCAGGTATCTTAGTGGTGACCATCATCCTGGAGAATAGAAATAGATTTCCCCACTGTAACCCATGAGCCATTTTCCCCAGAAGCTGCCATCTAAGATTTACAACACACTCCATTTTTAGCCCAGCATCTTTAGCCTCATTTAATGTCAGTGCTCCAAGGGCCCTTAAATGTAGATTCATAGATTTATTGATTCGTAGAATTTTAGCACTAGAAGAGGCTTCAGAGAGAATCAGCGCCAATCCTTCCATTTTACAGAGAAGGACGAATTTGTAGAATATGTTGGGAGAGCTTCAGAGACCACCTAGTAGAACCAGTCTGCACATAGTAGGTTTATTATGTTCTGTAAAATGTAACGTCCTTGAGGGCAAGGACTATTTCCCCTTTTTGTATTTGTATCCTCAACCCTGAGCATATTTTATTATAGGATCATCAACTTAGAATGAAAAGTGATGTCAGTGACCCTATGGTCTGAAATCCTCATTTTCTGGATGAGGAAATTGAGGTTGAGAGGCTGAATGACTTGTCCAAGGTCAGTAGCAGAAGAAAGATTTGAACTCAAGTCTTCATGGGATCATTGGATTCAGAGCCGTAAGGTACCTTAGAAGCCATTGATTCCAACATCCTCATTTTAATATTGACAGCAACAACAACAAAAACAATAGCAATAGCATTCATTTAGTTATGTAAGGTTCATAAAACACTTTAACAAATATCTAATTTTATCTATTTTTTTTCTGGTGAGGCAATTGGGGTTTAGTGACTTACCCAGAGTCACACAGCTAGTGAGTGTTACGTGTCCGAGGCCAGATTTGAACTCAGGTCCTCTTGACTTCAAGGCTGGTGTTCTATCCACTGCACCATCTGGCTGCCCCTAATTTTATCTTCCCAGTCACCCTAAGAGGTAGGTACTATCTTACAGATAAAGAAATTGAGGCAAACTTGCCCAGGATCATACAGTTAGTAAGCATGAGGTGGGATTTAAGCCCAAGTCTTCCTGACTCAAAATCTGGCCTTCTATCTGCTCTACCTTGCTGCCTCCCTTTTCCAGGACTACTGGTTAATGTTATTTTTTTTCTTTGTTATTATTTTAGCACTCTGCCCATTTCCACTTTGGAACTCTGTCTTGGGTCACTGAGAGCTAGCCCTGGCTTCCCTTAGCCTCTCAAGGACTGCTGATCTATCTCTTTGCCTGCTCCCCATGCATGGACATGTATGTCTTCTATTTTCCACCCTCTCAGCTTCTCTATAGGGTCTGGTCCTGTCTCTGTAATCCAATTATGATTCCTTGAGGCCAGGCACTGACCTTCATATGCCATATGTCAAGAAAGCAGTATATATGATAATGAGTGATATATCTATTGTATTCTAACGTTTATAAAGCAGTTTCCCTCACAACGATCTTATGAGATGAGTAGAATAAGGTGGCACAGGGCATAGAGTGTCAGGCTTGGAGTAAGAAAGAACTGAGTTCAAATCTGACTTTAGACACTTACTAGCCATATGATCTTGGGCAAGTCACAAACCTCTGTCTGCCTGGGTTTCTCCATCTGTAAAATGGGCATAATAATACCACCTACCTCTCAGGTAGTACAATGGATAGAAAGCTGGTACTTGAGTCAAGAAGACTTGAATAGAAATCTGGCCTCAGCACTCACTCTGTGACTCTGGGCAAATTACAATTTCTGTTTGCCTCAGTTTACCCATATGCAAAATCGATATAGTAATAGTACCTACCTCCCAGGGCTGTTGTGTAGATAAAATAAAATATTTGTGACTTACTTTACAAATCTTAAAGCATTATATAAATGCTTTTTTTTCTTTTTATTAAGAATTACTTTCATTTTACAGATGAGGAAATTGAGTCCCGGAGAAGTAAAGTGAATCAAAGAGGAAGAGAATTTGAGAAATACTCGATATCACTGGCTATCTACTCGTACTCTCCTAGAAAGTAATCCCCTCTATCACATCCCAAACAAGTGGTCGTCTGCTCAAGGCTCAAAGACCACCAAAGAGAAGGAATCCCCAGACCTCTTGAGGCCAAGTGACTTTGCCCACAATCTTGCAGCTTCTAAGTGTAGCCCAAGAATTGAAAGCCGAGCCTGGTGATCTCACGTACAGTGTTCATGAAATCGCCCCTCTGCCACCTGGTCGCGCTCTTCTTCCAGGGAGCAGACTTTGAAGGACTTCTTGATTTGACCAGAAATTCCTTTCTTATAGCTGTAAATAATTGATTGACTCCCATTCTCCTCCTCTCCCCTATAGTTCCTTGACCAAAGACCTCCTTCTCCAGTGCCCTTATGGTATACAGGTGAATTTGTTTTTTTTTATTTTATTTTTAATTTATGGAATAAAACAAGCATTTCCACAACATAGTACAATAAAAAAGATGATTGTACACAAAACTCAAATCTACTACACACAACTTGTTATTGCTTTCAAGTATACAACAAAATTATCGTGTAAATTTCTTTTTTTTCCTTTTCTCCTCCCTCCCACCCTAGAGATGGCTACCATAGGTTTAAAGATCATTCTAGTGGATCCCCAAACACTGGCAGGCCTTCTCAAGCTAGGAAGTATTCATTCATAGGCTGGACACCATAAAGACCATAATTTTGTAGCCTGAGGACCAGCCTTACTAAGTACAAAGGCTCAGTCCCATGTCTAAAGGACAATGAATTTTTCCATGGCACCAACTCTTGAAGACCATCCACAAAGACATAGAGGCCTTTGGATGGATGGGGTGAGTGGGTGCTACCTACATGGATGAGATCACAGATTCTTGAAACCCTGGAGTCCAGAGTGATTTCCATTCCTTCCACACACTCCCAGCACTTAGGAAAGTGCCTTTTAGTGAACAATAAATGTTTGTTGATTGATTAGTTCCAAAGAGTCTGAAGTGACAAGTGATAAATAAAGCCCAGTATACGGGCTAATGGAAGGAGGCCAGAAGACAGTACTGCCCCCTCAATCAGGGAGCTCTCCCCACTTCTAAGTCACCTCTATTTAAAAAAATTATTGATATCTTTTGTACTCATGTCACTTTAACATCCAAGGATGTCTTTCCCTTCTCCCTCATTCACTGAGGCATCCTTTGCAACAAAGAATAAAAAAGAAAAATAATAATACTTTAGTGAAGTCAACTAACATATGAACATATCAATGCATTCATGACAGTACATGTAATGTTCTACATGCACAGTGAGCTGGCTCTGCTAAGGGGCAGTAAGTGTGCCTTTTATAGCTCTTTTCTAAATCCAATATAATTATAATTATACAGCAGTGGCAATGATGGTTCAATTCATCAACCAACAAGCATTTCTTAAGTACCAACTCTGTGTCAGGTACTTCATTGGGTACCAGGGAGCCAGTTACAAAAATGAAATTGTCCTTGCCCTCAAGGTGATGGAGAAGAATCTTAATCTCTCTGAGACTCAATTTCTCTTTAAAATGAGGGCTAAGAGTTATCTATCAATTTGGTGATGGAATCAATCAGCAATGAACAAGCATTTATTAAACACCTACAGTGTGTCAAACCTTGTACTAAGAAGTGGGATTAAAAAGATAAAGATAGAAACAATCCCTACTCCCAAAGAGTTTACATTCTAATGGTGGAGACAAGAAGTTGTAGTCGTTTGCAATCCTTGTCTGCATTGCACTTGCCAGGGGTGGGGAACCTGTGCCCTTGAGGCCATGTGTGGCCCTCTAAGTCCTCATGTGTGGCCCTTTGATTGAATCCAAACTTCAGGGAACAAATCCCCTTAATAAAAGGATTTGTTCTGTAAAAGTTGGATTCAGTCAAAAGGCTGTACCCAAGGACCTAGAGGGCCACATGTGGCCTCGAGGCCTCAGGTCCTCCACCCCTCTGTCTTGGCTCGGCTTGCTTTGTTCTGCATCAGTTCATGTAGTTTCCCATGCTTCCCTGAATTTCTCACATTCATGTATTTTCGTAGTGACCTTCCCAACATCATTAAGGCATTGACCTTTCATCTTATAAAATACTTGCCTCTTTATTCTCATTTGCTCACAAATACTCAGTCAAGTATACTGGGCAGGTATCATGATCCCGTTTTACAGATGAGGAAAATAACATTTAAAAGATACATTTATTCCTTCCTTTAATTTTTTTTCATTTAACAAAAATCTGTTTTTCTCTTTCTCTTACCTACACCCCCCCCCAATTTGGGGAGGGAGGGGAAGAGAAAGACAAAACTCTTATAATAAATACACTTAATCAAGCAAAACAAATTTTCATATTGGCTGGAAATAGCATGTCCAAAAATGGGTGTCCCATGCTGCTCCCTGAGTTCATCATCTCTGTCAAGAAGTAAGTTGCATGCTTCATCCTCAGTCCTCTGGAATCCTGATTGTTTATTGCATAGATCAGAGATTTTAAGTCTTTCAAAGTTGTCTTCCACATATAGTTATTATAAAAATTGTTCTCCTACTCTAATCACTTAACTTTGCCTCAGTTCATACAAGTCTCTTAATGCCTCAAATTAGAACATTTTCGTGAGCAGTGACTCCTTTCGAACTTATGAAATGAACCTCAACAAAGCCACCTTTCTGTCGGGGTCGCTTTTAGCATTCCTGAGGCGATCATCCCACAGTCCCAGAATTGTCCAACATTAGAATATGAGCTCCTCGGAGACAGGCACTTTGTTTAGCCTTATCTTGACCCCCAGTGCTTAGTGCAGTGTGTGGCACATAGTAGGCACTTATTAAATGCTTGCCATTGTGTATATTGTCATTTTGAATCTGTTTACTCCGCCCTGCTTTGGGTCATATGGATCTTTCCATGTTCCTCTGCATTCCTTACATTTGTCATTTTTTTTATTGCACAATTTTTCATTATGTTCATAAACCAGAGTTTATTCACCCATTCCCTCAATTGATGCCAACCCTTGGATTTTATAAAGGTGAAAATTAAGTCCCCACGAAGTAAAGTAATTTAGCTAAGGTCACTAGTAAGCAATCTGGTAGATAGCTCAGCTGAGATTTAAATCTAAATCAGCTGACTCCAAATCCCAAGCACTTTATACTACTAAGTCCTGCTGCTTTTCCTTCTGGGGAACCTGCACATTAGTGATTTTGATGAAAAAAAAATACCATCTTCAGAAGGACACCCCCTTTGGATTCTCAGAGCACCCATTGCCCTCAATCTAGTAGGTGACAGTGAAACTCAGCGTGCTGATTAATGGGGACGAGGGATAAGGAAGGAATCACCCATCCCTGAAATGAATTCAGTTCCGGGGAAGCAAATTCTTCACTGCAGACAGCCCCAGCTCCCATATTTAGAGAAGGAAGTGAAGGAAACACACATACTACACCGTGTCCAATTGAGATTGCAAAGAGAATTTAGGACAGGAGAATGTAATTACCCCCACTGGAACTATGCCAGAGCATCAGGGTTAGACACCCCTATGTTACCCAGAAAGACAGAAGTTTCGGTAATTCATTATAACAACCACACTCTTCCTCTCAGCCCCCTCCCAAACTCCCTAACTCAGCTCCCAAATAATGAATTCCATATGCTGGACCCTTGAAGAAATAGAGTCTTCAGAATGCCCTGTCTTCTCTAAGCTGTCTCATCTGACATGCCCCCACAAAGCATTTGTCTCAGGATGCTTGTATTGCTTGGGAGCATAGAATCTTAGATTCAGAACTAGAAGGGCCTTTAGAAGTCATCTAGATTAATCCTATTGTTTTACAGGGGAAGAAACTGAGAGCTCTGAAGGTTAAGTGACTTGTCCAATGGTGTAGAGTCTGGTAGGACATGTCAGGACAACGTTCTCCAATGCCACATCCACAGTACCATGCGGTCTCCCTAGATTTAGCAGCTGCTGGACAAACACCAATTCCAAATGGTCCAGGAGGGTTTGACTCATTCACAGGCTTCCTAATCAACAAAGGACATGGAGGAGGGAGGCAAAAGTTCAGATATGTAGGAGGGCTACATCACCACACACAAACAGTGCTTTGCCTCTATCTCCTCTCTTGAAATACAGCCCGTGGTGCTATTTGTCTGCCATGGAGGGAACAATAAACCCCAGTATGGAAAGAGGAATGCAAAAGCCACCTTTCTTCAGCAGAGAAGAGAGAGTTTTAAAATGCAAGGCCAGAAGGGAGAACTGTCCCCCTGACATCAGGCTTGGAGAGGATATCTTATATGACAACATGGTTTGTGTATTGCAATGGAAATGCTAAAGTTCCAATTGTCAAAGATGGTCCAGCTGGATGCATCTGATACCCAAAGTATACCAGGATGCGGCAAAACATTCTATACCAATGCATCTGTTAATTTCTTAAACTTATAAGCAGATAACCAAGCAGGATGAGCAAGAAACCACAGGGACCAAGCAGAGCATCTCACAGAATAAGAGGATTTGAGAGTTGGGAGAGACATCATTAGCCAGTCAACCAATTCATCTCACACATGAAAGGAATTCCTACTCTAGCATCCCCAGGCAGCGATTATCCAGCCTCCCTTTCTCCCCAGGAAGAGGAAGTCATCCACATCACCTCCGAAGACAGCCAGGTCCATTTTGGGACAACCGTAATGGTGAGGAATGCTTTTTCTCCTGACCCTCAGTATAAACTTACCTTTTTGCACTTCCTTCTCTCCTTCATACTCTTGGTGCTGCTCTCTGGAACCGAGCAGTACAAATCTAATCCCTCTCCTACATGGCAGTCCTGCACATATTTGAAGATATGTTCCAACCTCCTCCTCCCCAGTTTCTCCAGGCTATACATGCTCTGACCCTTCAACTGATCCATATAAGACTACTGAGCTAGAAGGCATATTACAGGTCCATCTACTCTGACCCCCTCATTTTCTAAAGGAGGAAATGGAGACCTAGAGAGAAGAGATCATCTTCCCAAGATCAGAAAGTTAGCATGGGGGTAGGGGTGAGGAATGGGGATTTGAATCCAGATCTTCTGACTTGAGAATTAAATCATAGGGTCTTTGGATCTGATGGGACTTTAAAGGCCATCTGGTTCAACCTCTTTTTTTTTCTTTAGGTTAAGTAACTTGTCCAGGGTGAGCAGAGAATGAGTGACTAAGCCTACATTTGAACCAAGGTCTTAGGACTTTAAATCTAGGCTACTTTCCACTACATGATGATGCCTTTTAGTTGTGGTCTTTCTAATGGAATCCCAGGACACTGGAACTGGAAGAAACTCTGAGCTCATTTGTCTCTATCTCCTTTATTTTATAACCAAGAATTTGTGAAGGGATATGAATTGGCTGAGATTACACAGTGAATTAGTGGTGTAAGTACCTTTATAAGTGCAGAAAAGCATTCATACCTCTCAGGTATTGCTAAGTTCCTATATCAATTCCCAAAGTCCAGGACTTAATGGCTAGAATTCATATCCAGTGCCCTTATCACATGAAAATGGTCTGAGGGGAGAGATTTTAGCTCCTTCCTCAGCTAGAGATAAGAGCCAAGAACCCTTTCCCACCCTCAAACATACCAAGTCTGAACAATATTCGAAGGTGGAGGGGCATTTTAGCTAAAGATCAGAGAACACCCAGTTGGAGAAAAAAAAAGGAAATAGATGGTTATCTCCAGGGAAGTGGCTTCTGAGTTCATCAGGAGGTTGAGATGATCAATGCTCCCCTCTCCTACGTCAGGCAGCACCGAGGAGCTTCCCATGGGGATGTTTTAATACCCAGAAGCAGCTGGAAGGGAAGAGAAGAAATGTATATATGACATGGGATATGGACAGCTAGAAAAGGATGAGAGCTGGAAGGGCCCTCAAAGGTCATGTAGTCTAGCCTCCGCGTCCTACTGAAGAGGCAACTGACCGACCTACCAGAGATGCTGTCACGACCAAGGTCACCCGGGTAATAATCATACCAACAGCAACTCATATTCACCCTTTTAGCACAGTGTAACCTGGTGGGTCACATGCTAACGTGCTAATTGATGAATCAGAAAAAACTGGGTTTAATCCCTGCCAGTGACTCTTATCAGTTATGTCATCCCAAGTATGTCACTTAAGTGAAGCCTCGGGCCCTGCTTCTCACCTCCTCCAAGGCTGAACTCTCTCTTTATGCTCCTCCTGCTTCTCTCTCTTACCTCCTCCCCCACCCTTCTCAACTCCACTTTTATGTATTGTCTTCCTTTATGAGACAGGGCAGGGATTATCTTACTTACTTTGTATTTGAATCTATGGTGCTGCCTTGCTCAGTGACTGGCCTTCTCTCTCTCTCTCTCTCTCTCTCTCTCTCTCTCTCTCTGTCTCTGTCTCTCTCTCAACTAATTTGAAATCTCTGAAGCTCAGCCTCCTCATCTGTAAAGTGAGAATAATAATAGAACATGGTTGTTATTAGGTTTGAATAAGATGATCTATATAAAATTTGTCCCAAACATGAAAATGCTATAGAAATCACAGTTAGTGTTATTGCTGATGTGGTTTAATCAGATTTCTTTTCTAACTCCTACCCAGTGAAGGGTTGGGGAAGGAAGGATTCAGTTCAACCAGCACTTATCAAATCCCAACTATTTGCCACCCAATGTGCTAAGTGACAGAGGCATGGACACACAAATGGAGATGCAAATTCTTGCCTTCAAGGAGTTTACATTTTGTCAGAGGGTGATGAAGTTGGAATGGACAAGGAAATAGAAGAGTTAGCTTTGGAATACTTGCCAAGGAAGTCAATCTTTACTGAGGTGTTGAAAGGAGGTAGGGGGCTTGTGAATGAAAGGATGTGGGCAGGGAGTGGGGAGAAAAATCATGCATGAAGCAGACATCATGGATAGAGGGTCAGCAAGACCTGGCTTCAGTTACTACATCTGACAGAGTATACACAATTCTGTCCCAATAGCCTCCAACTCTGCCTAGAGAAGGGACGTATTTGTTTGTTATCTATCATCCAATCCCATTGCCGGCTTCTAAGTTGGTTTACAAGTAAGCAGCTTTACAGGAAATATGCTGTGGGAAAATAGTTGCCTTGATTCTCAAATCCTCGAAGGGTTGGCTGCATTGGTCCAAGGGACCTGTGATAAAAATTCTTTAGTGGTGCCTCAAGCAGTAAATAATTGTAGAATATTATGAATGGTATATTAAATTACCCTGGGGGTCATAACACATTTTTTTATTATTGTTGTTATTGAAAGAACCAAAACAAAACAACAATAACAACAAAAAAAACATTTGAGAAGTATTGCTCTAAGATTTTTACTTAAAATCACCCCAATTTCTTCCCCTGAAGACTTCCATCCACCTTTTGCACATTGGTTCCCAAAATGAAAGGAAGGAAAACAAAGTTTTCTTGCTCATATTAGCAGTGGAAAGAAGTGATAACAGTTATTTTTGACCAGGGGCTAATGAATGGAATCCCAGGTCATTCCCCAGTCCTGGACAGAGGCCTGGGTCAGCACTACTGTCCACATATTCCATGGTAACTTTGCAATTTGGGAGCTCTGGCAAGTACAAAGAATAAAGCCAGTAGATGCAGCATTTGATGGAACTGATTTGCTTATTTCTTTTGACTTTCTATTGCCCTCAGTGTTTTCCATCATCCCAGCCATTTACAATATTGCACATAAAAGTAAAAATTTTATTGAACAATAAAAATCTCTCTAATAAAATAAAGGTGGTAAATCCTTCCAAGTGGCATCTCAGAGAGCTTTTTCAAAGAAAGGAAGCCCATTTTAAGGAAACCAGCTTGAGATATGAAGTGAGGGCACTGGTTTTAGGATAATATTTAATCAGAGTAAAGAAAACAACAGTTCTCACCCCACTTCCCAAACATAGCCACCATCCCTAAAAAAACCCCAATTGCCTAGATAGAAGAAAAAAAAACATAGAAAGGTAAATAAAGGGGCTAGTAGGTTCAGTGGATCCCACTTCCTTATGCTTCTGTAGCTATTGACTTTCTGCTCCTTCAATTCCCAGCTCTCTGTGAAGTCTGGTCAGTGAAGGGATTTACAGTGTCCTCAGTGACGTGTCGTTCTCCATCTATCAGAGGGAAAGTACTGGTTTGACAGCAACTTGCTGTGGACAATGGGCCAGATTTGCCATAATAATAATGATGATGGTGATGATGATAATAATAACAACCATAATAATAATTTTAACAGGGTACAGCCCCTCACATCCATCATGGTCACTGCAGCATTTTCCCTTCTTGAAAAATAAGATGTTTAGCTAAGGCTGCTAATTCTTTGAAGCTCTCATCATTTAATGTCTAACCTTGTTCAGGGTAATTATTTCTATCCATTATCCATCATACTAAAAAATGACAGCTTGGGGACAAGGAGACTTCTCAAGCAAATGTTTTAAGACAGTGCGTTAGGTTGCAGGCACTGGCAAATGTTAATTAAATTATGTAAACAATGGCTCTTAGTGTCAATGCAGTACAAGGGAGGATGGAGAGGAAAGGGAACAATTTAATAACTTTAAAACCATTTATTTTTCCAAAGAAGAAGAAAAGAAAGGGGGGAGAGAGAGAGAGAGAGAG
>NW_020949602.1:7323949-7362651 GCF_900497805.2 Vombatus ursinus
AGAGAGAGGGAGAGAGAGAGAAATGAGGGAAGAGAAAGAGGAGGGAGAGAGGAGAGAGAAAGAAAGAAAGATAAAAGAAAGAAACAAAGAAAAAGAAAAGAAAGAAACAAAGAAAAAGAAAAGAAGGAAAGAAAGCTCCAAGCTTTGAGTTTTATTTTGATATTTCTAAATTTGGGGTGCAGTTGAGTTGGTGAGCCCTAGTGTGACAGTGGAAAGAGGATTGGACTTGGAGTCGAAGGATGGGCATCCAAATCCTGGTTGCCACTTGCTACCTGGTAGTCTTGGGAAAGTCATTCTATTTCTCTCTGCCTAAGTTTCCACCTCCATTAAGTGAAGGGGTTGAGTGCAAGACCTCTGAGGTTCTTCAAAGCTTTAAAATTCTATGATCCAAGGTCACTGTCAATTCTCCCTTTCCAAGTTTTCGAGTAATTCCCAGCATCACACTGCTTTGTGCTCCAACATTCTATACACTCAAGTCCTTTCTAGTTCTGAAAATAATTGGCCATGACTTCTATTAAATGTAAGTCCACTACTGGTATTTCATTCACTCATTCAAAACTGTGTGTTGAGCACCTACCATGTGAGTCCTTGTACCACCCAAGTGTGTGGAAATGAAGGAACTAAAATCATGAAAAATGTTTTGGAAGGAGTATTTCCCTGGGAGTAAAGTGACTTGAATTCTTGTCCTGGCTCTGCAAGAAACAAGGACAAACTTTTTGAGAAGCACAAGCTCAGTAATGGATCTTGTTCATTCATGCATTGGTGCTTTCATCAAGTCAAGGAATGATATATGTGTGTGTATGTATATAAACATATATGCACATAAATGTATAAATATGTGTGTCTATATATATGTGGAGAGAGAGAGAGAGAGAGATGATAGATTGGAAAATAGGTAGGTGGTACAGGGAACTCCAAAGGGAGAAATTTCTTGGACCAAAGCAAATTAGTAGGTGCAACTAAAAAGTCTACCAGGGTCAGCTAGGTGGTACAATGGATAAGAGTCCTGAACTTGGAATGAGGAAGACATAAGTTCAAATGTAGCCTCAGATACTTACTAGCTGTGTGACCTTGGGCAAGTCACTTAACCTCTGTTTGCCTCAGTTTCCTCAACTGTAAAACGGGGATAATACTAGCACCTACTTTTCAAGGTTTTTGTGAGGATCAAAGGAGATAATATTTATTGAGTACCTGTCATGTAGTAGGCACTATATAAATGTTAGTTCCTGCTACTACTAATATAAATACTTGTAAAAGCAAATAAAGAGGTTGTGACTTATTTAGAGTCACACAACCAGTATGTGCCAGAGACAGGACTTGTATCCAGGTCTTCTTCACTCCAAAGTCAATTTTCTATTTACTGTGCCAAAATAGAGAGATTATTAGAGATATATGATAGAGATGTGAGTTAAAGATAGATTATATATAGATGTACATACATTAGCATATTCATATGTGTCTATATGAAAAGAAAGAGAAATAACTTGCAGAGAAAGAGAAACAGGGAAAGGAAGGGAAGAATTGTGTAGAAAGCACCTACATATGGACATTATACAGATTCCAAGCTAAATATGCAAGTACCAGCTAGTTCCATTCCTTTTTACTCATTCTACATTAGTAAACTTTCTATTAGATTGTAAATCCATCGAGGTGAGGAATGCTGTCTTGGGGCAGCTAGGTGGTAGAGTGGATAGAGCACTGCAGTCTGGGAGTCGGGAACATCTGAGTTCAAATCTAGCTTCAGACACTTACTCGCTGTGTGACCCTGGGCAAGTCACTTCACCCTGTTTGCCTCAGATTCCTCATCTAGAAAATGAGCTAGAGAAGGGAAATGCAAACCACTCTAGTATCTTTGCCAAGAAAACCCCAAATGGGGTCACAAAGAGTCAGACATGATTAAAAAATGACTGAACAACAACAAAAACTGTCTAACTCATTTTTCTATTTCGTCTGAGTCTAGCAAAGTACCTTGGGAAGCATCTCATTATCATAATGGATAGAGCGCTGGATTTGGAGTCAAAAAGACCAGAGTTCAAATCCTGCCTCAGGCATTTATCAGCTGTATGACCATGACAAATCACTTGACTTCTGTCTGCCTCAATTTCCTTAATTGTAAAATAGGGATGATTCCACCTACCATGCAAAATTGTTATGATCAAATTTGACATGATTTCCTCAAATAAAATAACATACTTTAGGTACTTTGCAAACCTTAAAACACTATGCAAAGATTATCTAGCAGTATTGTTGTTATCTAGTTGTGTTGTTTTTATATTGTTGTTGTTCTTGTTTGCTGTTCCTCCTTTGTTCCTGAAGAGGACCAATGACGTCAGGAGGGTGATGTCTTGACTTGTGAGTAAATTGGATGTAAGTGAGGCAGAACCACGCAAAGTCATCAGCCTCTCTCCTCCAGAGTCACCACAGTCCAAGGGCAAGGCATAAGTCAGAACAACTAGAGATGTCCCCCTTATGCAGTGGGAGACCTTCTCCTTTTTAAGCTGAGGTCTTTCCCAGATCTCAGTTTGTCTCAGGCAACACCCATTCAGTGATCAAAGGCTATGCAAGAAACAGTAAGTAAACCTTAAGTCTTTTTCTATTGAATGTGGGTTTGAATTAGATGATCTCTGAGATTCCTACCAATATTGACTTTCTATGATTTTATAATATTCATTTAATAGATTCAGTTCAACTGAAATTTATTAAGCAAGTACTCACCATTTGCCAGTTGCTAGGGAAATAGACATAAATGAAATGGTCCCTGCTCTCAAGAATTTTTGGATAGGGAAATCAAAAGTACACAAGTCAATCCTCAATGTTTATGAGTACATTCGGTGTAATTTCAGGCAGTAGGGCATTAGAAACTTTTGAGACCATCATAAGCCTTATGTAGGTAGTATAACTGGGCTGAGCCTTGTGGGAAGCTGGGAAGTCTAAGGAATTAAATAGAATTTCATTGAATTCAAAGGACAGAGGCAACATGATTCCAATCCATCCAAGCTCCTACTAGCAGAAAAAACAGTTTCTGAAAAATGGGGAAGATAAAGGGGATATATGTCTTTATTTTGAGAAAGAAATTGAGCTTAATTTCAAGACTAATATAAAAGTAGGGAAATGGCTACAATGGGGCAAATCATGAACCATCCCAACCTAAGGTTCAAAGTATGTGGAAAAGAAAATAGATTTGGCTTAGGACAGTGGATCTCATGAATTTTCATTTCAAAATTAGCTGCCACTACAAAACTCAAGGTTCTGAATTTGGATCTTCCCAAAGCAAGAAACACTCTAAGAAGGCCCATATTGTTTTGTTTTTAGTTGATATTTTTAAAAAATCTTTCATTTCTGAATACTTTCCACCCTTCCCATACCCGGAAATCTCTCATCTGTAACAAAGAATAAAAAGAGAGAGAAAAATAACAAATCAAACAAATCAGACAGCATATGAAATATCCCATGTACATTTTATTCAGTCATTTTTCAGTCAAGTCTGACTCTTCATGACCCCATTTGGAGTTTTCTTGGCAAAAATATTGGAGTGAGGGGGTGGAAATGGACATTCAGTGAAATAGAGGACTTTCAATCATTCTTGATGAAAAGACCAGAGTTGAATAGAAAATTTGGCTTTCAAATACAAGACAGAAGAGAAGCATGGTAAGGTAAACAGGAAAGAGAAATAATAAGGGACTTATTAAAATTGAACTGTTAATATTCCTACATGGAAAGATGATATTTGTAACTCATGAGACCTTTGTCAGTATTAGGGTAGTTGGAGGGAAGAAAAAAAATAGATAGATAGATAGATAGATAGATAGATAGATAGATAGATAGATACATAGATAGATAGAGGGCACAGGGTGAGTTGAAGACGAAGGGGTGATATCTAAAAAATAAAATTAAGGAGTGAGAGAATATTATACTGAGAGAAAGAGAAAGGGAGAGTTAGAATGGAGCAAATTATCTCACATAAAATAGACAAGAAAAAGCTTTTACAATGGAGGGGAAGTGGGGGAAGGTGAGAGGGAATGAGTGAATCTTATTCTCATGAGATTTGACTTAAGGAGGGAATAACATACACACTCAATTGGGTATGTAAATCTATCTTACTCTACAAGAAAATAGGGGAGAAAGGGGATAAGAGGGGGATGATACAAGGGAGGGCATATTGGGGGAGGGGGTAATCAGAAGCAAACACTTCTGAGGAGGGACAGGGTCAAAAGAGAGAATAGAATAAACAGGGGGCAGGGTAGGATGAAGGGAAATATAATCAGTTTTTCACAACATGACTACTATGGAAGTGCTTTGCATGACTTCACATGTATAATCTGTATCGAGTTGCTTGCCTTCTCAATGAGGGTGGGTGGGGAGGGAGAAAGGGAGAGAATTTGGAACCCAATGTTTCAAAAACAAATGTTAAAAATTGTTTTTACATGCAACTGGGAAATAAGATATATAGGCAATGGGGTATAGAAAGCTATCCTGCCCTACAGGAAAATAGAAGGGGAAGGGCATAAGAGAAGGAGAGGGGACAGAAAGGAGGGCAAATTAGGGGAAGGAGTATTCAGAATGCACGCTGTCTTGGGGTGGGGGAGGGGTGAGATAGGGAGAAAATTTGGAACTCAAAATCTTGTGGAAGTCAATGTTGAAAAATAAAAATAAATAAATTAATACGAAAAAAAATATTGGAGTGGCTCACAATTTCCCTCTCCAGCTTATTTTACAGATGAGGAAACTGAGGCAAACAAAGTTAAATGATGTGCCCAGAGTCACACAGCTAGTAAGTGTCTGAGGCTGGATTTGAACTCATGAAGAGGAGTCTTCTTCATTCCAGGCCCAGCACTGTATTCACTCTGCCCTTTAGCTGCCCTTATTCTTTGTACACAGTTCCCCACCTTTCCCAAGAACAGAAGGAGGTACATCTTCTTAACGGCCAAACTTCTTAGCCATTGCAGTCATGCTGTGTTCAGTTTAATTTTGCCACTGTTTCCATTTCTATTGTTGTATTCACTGTGTGTATTGTTCTCCTGGTTCTTTTTGGGTCACTCTATCAGTTCATGTAAGCGTTTCCACACTTCTCTGATTTCCTCATGCCCATTGTTTCTTACATGGTAATGATATTCTATTACATTCCTGTACCAAAATTTGTCTCGCCATTCACCAGCTGTTGGTCATCTATTTCCATTTTGGTTCTGTGTTACCACATAACATGCCATGAGTACCATTTTATTGTCATATACACAGGACTTTTCTGTCTTTGACCTCTTGGGTCATATATCTAGCAGGAATATCTCTGGTTCAAAGTGGAGACCAGAGGTTCTTTCTCTTGTTTGTTCCATGGACCCTTTTGACAGTTTAGTGAAAGCTATAGACTCCTTCTCAAAATACTGTTGGTAAATATATAAAATAAAATATATAGAACTATAAAGAAAACCAATATAGTTATCAAAAGTGAAATAATTATAAAATATATTTTTGAAAAGTTCATAGGCCCCAAGTTAAGACCCCTTAGAGGTAGATTTTATGCTTTTTTTTCTTTTTAGCACAAACCAAAGAATTCCTTTCCAGAATTGTTGAACCAATACTCAACAATGTATTAGCATGACTAAGTCTATATTACTATGGAGGGTTAGACAGCAGTTTAGTTTTTGGCCAAATAGCAACATCGTAAAGCAGAAGAACTTTAAATGGGGTGCCCATGGGAAAGCTTAATTAATCCAATGTGGAGTCAGTTATTCCTTGCTCCTTAAATAGTCACTTATTAAAACACCTTTATGCCAGGGTCAGTTTAGAATAATAGGAATGGCACATAGTAAACCCTCCTGCTAATTCCAACCAAGAATCACAGAACCATTTAATAATCCCGGTGTTAGAAGGGTCCTTAGAGGCCATCTTGTCCAATTCTTCCTTGAAGAAAAATCACCTCTGTATAACAATAATAGTTTTAATGTTTGCAAACTACTTACCTTTTCTATGTCATTTGATTCTCCCAACAATCCTGTGAGATAAGTGTTATTTTTATCTCCATTTTACAGATGAGGAAGCTGAGGCTGAGAGAGGTTAAGCAATTTGGTCAAGGGTCATAGAGTTAGTAGGTATCTGAGGCAAGATTTCAACTGAGTTTTTCCTGACTCTAGCACGCCATCCATCATGCCTGGTTATATCACACCCAATTAGAGGTCAACCAGACTCTTCTTAAAGACCTCCAGTCAGGGGGAGCTCACTACCTCTTAAGGCAGCCCATTTTGCTTTTGGATGGTTCTAATTCAGGTAGGAAGATTTTCTTTTCTTTTTTTTTATTTTCCATACATCAGTTCAGATTCTGCCTCTTTGCTATTTCCAACTAGTTGTGCTCCTTAGGGCTAAACAAGAGAAGTCTGCTCCCTCTTCCACATGACTTATTTTCAAATAGCAGAAGACAATAATTGTGCCCCTTTCAAGTTTTTTTTTTTTCTCCAAGCTAAACATCCTAGTACCTTCAGTCTATCCTAGGACACCCTGATTCCTATTCTTGTCAGTATTCTGGCCTCCCTCTTCTAGATATTTCCAAAGGAAAATGGACCCACCAAAAAGCAATAAGTTGTTGCTGTTCTGTCTCGTCCAATTCTTCATGTCCCCATTTGGGGTTTTATTGGCAAAGGTTCTGAAGAAATTTCCTTCTCTAGATCATTTTACAGGTGAGAAAACTGAGGCAAAAGAGTTAAGAGACTTGCCCAGAATCACATAGGTAGTAAGTTTCTGAGACCAGATTTGAACTCAAGTTTTCCTGACACCAGGCCCAGTGCTCTAACAATTGCACCACCCACCTGCCCTACAGAAACATATAGAAAACTACATTTGTATTGAGACTCTGTGGGTTCCAATTCTGCCTTTCCAGGTACCACCTGTATGACCTTGAGCTACTTACTTCTCTCTGGCCCTTAGTTTCTTAATTTCACCAGCACCCTGGAGGATTCCTCTGTCCTTGTGGCCCCTTCCTTTGATTGGTCAGTTTCTCCCAGAACTTCCATTTTGAGAAAGGCCAGCTTCACGGTCAATCTTCATCTCCTTTTGTGGCTCTCTGACTCTTCAGCCTTCTCCACCATGGGCCCAGGTGGGCACCTTCTCCCCTCCTCTAGTTTTTAACCTCCCTCTTATGCGTTGCCTTCCCTCATTAGAATATGGGCTTGGTGATGGCTGGGACTGTCTTTCTGTATGCATTTGCTTCTTCAGCGCTTAGCACAATGCCTGCCACATAATAATTGCTTAATGAATGCTCATTGATTTGGCTTGACTTGAAAGAGATGAGTGTACATGACTGCAGCTGTGAATCTACGCCCCTCTGCTCCGTAAGAGCTTTATCTGGGAAAACCAGGGTCTGAAGCTCAGAGATGAAGAAGAGTGAGCTGTATGTCATCAGTGAGCATCGCTATCATGCTTAGGCCTTTCTTGCTGAGAGGTTTTGGTGACCTCATCTCCCTGCTCTATCAGCCATACTACTGTGTAATTAACCAACATAGAATACACAGCCTTAAAAAAAAAAGAAAGGGGAGCCAACTTTTGGGTTAATTCACATTTTCCTCTGGGCAATTTGAAAGGACTCTGTTGCTCATATAAATCAAACAATCCACTAGATGCATGTTAAAAATGGTGATCTCATGTTAATGGACTTTAATTACTTTATCATATCACCAAAGAGCCCCTGGTTTTCCCTTCACTCCTCTATTTAACGGAGCAATCATGTCAATAATAAATTTATCCAGCACCTTTCACAAACCACAAGGAATTAAAAGCTACACACATTGAGGATGGCTTAAATTTCTCCTGCCTCTGGCTGCCTGCCACCCCTGGGTGCCTTAACCCCATACAGCATTGAAAAGCTCTGTTCCCTTTCCACTTCCAACATACACATGCCTTTCTTCTTCCTTAATTAGCAAGATAAAACACAGACCCCAATAAACCAAGCAGGGAAGGTGCAGAATGCCAAAGAAAAGCCCATTACCTTCCAGAAGTTTGCTCTCCAAACTACTGTTCAAGGGACTAATGCAAACAAAGACGAGCACATGTACAGACAGAGCCTAGGGTCGAGCAAAGGGATGTGGGAAGGAGCAAAGGCCAGCAGGGACTGGAGCTTTAAAGACTCAACAAAATGTTACAACAAGAAGGGGCCTTCGATGTCATCTCCCTCGATCTCTGCCTTATGCTGTTGGCCTGATTGAGACCTAGAGAGATAACATGACTAGCTTGAGGTCCCACAGCTGCTTCCTTACAGGTAACACTTGAGTAGAGGATGCCTGAGTCCTAGTAAAGCGCATCATCCAAAGAAACATCATGGCATGTTTTGAAGGTGGCGAGAACCTTTAGTGATTCAGACACCAAAGGAAAAGTACAAACAGAGTGAGAGGTTGAAACACAAAACATCAGCATATGGGACACATACATGTCCACAGCTAGACTGTGTACACACATGCAGATATAAACACACATGTCCACATATGCATGTGCATGCACATATGTGTCTATATAGTATAGATATCTATATTTATATAATGCACATAGGCAAACATATAATTTGCATGTAGCCGTTATAGAATTCTCGAACTTCCAAATATGAAGAGACCCTTATAGATAATTCAGGCCAATCCCATCTCATGGCATCATAGATCTGTGGTCGAAAAGGATACCAGTAGTAGGATTTGTAAATGCCATCCAGAAGAGATTAATAACTTCTCCACATTCAGGCAGCTAGTTAGCGACATAAATGGAATTAGGACCCAGGTCTCCTGTAGCCCAGGTATGGTTTTTTCCCAGCCTTAAGCATTATTCCTTGTCTAAGAAGAAACCATATTCTCTACTCCTGGATTCCAAGGATTAAACCTGGATTCTAGTCCAATGAAACTCAAGCACTGTAAGCATCTATGGGGTTAAGTGGCCTTGAAAATTTGACTCAGTTTGGGCCAAACCTGTCTTGAGCTTGAGAGCTGGTCAAAATCAATCTTTCCAAAACACCGATTTTTGAATTTCTGCCAGAAGCCCCTCTTTCGGGTGGGTCCTAGGGTTGATTTTGCAGTTGTGTTGAAAACTGTCAGGTCTGAGTGAACAGTAAGACATATGTCCATGGCTGCTCAGATCAGTAGCAGCCCTTCTTCCTCCACAGTGGTCAGCTATGACTCCCAACTCCCCAGCAATCATGTAGAAAGGACCCACAGTTGACATTGATCTTGGCACCACTTATTCCTACCTGGGAGTCTTCCAGCATTGGAAAGTGGAAATCATTGCTAATGACTAAGGAAACAGGACCACCTCAAGCTACATTGCCTTTACTGACACAGAACATTTAATCACTGATGCAAAGAATCAAGTTGTAATGAACCCCAACAACACAGTCTTTGATGCCAAACATCTGGTTGCAGATTTAATGATGCAGTTGTACAGTCAGACATTGGCCTTTCTTGGTGGTGAATGACACAGGCAGGCCTAACATCCAAGTGGAGTAAAAAGGAGAATCCAAAAGTTTCTATTCAGAAGAAGCATCTTCTATGGTCTTGACCAAGATGAAATAAATTGCTGAAGCTTACCTTGGGAAGACTGTCACAAATGCTGTGGTCACAGTACCAGCCTATTTCAATGATTCCCAACATTAGGCCACCAAAGATTCTGGAACCATTGCTGTTCTCATGTGAGTCAATTGCTGCTACCATTGTTTATAGCTTGGAGAAAAAGTTTGGTACCTAGAGAATTGGGTTGATCTTTGACCTTGGAGATGGTACTTTAGATGCCTCCTTTCTTACCATTGAAGATGGCATCTTTGAGGTCAAGTCCTCAGCTGGGGACATCCTCTTGAGTAGGGAGGACTTTGACAACCGCATGGCCAACCATTTCATCGCTGAGTTCAAATGGAGGTACAAGACAGACATCAATGATAACAAAAGGGTTGTTCACCACCTGTGTAACATGCAGAGTACCCTCTCTTCCAGTGCCAAGGCCAGTGTTAAGATAGACTCTCTCTGCGAAGGTATTGGCTTCTATACCTCAATCACCTGAGCCCATTTCAAAGAGCTGAATGCTCATCTCTTCCATGGCACACTGAACCCTGTGGAAAAGGCTTTAAAGATGCCAAGCTAGATAAATCACAGATTCATGACATCACCCTGGGGGGTTGTTCCACTTGCATCCCCTAGATCCAGAAGCTTCTGCAGGACTTCTTCAATGGTGAGAAGCTCAACAAGAGTAGCAGTCCTGCTGAGGCTGTTGCCTATAGTGCAACTGTCCAGGCTGCCATTTTGTCTGGAGATAAATCTGAAAATGTGCAGGACCTCCTGCTGTTGGATGTCACTCCTCCTTCCTTTTGAATTGAAACTGCTGGTGGAGTTATGACAGTTCTGATCAAACATGATGCCACCATCCCCACCAAGCAGCCACAGACCTTTACAACCTATTCAGACAACCAGCCTGGCGTGCTTATTCATGTTTGTGAAGGTGAGAGAGCAATGACAAAGGATAACACCTTTCTTGGCAAGTTTGAGCTCATAGGAATCCCCCCAGCACCCAGGAGTGTTCCTCAGATTGAAGTAACATTTGTCCTTTAATGCCACGGATAAGGGCACAGACAAGGAGAGCAAGATCACCGTCACCAATGACAAAGGTCATCTGAGCAAAGGAGACATTGAACGTATGGTCCAGAAGGCTGAGAAATACAGGGCTGAGGATGAGAAGCAGAGAGACAAGGTGTCTTCCAAGAATTCTTTTGAATCTTATGTTTTCAACATGATGGCTACCATCCAGGATGAAAAACATACAAGGCAAAATTGGTGATGAAGGCAAACACTAGTGACAAATGTAATGAAATAATCAATTGGCTGGTTAAGAACCAGACTGATGAGAAGGAAGAATTTGAGCATCAGCAGAAAGAACTGGAGAAGGTCTGCACTGCCCCCCTAAGCTGTATGTGAGTGTAAGAGGGCATGCCTGGAGGCTTCCTAGGGGGTAGAGCAGCAGCCCCATCTCAGGTGCTTCTTCTGGGCCCACCATTGAAGAGGTCAGCTAAACACACCAGAAGAAAGAGCATTCCACACAGCTTCTCAGAAATCGAAGACTCAAATTTGTAGCCAGGGCAATAGCAATTTAAAAGTAACATTTAAGGTACTGTGTAAATCTGGGCATTCTGAATACTTGAATGTCTGCAGAGGGGGAGAAGTGAACAACACTGCATTTCATCAGTACCGTAAACAAGTGGAAATGCAATTCTTGTCCTGGAGAATAAAATCTATTTAAAATTGGCACCATAAAAAAAATGCCCATGGTGATTAGCAGAATTAAAGGCAAAGGGGTTCCATTTAGAGGTCAGTGCTGGGATTTTGGCTGACACCATATGCAAGTCACAGGAGCTTTTATTGGATGTGTGACTATTTTTTTGAAACTGCAATTAATTGTTTACCACTATATAAACCTTGGGAGATTATGGAGGATGAAATCCTGAGATATTTAAGTCAATGCCGTAAAAGAAAGACAAAAGTAATGAAACCTGTTTGAAATACTGCTGAAACACCTTTAAATAGATCAGTCTAGTAAGACTTGTAAGCTTTTATTCTAGAAAATCAGTTATCATCTTGTTATTACAATTTGGCACTGGAGCCTTGCATCCCTGGAGGGTGAGTGGCTACGACTATGAACACTGTTAGAGCAGGTACTGTTTTCTCTTTTCACTGTATCTCTAGTGCTCAGTGTAGTACCTGGCATCTAATAATAGGTGCTTAATAGATGCTTATTGATTTCATTTGAAATTCTTAAAATTAATTGAAAGGAAAACAACCAGGAAACATTGTCTTCATTGTCATCAGCTTACAGCTATATGATATTCCAAGTACTTTGCCCACATGCAACACCCATGCTTTCCACTTGTGAAAACATAGTCAAATCAACTCTGTCATTGTTTTCTGGATGGGATGTGCTGATCTACTCCCCTTTGCCCCACTCACTGACCCCTGTAACTTTCTAGACTAAAGTCACTCTCTCTAACCATCACTACCTCTGTATGTTGTTTCTCCCTAATAGAATGTAAGATCTTTGTAGCAAAAGATTATATTTGTTTTTGGATTTTACCCCAAAAACTTAACAGAGGGCTCGACACATAGTAGGTGTTTAACAATTTTTTTTAACCTCATTCATCCAGTCACCTAATTTACGGCAGCTAGGTGGGATAGTAGATAGAGCTCTGGCCTTAGAATCAGAAAAAAACTCATTTTCATGAGTTCAAATCTGGCCTTAGACACTTACTAGCTGTGTGACTCTGGGCAAGTTACTTCACTCTGTTTGCCTTAATTTCCTCATCTGTCAAATGAGCTGGAGGAGGAACTGGCAAACCGGTCCAGCATCTTTGCCAAGAAAATGCCAAATAGGATCACCAAGAGTCTTATATGACTGAAAAATGACTCAACAACAACAAATATGTACCATCCAATAAGAGAAAGGAAGGCACCAATGCGGTAGAATGGGACAGATCTAAAGCTAGAACAGATCCTGGAGTTCATCCCGTCCAAACCCCTCATTTTAAAGAGGAGGAAAGAGAAGCCCAGTAAAGCTGTGATTCACCCAAGCCATTAAATGGCAGAGCTGGGATTCAGCCTTGCTTCCAATGGCTCCGAGGTTGGGAAACATGTGTTTTAGTCCTAGCTCCGTGATCACAATTATTTTCCCTTGTAAATGACTCCCTCCCTTTATCTGTAAAAGAGATATGAGAGACAGAAGCAACAACCCCTAATACCTTCTCCTTCTGATCTCTTTTGTTATTGTTGCTGTTTGTCCTCCATTCTGGAAGGGTGCCGTGCCATCAGGGTGATGACATGCAAGTGAATTCGATTTAAGTGAGGGAGGACTGTGTAAAGTCACCAGTCTCACCTTCTCCTCCATAGCCATCTGGATTCAGTGGCAAGATAAAGGTCAGAATGACTGGCCCTGGATACAGTGGGAAACCTTGGCCTTTTAAGCTAAGGTCTTTTAACAGGTCTTAGTTTGACTAAGCTATCCCCTTTCAGTGATTAAGGCTAGGTAAGAAATAAGGCAGAGAATGGACTTTTTTACCTAACCAAAATAATAATAATAATAAATAAATGAATCAATCAATCGATCAATCGATCAATCAATCTGGGAGGGGAAGATCCTCAGAATTTCTGACCAAAACAGAAACAATTGCTATTCACATTCACTCTGAGACAATCTGGGTCCAAACAACGACCAAGCGGTGCTTGGCCTGAGACCTACTGTTGGCCAATCAATGAGAAGCAGAATGATTTGGGTTTAAGGCATGATCTTTAAGAAAGAAATCTAGTCCATAAACCCCAAGATATCTTTCAAGGTTTCTTTGCTCAAAATTTGCATTCCTTTGGGCAGAGCACCCACAACTGTAATTTCAAGGAGGAGGAAGTTCTGAGCGAAATCACCAAGGCAGGAGGTGGGTACCAAGGGCAATCTTGCCAAGACGTCCTTCACAACCAATGGACTTGCATAGCTCTCTATTAGTAGCTTAACACTTTCTTCTTTTATTTTATTTCTTCCTCATTTTTCCTTCGGAGTAGAAAGATAACTGGGGATGGGTAATATATGGCGATGCTCAAAGAGCAAAACCGAAAATGAACATTTAAATATTTCTTTTTAGCAGCATAGATTTTTGTTTAAGTGCTGGAAAATGTCCTTCTCCATGGCTTGTGGGTCTTTATGTTCTGATCTATCAAGTTGCACGGGTTACAGCGAAGGCTGGAAGTCTTCAGAAGATAATAACATAGTATAGGGACCATGTTTTCCCCTAATTTTAACTATGTAACTTCAGGACTTCAAAAAATAATATAACATTCATATTCTATTTTCAGGCTTGGGCACCTATAAAATATTCAGACTTATGGATCAAAGATGGAATAGGATTTGTCCTCAAGTAATGAGATCTTAAATCTTGACATGATGATAGAGGAAGGTGTGTGAGGAGGAGGGGAAAAAGCAGAGATGGAAGGAGATTCACCTCAAATATCCTTCATCAAGATGAAATGAGTGAGCTAATTAGCAGAGGGCTGTAATCAGGTCTGCACTAATTTGGATTCAGTTTAATCTAACGTTTTCAACTTACAAGTGACCGCTGATGTTAAATATAAAAAGGAGGGAAAGAAGAAGAGAGAGGAGATAATGGGAGAGGAGAAAAAAAAAGAGAGAAGAGGGGAGGGGATGGGAGAGAAGGGAAGAGGATAGGAGAGAAGAGGAGAGGATATTATAGTAAAAATAAGTACTTTAGTGAGAACAATACAAAATATGAGGTAATTTCAGCTTTCCTTTATTATGAAAATATCTCCTTAGGTTAATCTCCTTATCCCTTTTTTTAACTATAAAGGACCTATGAAAGTATCTGCTGTGTACCTCCAGAGAAAGAAGTGATAAATAGAATTATGCATAGTATGGTTTTACATATATTTATAAATCTTTGTCAGATGGTGGCTGTTTCTAGTTCAAGGTGGGGAGGGAGATAGTGCAGAATTTGAAATGTAAAAATAAATAAATAAAAGAATCAGTGACAAATTTGATAAGCTGGCATGAGGTATCAGATGCTATCTACCTTGGTATATAAATTTGAGTCAGTTGTTTCAGATGTCTGGACCTCAGTTTCTCCATTAAAATATGAATGAGGATAACAATACCTGCTCCCTACCCCCCATCTCTTTTAAAGGACTTTTGTGAGAACCAATTAAAAGTATTTGGGGGGAAAAACTCTTTTAAAAATACAAAGTGATACACATACACACATATGATAAATAGGATAAGCACCATTGGTTTTGTCATTGTGACAACCACTCAAATTTTTTAAATGGCTCATTTTTTATGAACCTGATTTTAATGATATAACCTTAATCAAAATGCCCTCATCAGAACTATTTTATCAATCAGTCAATCAATCAATATTTATAAAGCACCTACTATGTACCAGACACTTCGCATTAAATATGTATTGTGTCTGCTTATCTATGTTTATATTACACCCATTCTCTCAATAGACTAAAAGCAGGGACTCTCCTTTTTTGCCTTTGTACGTTCACTACCTAGGCTAAGGTGCCTGGTTCACAGTCAATGCTTAGTAAGCGCTTGTTAAATGAATGGGTAGGATTGTGTGTGTAGAAACAACCACAGAAGGGCCAAAAGAGAGTCAGAAATAGAGTAGGAAAAATTTTAAAACAAGACCTATGAGGAGAGTTAATTAAAAAAAAAAAAGATTCAACTTGTGTCATGGAAATTTAAAGGAGACTTGAATAAACTGTCTTTCTATGTGCAGACCTGCTCACTTCCAGAAAACTTAAAATGTAGACATTGAAGTTTACAGAAGAGACACATTGATGGGTATTTAATTATAGGACAAGGGGATTTTTTACCTTATACACTGATTCTCCTTCGATCAAGCAAGCAATTATTAGAACATACCAGGCATCGCGCTAATCTTGGAGCTTTTGGAAACAAGGGCAAAACAGGTTCTGCCCTCATCGAGCTTACCTAGAGAATATCCTGAGGGCATTTAAAATATAAATATAATTCAGTTCTACATATGGAATTGTGTTTCCCTTCAACTTTTAAGTAATGTGTGGTCCATCTAACAATCTAACATAGAGGATGGTCGCCACCCCACAGCATGCTTACTAATTCCCAATGAAGAGGTCAATAGGAACATGAAGGAGGAAATACTTTATACTGAGGGCTGAAAATTGTCAGGGATTGATTGAGAAAAGTTGTTGAATCACAACTTGAGTTGTTGTTGTTTTTTTGTTTGTTTGTTTGTTTTTTTCCCTTAAATGATAAAGATTGTTTCTCCGTTTATGAGATGGCCTCAATACAAAGTATAGCCTGGGTGACCTTTCTGCCTTGCAACCCTAGGATTTTTAGAAACTTATAGAAGGAAAGAAATGGTCAACATTCTGTTATGAAAAGGGAATATATGTACCTATACATAGATATGTGTGTATGTTTGTATATGTGTATATACATACATGTATGCATACATATTTTACCGTATGGAAAAGATTCACAAATCAAAATGGTGAGCAGAAGGAAGAGTAAGTACTAGTTGCTGGACTGAAGAAAGGTTCTGAGGTTTGATTTGGAAAGCATCTTTCCAGCAACACACTTCCCTAAAACTCAGGAGAATGACTCTTGCCAAGTTGGGCAGGAAACTATTGTTTCTGGTAGACACCTTTCTGAAGATGTTCTGGTTTCAGATACTGGCAAGGTCCAAAAAGCATGGAAATTGGAAGGAAGGAAATAAGGAAGGGAAGGAAGGAAGGAAGAAAGAAAGAAAGGAAGGAAGGAAGGAAGGAAGGAAGGAAGGAAGGAAGGAAGGAAGGAAGGAAGGAAGGAAAGAAAAGAAGAAAAGAAGGTAGAGAGGGAGGAAGGAAGAAAGAAAAAAAGAACAAGAGAAATTTTTCTAAATATTTAATCTTAAAACTTAAGTACCCATTAAACACAATTTTAAATTTGAGTTCTTTCTTTATCCTAATTAATGGATTCTTCTAAATCAAGATGTTTTGAATCACATTGAAAATAATCATAGAATTTCAGAGGATTTTTGAAGACTGAGGATCAGGATATCAGTTTTGCTTTTGATTCGTTTGGTTTAGTTTTTAAAATCAAACTCAGCTCTACTAGAAACGCCTATTGGTCCTTTCAAGTTTTCCTGTTCACCTAACTGTTGCAGTTAATTTTGTCTGTGGCAGAAAAGAAAAGCATATGCTCAGCACAGCCATTAGACCTGTAGGATAAATATGCATTACTTCCATCTGTCTGTATCAGCAGACTCTGGCCCACATCATACCCTTTCAGGTAAAATCAGTATGTTGGTAACGATGCAGGTGATGCTACTTAATGAACTACTGTGCTCTGTGTGATGAATGTACCACCTTTTAGGGACAACACTGGTCTCTTAACCATTCAGTCTCAATTTCCTCATCTAAAAAAATGTCATTATATGTAGCCAATCTCTGTGGTCCCCTCCAAGATTAATAACTTGTGTTCTAATGTGTTATGTTCTAATACCCTTTCCAGATCTAACATTCTAAGTTTCTAACATTCTATGTTCTAAGGTCCTTCCAGTTTCTAACATTCTCTGTTCTAACATCTTATGTTCCAAGGCCCTTTTGATATTCGCAATCTATAATCTATCACTCTACATCCCTCCAGTCACTAAAATTTTATGTTCTAACAGTCTGTATTCTAAGGTACCTTCCGCAATGACATTCTATAATCTGACATTTTTAAAGTCTTCCCAGTTTCTTACATCACGTATTCTAATATTCGGAGACCCCTTCTGGGCTACCATTCTGTATAAGACTAGAACATACCTCTCCCACACGTCTGTCGCATTTTTGCCTCGCAGAGTCCCTGTCTTCCTTTAAGATATAGTTCAGGCAATTCTGCACGAAGCCTTTCCTGATCCCCCACCTGCTGGCGTCTTCTCTCCTAAATTGTGTTATTGTTCTCTTGTTTCAGTCACTTCCTGTTCTTTCGGATCTCTTTCATGGCAAAGATACTGAAGTGGTTTGCCATTTCCTTCTCCACCTCATTTTACAGGTGAGGAAACTGAGGGAAACAGAATTAAGTGACTCACCTAGGGTCACAGGGCCAGTAAGTGTTATTTTGAATTTAACTACTTTGCATATAAGTATATTATTAACTTTATATTTATGCTGAATATATTTTATATTTATTTTATTTCTATATTTTATATGGCTTCCTCAATAGAATGTAGGTTGAGAACAGGAATTGTTTCATTCTTCTTCCATCCCCAGAGCATAGTAGAGTGCCTGGTAAATAGTAAGTGCTTAATAAATCCTTGTCCTTTGATTGTTTCTATATTCTAAGATTTCCTGCTATTCAGAATCTTTGGATTCTAAGAAAACCAAGAATCCCGTTTGTAGAATTCAATTAACACTATCAGGCACTTTAAGGAACCTCCAGAAAAAAAATGAAAATCGACCCCTCCAAATCTCTGGATTAAAAAAAAAAAAAGGCTCCCAATGCTTAGAAAGCTCGTTAGAGAATTTTTATTTTCTCCTAGAAACACTGATCGCCTCATCTGATTTGGAGGCAGGAAAGGTTTCATTAGTATCCTCTTTGCATAATCATAAAATAGCTATAAAATGATATCCATGTGCACATGTATGGATATACACATACATGCACATGTGTAGTAAAATACGTATCTGTGTAGATACATTATATACGTATCTATACATTATATGTCATTATGTATGTACATAATACATTGTATAACATTGTATATTATATGTTGTATACATTATATACATCATATACACATGTATGGTTTATGTACACATAACACATATACATTATATATGTGTTTATATATAATTACTTCTTAAAGACTATTTTTTAAAAACACATTTAAAAAAACTACTATCCTCCAAGCAGAACAGTAATATCTTTCACTGTTAAGTGATTTCTATAATTCTCAGATAGTAGGCCACTTTCATCTCAATAGGCCATGCAGAAGATGACAGACCCTTCCCAAGTGACTAAGAAATCTGTGAGTTAAAAGAATTTCTGCAATTATGTGCTGGGAATATTAAGACTTAATTAATGTATTGGAGGTTCCAATAATAAAATGCACAGTGTTGTCTGAGAACAAATGGAAATCGTTAAAGCATTGGTAAAATTTATGGTTAAATAAATCAAAGAAATTGTCAAATTCATGAGGGACATCTACTCAGGCGTATATCTACATGGGCCTATCAACGGAGCTTCTTTGCCTAGAACCGATCCTGGCCTGTCACGGGTTCCATAGATAAAGAAAGCATTGCCCCTAATGAATTTTGAGTATTGCAACCCGCTTAAATAATAGATGGGACATCCTCCTAGTGGGCTCTCTGCCTGCAAAGTGACCTGAGGTACAGGAATCTCTGATTACGCCAGCCGGAGCTGTACAGCTGCACATATGCTCCAGGCGTATCGGACTAGACAGGGCGAGGGATGGTGGGTGGGGGTGGAGGGCAGCAGCTGCTTTGGAATATATGAAAAAAAAACAGTCAAGGGGAGGAGGGGTAAAGAAAAAAAGAAGGACCCCCCCCCCTTTCCTGAATATATTTAATGTGTTAAACACACTCTGGAAAATTTCTGAGGGTTTCAAAAAGCAGAATGCATTGTGAATCTCACAGGGAGTGTTCCAATCTCTGAATACTGTATTCCATGTTCTGGACGGCATCTGCTACAGGGAGGAAGTTATGAATAATTAAGCCAGCCTACACATTACAGCCATGGATGATGGCGGTCCTGCTTGTGTGCTGGACTGCCTGGCATGGCCAGATCCATTTAGGAAACTCTGCTCCTCTCTTTCCCTTTAAATTTGTTTTGCAATCACTTAACTGCTTAAAGGGGAGGGGTGGTGGTGAGGGGAAATCTTCCTTGAGTTTTAATTAAAGTATTTAAAATAATTTCCATCGAAGTCATATGCGCTTGAGGTCTGTCAAAATTGATGCTTTAATAACGTGTCACCTCTTTCTCTATTGCCCTGAAATCTGTTAAAATTACCACTAATCTAATTGGGAACAAAGTTGTCAGAAAGAATGCTGCTCTGACAGTTTGTCTTTCTGCAAACTGCCGACAGATTGCAAGCCACGCATGTGTTGAGCAGATGGGTAAGTTAAAAGGAACACACAAAAAAAAGCAATTTATTAAATCACCTGGAGCCAGAAGCTCCATTCCCAAAATAGTGAGAATGAAATATAACAGGGGCTCCGAGTCCTGGCACTGGAATATACCAGAAGGTACCGGTTACAAAACAAAACAAACATTTGGAGAAGACTCAGCTGTGTTACAGAATAATGAGGAGTTATTTAACCCCATCTAGATTACCAGCCAAAATTAATTTAGGGGGCCGCAGCTTTGGGGGGAAATGGTTTGGAAGGCAGTAGGTTTAACCCTTCATTACCTTCCCCTTTGTCACTGGAGGGTAGGCAAGTCTCTGTCTCTCTGTCTCTCTCTCTGTCTCTCTCTGTCTCTCTCTCTCTCTCACACACACACACACACACACACACACACACACACACACACACACACACACACACACCACACTACTTTCCATCAGCTGAGCCAGGTTGCCAAATGAGGGATAGATGTGGGGGACTGGCTGCGTCTCCTGCAGATGCTTCCCATATAATTGCTTTGCTGTCTTCCAGAGATGGAGGGGCTGAGCGTGAGCAAGGGAAGGGCCCCAGTGGGGGTAGGTGAGAGGCAGTGCCAGCAGAGTTGGTGGGGCTACTTTAATAATGCCCCTGCATAGCAGCAGATTAGATGTTATCTGAAGGGGTCATTAATTACAGAGAAGGAGCTGATGTGGGAAACCTGAGGTCCCTTCAAATTCAGGGGCATTTGATCATTTTTTTAAACTAATCTCCATCCAATCTAGGCAATCTGGGGTCTGAATATAGCAGGGTGGAATCAAATACATTATTAAAGGGACACGGTATTTGAAAAGAATATGCCCAAATCTGCCCACCCTCCACACACACACACACACACACACACACACACACACACACACACACACTCAAATGACAGACACATCAGGAGCCTAGAGAGCTGACCTGCCTCGTACTACTGGAAGGGGGCGATATGAGACCGTATTTCACAAAGCAAGAAGTAGAAAATTTCTGCTGGAAAGTTTTGTGGTTGGAATAGGGAAGCAAAGCCCCTGGGAGAATTCCTAAGTCCCTGAGAGAGGACTGCTGCCTTTGAAAGCATTCCTACACCACCAGCTACCCCTAAGAATTCCAAAGCCCTTAAGAGAATTCCAAAACTCCTAAGAGCATTCCAAAACCCTTTAGGGAATTCCAAAACTCCTAAGAGAATTCTAAAGCTTTTGATTATTCCAGAGACCCTGAGAGGATTCTCAAGTCTTTTCCAAAGGCCTCATGAGAATTTGAAGGACACAACACCAATTCCAGTAGCGTTTCACTACATGTGTCTCTTAATTCCCACCTTTTTCTGATAGTGGTGCATAAAAGATGTCTTTGTTAGTTTGAAACCATGGGCCCAAGTTGTGTTTCCTTCCACTCCAGTCTCAAAATAACAACAAAGTGAGTAGTTCTTGTGTTATCAGGCCCCAAGTGGTATAAAGTGTGCCAGGAGTAAGCAGCTAAAATACAATTGTATTTCCTTTCAGGGAAATGGAGGTGATGTTGGCAGAGACCCTGGGTCTCTGGGAGGTGGTGGGAAGTAAGGAAGTTCTATCTGGACTAGGTAGAAACTCACTTTGAGTACAGCCTCTGGGAGGGAGGAAATGGCCCTGGTCATCCTACCCCAGTTACAGTTGTGAGGATTCAAAGTTACAAGAATAGATGTGGTATATGCCTTGTACTTGAAACAAAAAGTCTAAACTCACAGAAGCCATTTATCAATTTCAGAGTGGAATAAGAGCCAACAACCTCTTCTGCTCTTTGCAAATCAAGGGATTCTTCCTTTTGGCCAAATTGCCTTTCAACAATGTAGAATCATAGCATTTTTGAGCTCAAAGGACCTTTAAAAGACATACTCATAAAAATGTAAATGACAATATGAGACAGAATATGAGAAATGCCAAGTGAACAGCCCTCAGACATTATCCAGTCCAACCTCCTCATCTTAGAGATGAGAAAAGTGAGTCAATAAAAAGGATGAAAAAAATGGCCCATGAATTAAATAAGTACTGACCTAATTTGGTCAGAGGGCAAAAGTAAGAGCCAGGAGTGTAAGTTGCAGAGTCAGATTTTAGCTTAGGAAGAAAAAAAAATACAAACAATGACAGCTGTCCAAAAGTAGGATGGATTGGCTTGGGAAGTGGTGGGTATCCCTTCACTGAAGGTCTTCAAGCAGAAACTGAGTGATGACTTGTTGGGCAATTTTTAGAGGGGATTCTTATTAAGTTTTGGTTTAGATGAAATGGTCAATGAGGGTTCTTCCAAATCCAGGGATCTTTGTTTTGGGGACAACATGGTGCAACCATATCAAGGGAAGATAGGTACAAAGTTCAATTTGGAGAGGGGATGACTTAGAGGAGAGGTGATAGCTGTCTTTAATTATTTGAGGGAATGCCATGTGGAAGAGGGATTAGACTTCTCATTTTCAAAAGACAGCTAGAAAGAATCAATTATAGGAAGGTAGAGTTGAGTTCATTACATTATTAGAGCTATCCAACAATGAAGATGGTTGACTTGAGAGGTTCCCTATTAGTTCCCCATTATTGGAAGTCTTCAAGCAAAGTTATGTGACTATTTGTAAGGGGTGGTGTGGGGAGGGGGATTAACATATCAAGTAGCATGGATGAGATAAAGATTTCTGAAACTTTTTCACCCTCCATCTCCACTGGCTTTCAGTCAATCTTCCAGAGCCCCCTATTTGAAAGGAAAGAAAATCCAAATGAGAGTTTAGCATGCATGTATACTTAAGACGTAAAATGAAGTGATTAATTATTTTATAAAGGAAAAATGGAATGGAATTCTTGCAGTGTATGCATGTGTGTATACATTTTTGTAATTTTGTCAATTGGGAATTGGTTCAAAGAATCTAATCAAAATATTCTCCATACCCCTTTGACAAATTCTTCATCCCCACTGGAATAGAAAATCAAATACAATACGTATCCTCAATTCTTCACTTTGGCTTATGACCTTCCTTCTGTGTGGAATACAGAATATTCTCCTCCAATCCCTTTCTCAATTAGCAAGATTACAGAACCATTTCAAGATCAGCTTGTCCAAACTTGTAACTCATGAACAAAGAAACTGAGGACCAAAGAGATAAAGGCCATTGTCCAACATCATAAAACTAGTTGTTGGAAGAGCTAGGATTAGAACCGAGCCCTCCCACTCTCTTGACTATAACCTGCTGCCTCTTATGTCCTTACTTTAAGACCCAGCTCAATCCCATTTAGTTCAGAGAGCCTTCCCTTCTTCAATTAGATTTCCAACTGTTTACTTTACCTGAAGAGTTCTGCTAGGCAATGGGAGTGAAAGAAGAAAAAAAAAGGAATAATATGTCCTCAAGGAGCTTATGTACTGCTGATTACTTAGTATACAGTGACCCATCACCATCATCATCATCATCATCATCATCTTTGTCATCATAGTTAGCTTTTATATTGTGTGTTAAGTTTTACAGAATGCTTTACAATCATTGGATCCTCACAACAATCCTACGAGGTAGATGCTATTATTATCTCAATTTTACAGTTGAGGAAACTGAGGCAGAGAGAGGCAAAGTGACTTACCCAGAGTCACATAGCTAGGAGTGTCTGACATAGAATTTCAACTCAGATCTTCCTGACTCCAAGTGTTGTGCTCTATCCATTATTTTAATGGACCTCAAACTCAACGCCAGTCAACAGCGTAATATGACAGCCAAGAAAATTCAGGCGAATTTGGCTTGCATTATGAGAGACATAATGTTTGAGACCAGGCAAGTGATATTCCCATTGTATTCTACCCTATTCATAACACAACTAGAATTTCATCTTCAGTGCTGGGTATCATATTTTCTTGTAAGGGGTAGATAGGGGAAGTTCTCTCATCAGTTTGATAATGTTACAGGGTGGTGAAAATTTATTTGGAATTATGATTTTAAATCATTGATTTGCAATGGATTAATTGCCTTGTGATGGTTTGGATATACTGGTGATAAACCAGTAAACTTGGACTCGTGAAGCCACTCTTTTGTGCTGACCTGTATGTTAAAACACACACACACACACACACACACACACACACACACACACCACCTATGTGGGAGGATGTAGACTGTGTTTTAACCCTTTTTGAACAGAACAGATCATCATATTTGGGTCCTGGATGGAGTATGTTAGTGGCAAAAGCCTGTGCATGCATACAGTTTTTCCCCAACTCATGGAAGTCACTAATGGTTACCGTGAAGTAGAGGCATAGGATTTGAATGTGGTCTAATCCACAGAGTCTCTGCCAAGAATTCCTAGATCCCCAATTTAGGATCCATCCTTCTAGAGAGAAGTGGGATGTGAAAGGAACACTAACCTCTTAGAAAGCAGGGAGTTCTGAATGTGACCCCAAAGGTAGGGGGTCCACAAGGAACTAAAGACTCCACATGTGAGAAAACAATTCTCAACTTTGATTTCCTCCACTACTATGAATGATTTGGTTAAGGAAGTGTTGATGAGAAGCTGGGTGCCTCTAGCAACCCCAAGGCAATGAGCACTCAATGTACTTATATTGTGCCAAGCATTGTTCTAGTGGTCAGTGACAGAAAGAAAGGCAAAAGAGTCTGTGTCCTCAAGCAGCTCACATTCTAATGGGGGAGAAAATATACAGACAACTACTATATCCAAGATCTAGAGATATAGGCATATAGACATATACAGATATATAGATACAGATACCTATTTATATATTTTATATGTGTGTACATATCCAGCTATAGATGTACTTATATGTGTATATATAAATGTATACATGTGTGTATACATATGTATATATGCACACACATATATGTACATATATACACACGTTGATAAATATGTATCTGTATATATATATACATATACATATTTACATACATATATATATATATCTCTCTCAATGGAAGGTCAACTCACAGGGAAGGAACTAGCATTGGGAGTGGAGGATAAGGGCAGAAGGAATAGACTGGGGTAAAAAAATGTGTTGCAGAAGATAGGGTGTGAACTGAGTCTTCAAGGAAGTTAAGGAAGCCGGTGGTAGAGATGAAGGATCTAAGTCCTGAGCATAGTACCAGAAAACTGGATACCTTTATGTGTCCCTGGAGTGAAAGCAGTACTCACTGGAGCATCTGTAGGTGGCCTCTCTAATAATATCATACACATATCCCCTTGGAGTTCATAGGGACATTGGAACCACAAGGTGGAATTCTGAATCTGGAAGGCCTTATGGGGCATTAGGAGAAGCTGAAAATAACTGAAGAGAGAAGAGAAGTATATTGATTGTATATGAATTACTAGGAGTCTCCTAGGTATATTTTGAAATTTATGTGGTGTAATATAAAGCTCATCCCATACCTGACATCCACTGTTAACTTGAATGTTTATGTAAGAGCTGGGAATCCCTTCACCCACATCTGTGGTGACATAAATACCAACAGTATTTAGGTTATAGTAAAAGATGTCACAGAGGGAATTGTGAGTGGAGGCAAAGAGTGAAAGAACAATATAATTTTAGAGGTTGCCCCCAAGATTGGACCCAGTGTGTAGAAGGCCAGAGTTTGGGATGCTGGGCCACAGATTACATCTGGAACAACCATGATAAAGTTGCTTATATCCACACAAGGACAATCATTCTAGTTGGGGGCCTAGTGTTCACCATCTATGAAAATTGGTTGAGGTAAGTGAATGTTTATCTTGGAGAAAAGAAGGCTTATGATGCACCTAACAGCTGAATGTAAGCATTTGAAAGCATCTGTCATGTGTAAAGGAACTTACATTGATTTCGTTTCTCCCCAGAGGCAGACTCAGAAATAATGGAAAAAAGTTCTATAGAGGTGAAGGTGGAGCTGATGCCCAGAGTCACCAGGCTGGTAAATACCTGAGGCAGGATTTAAGGATGAGTGTCTGACTGTAAATCCAGTCACTACTACCACTTCTATTTGTGTATCCTCTGTAGTACCTAGAACAGGTTCTCATCCAGGCCTCAGTGAATGTTATGGATCAGTTTAAGAACCTTCTCTTATATAAGACCTGTTGTCTTTCCAACAACTGCTCTTCCACCCCAGAATGTTACCTTCACTCTTCTCTCTATATATTTGGTCCAGTGGTGGGGAACCTGTGGCCTTGAGGTGACATGGCCCTAATTTGGTCTTTGCTTATCTATGCATAGACTTGTTTCCTACCGGGGAATTTAAGATCCTTGAGAGTTGGGGCTGACTTCACACTTAATAAAGGCCTCTTGAATGAATGATGATGGCATGGGGAACCTGAAAAAGATGCATGCACCATTAGCACTTCAGGATAGAGCGGAGGGCTTTGCTTGGACCCCAGATCATCAGAGCTGGAAGCTCCCACAAAACAGAATAGAACATAGCAATAACTGATTGCTCTGCTTGAAGTTCTGCAGAGGGTTTTTCATGTGTTCTCTCCTTGGATCCTTCCAACAACATGTGATAGATAGGACTGGAAGGAACCTTAGAACGGAGAGTGCAAGACTATGGAGTGTAAAACTTCCAAGATGGAAAAAAAGTATAAATCTGTAAAATATTAGAGTAGGAAGGGACCTAAGAACATTGGAACTGAAAGGGCTCTGGGAAGCCATATTGTCCAACATCTTTACTTTACAAGTGAGGTGTGGGGAGATTAAGTGATTTGCCTAAAGTCAAACATATAGTAAGCATATTTTTAGCAAGCATAATAAATGGGATGTGAACCTAGCTACTATAACTCTGAATGATCTTTACACTGTACCATGACCCTGCCACTCCCCCACCCCACCCCCACCCCCTGTACCCAGAACACTAGAGCTTTAAGGGACTTTAGAATAGAGAATGTTGGGAGGGGGCTTAAAACAGGGAGTCAGAGCTCAGAGGGCATTTAGGGCAGAGAAAGTCACACCTTGAAGGGCCCTTTAAACTTCCTAACCCTCATCTTATCGAACAATTCTTTGCTGCTGAAACTTAATAAGAAACCTAACCAACCAACCCATTCTCCTGTTCATCAGGGCTTTTCCCAGCATCCAGAACTTCTTTTAACTTCAAAGAAGACCCTTCTGTGCACTGCAGAGTACTTCAGGGTGTGCAGGGGACTTAGGAATAAAAATAAGTGACCCAAGGCAAACACAACAGGAAAAGAATTCAAAAGGGCAATTTTAAAGAGATGTGGGGAACTTGGAAAGGGGCCAGGGAAGGATGACCCTCTCGTAAGGAGGAAGAGAATGGGAACAATGAGCAAATCTTAAAAGGCCTAGCCATGCCTAGTCTAGGCACAGGAAGGCTGAGATTTTCATGATCTCTGATCCTAGGCCACGATGAAGCATGTACGAAGAGGTGGCCAACTGATGTCTGAGCATGTGGCAGGGAAGCCCCCAAAAAAACCCTACCAAAAAAAAAGCATGCATCATGAAATATAATTTAATTCAACTAAGAGTAAATATCATGGAATACAGTAGAAAGAACCATGTCCTGGAGATAGAAGAGCTGGGTAGAAGTTACCGACCATGGAGATAGAAGAGGGCAATTGGTCAGATATGATGGAAAGAATAGTGTGCTGAGAGTCAGATGAGAGGGTTGGAGTTCAAATCTCAGCTTATAAAAGATGTGTTACCTTAGACAAATTGATTCAACTCTCTGAGTTTCAGTCTCCTTATCAATAACAAAGGACCCATAAAACCTTCATTACTTCTCTTATAAGGTTTGGTAAGGAAAGTATGAGATATGCAGAAGTGTTTGGATAGAGCATTTTACTACTAATAATAACAACATTTTACATTTACACCAAATTTTAAGATTTGTCATTAATAATAAAACAATTGTATGCTATTAAGTATAATAATAATTCATATTTACATTTCACTATGAAGTTAGTAAATGGCATTATATCATCTGATCACTTTTGTTACAATGGCATAGATAGCCTTCTGGATGGGGTACCTCATGGCTAATCCCATTGAAATTTCCAGGGGTAGATATTGATTTAATATAGTTGAACTCTAGATCTCATTCATTCCTGTGAAATATAGAGGAGTATATTGATTGCCAGGGACAAATCTTAAGGCTGGTCATATAATAGATTACCCTTTACTACCTGTGTGACCTTTGACAAATCTCCTAGTTCTCTTCTCTGGACTTGAGTTTCCTTATCTGTCAAATGAGGAAGTGGGACAGATGACCTCTGATGTTCCTCCTAATTCCTCATCCTATGATTTTGTTGGTAAACCAGTTTTGGACTAAAAGAGAAGCCAGGGTTGTCTTTAGGGGTGGATAGGTGAACATTATCTGTTCAACTATTCTATGAATAGTCAATAGGCATACTTGTGCGGGCAATACGGAGTAGAAGGAAGAGTCCATGCATCTGAAACTTAGTTATATGCCCTTGAATATATCATTGTATTTCTTAGAGTCTCACTTTTTTAACATCTGTAGAAGCTATTATTATTAATACAATTCAAAAGAAACAGAATAGGAAAAGGTAGGGTGGGGGAATATTGCATAATAAATAGGTATGCTTATATGAGGAAATGGAAGACTCAGGTCAGGGAAGCATAGGGGAGAGCATCTGGATGCAGAACAATGGAGGGGGAAATGAGTGCCATTTTGTTCCTGCTTGAGATGGATAGGATGATGGTAACCGACAACAAAAAGAAGAAAAAGATACCACATTCTTATTTCCCTTGTGTTTTCTTCGCTAAAGAGAATGAATAACTTTTGCTGTGGACATTCTAGCCCAAAAATGACTGACTGGGGATCATGGAAGGTGATAGTAAAAGAACAGATTATTGTTCTTCATAAAGTGCTGCGGCCCGGATCAATTACATCCTCAGGTATTAGGAAAACAAATAAATGACAAGGACAACTACGAAGTCAACTCTCGGACATGACTGCTTTCTGTGAAATATGAAACACCATGGAGACCAGAGGAGGGGCTGAAGAGTGGGAGAATGGCCATTACTGCCCTGATATTCCAAAAAGCGAAGACAGCAGGCCATGCAAACTAGAAGCCAATGATCTTCAATTTCGGGGTGGGGCGTGATTGAACAGATAAGGAAAGAAAGGGTTAGTGCATAATGAGAAGAGGAAGAGGGGACTGTAGAGGGTCAGCATGGACCAGGATATCCCAGGCTAAACTTATTTCCTTTTATGATGATTAACAAAGTAGCCACACAATATAATGGTAAATAGATATATTATCTAAATGTTAGCAAAGCATTTGATAAAGAATTTCACCACTGGTTTGAAAAAGGTGGAGAGCTATAGAGCTAATAGGGGTTTGAGAACTGATTGGCATCTTGAGATTTGTAGTTCAGTGGGACCAGCATTCCTTTCTCTGCCCTGAGAGTAATTTAGGATTATTTTAAGCTTTGAGTTAGGAGGAGAGGATTAGTCATACTGCAGAGTTCTTAAAGGGATACCCAGTCTCAGTCTGGGAGACAAAAGGAGTGAGGACCCCAAGAACTAAGTAGCAGCAGCAGCAGTGAGGGCCAGCTTCCTAAGCCCTGCCTAGGGCTTAATGTGCTAAGCCAAAAAGAATTATAAGTGGATCACAGACAAGAGGAGGAAGTCAAAGGAAGTCTTAATGGCTTGTTTTGGTTTGGTCCCAAAGGGCATCTACAGAAGAGATAGATGTAACTTCCTAATAATCCAGAGGTCCAAAAGTACAGCGGACTCTCTCTGAGGTCATGGTTTCTCCTCACTACACACTCTTGAGCTGAGACTGGACAGGGCCTTGTTGGGTGCATTATATCAGACATTTCTTTGGGGTAAGGGCCTACAAGAGACATGTGGACCTCTATAATCCTTTCCAACTCTAAGATGCCATGATTCCATGATGTTGATTCCTTTTATCTATGGGAAAACTGAAGCTTGATGAAATGCCCGAGGTCACAGAGCTAGTTAGTAGGGAATTCAAGAGCAGGTTGTTCAATCCACAGGCCAGTGTGCTTTCCATTACTCCCACAACACCACAACCTCTTCCCCAAACAAATCCACCTGTTTCTTCCATTCCATTCTAATTCACTTCAATTCATTTTCAGTTCACCAAGCACTAATTACTTGTCGACTATTGTTCTAAACAACGTGTGATTATTGTTCAGTTATTTTCAGTTGTGTCTGAGTCTTTGTGACTTCATCTGGGGTTTTCTTCACAAAGATACTGGAGTGGTTTGTCATTTCCTTCTCCAGCTCATTTTGCAGATGAGGAAACTGAGACAAACAGGGTTGAGTAACTCGCTCAGGGTCACACAGCCAATAAGTGTCTGAGGCCAGATTTGAACTCAGGTCTTCCTGAATCCAGGCCTGGGAATACAAAGGCAAGATAAACAAACAAACAGAAAAAGTTTCTGTCCTTGATTGGTTTAGGATTTGAGTTAAAATCCTACCTCTGATATTTACTACCTGTATAACCTTGAGCAAGTGAGTTAACCTTTTTTGTCTCTCAGTTTCTTCATCTGCAAAATGGGGGAAGGACCTACATGGTTATTGAAGTTCCTTCTGGCTATCCTATGACTCCAAGCAACTCTTCTCCATCATTGTTAGAAAACCACCCCTATAAAGAGGGAACCTAATGAACTCCAAATATAAAATGTATGCAAAATAAAGTTTCATTTCAGTGGAGAGTAGAGCATTAACCTCTGGGATGACAGAGGGGACTCGGAAAAAGCCCTACTATAGGAGATGGTCCTTGGCTCAACCTTGTAGAAAGCTAGGGATTCCAAGAGGCAGAGGTGAGGAAGGAGGGCATTCCAGGCCTTGGGGACAGCCAGTGCAAAGTCATGGAGATGATAAATGGAATGTTATGTGCTGGGAACAGTAAGTAAGCCAGTTTATCTGGAATACATCCATTCTTCTCTTCTTCCCCTACCCCCTTTGCCAGTGTTTTAGAAAATCATAAAGATCCCCTCTCTTAATTGAGAACTTAAGGTTTGTGATTTATTTAATGGTGGCTTTAAATAAATGTTTTTAACCCCACTTAGAATCCAGCCCTTCAGATGATTTATTGCTACATTCTTCCCCTGGTTAATTAAACTCATTTTTTAGGAAATGACTCATGTCTAATCACACCAAGAAAAAAAAATAGTTATATTGCCCTCTTTGTGGTAAAATGAATGTAAATAAAGTTAAAAGCAAAATTTAAACATACTTACACATATATGCACACACTGGCCCTAAACTCAGTAACATTATATAAAATAATGCCACTGCAAATGGGTTATAAATCCAGCCTCGGTCCTGTTACTAGGTGGAGCCAGGCAGCAATTTACATCCTGCTGGAGCAAACATTACTCCATGTTCTATCAAGTGAATTTTCCATTTCTTTGGGGAAGCATGATTTTGGAAGGTAAAACCATCTTTTTTCTCCCAGATTCCTAGACTCAAACCTGTTGTATGGCTTCTTTGCCCACTGGAGGGACATAAAACCATTATGCTTAAGTGTCCTAATAGCTAGCATATGTTTTTTTCTGAGAAATGACACCGCCATCTGGATTTAGGTCTACTGACGATTTCATACAATACTCCCTCTTTCTTCAGAGAAGGGAGGCTGAATGAGTCGGACTTGGAAAGCTTTGTCTTATTAATGCAAAAGCAATTGGAGGTGGAACTTATGTGTGACCTCCCTTCTGAAGACTGCAGATGGCTTTGCTGAGGAAAAATAGGACTGTCATTGGAGCTGGGAATTCTGCAGGAATCATTCTGGCTAGAAGAAATGGAGAGCCAAATCATTCTTCCTGAATAGCATGCTTTTCTACAGTAACCCAATGAGGCCATGTATATTATTATGCCCACTTTTCAGAGGAGAAAACTGAGTCTCAGAGAGGGGAAATGACTCATCACAGTCAAACAAAAAGTCAGTGGTGGTAAACAGGAGTAGAACTGGGTTTCTGACCCAAGTCTGGGATTCTATTGTATCATGGAGTAACAGAGAAAGAGAGAGAGAGAGAGAGAGAGAGAGAGAGATACAGGGGTGGGGGTGCTGATGGAATGGCTTGTAGACCAGCTCTGGAATCAGAAAGATCCAGGATGAAGCCCTGACTAATACACACTGGCTATGTGACTGTAGGCAAGTCACTTTTCAATGGGACTAAAGAGAGGCAGTATGGTACAATGGCTAGAGGGACAACCTTGGAATGAGACACATTCAGGCTCACATCCTGCCTCTCACACCTAATAACTGTGAAACCTTGGGTGAGTCACTCATTCACGTTATGGAAACAAAGAGAGGCGATATAGCGTAGTACATAACGAGCCAGCCCTAGAGTTAGGAAGCTGTGGGGTGACACCTCACCTGTGATACATACTAGTCATGTGACCCTAGGTTAGTCACTGAGTGTCTCAATGCACCAGACAGCTTCCCAAGATTCTAGTTAATAGATGAGTTGCTGATTGATAGTAATAGGAACGATTTCCAACACTGCTGAAATGGCTGGTCTGAATTTTATTAGGAAGAAAAAAATAATAGGGATTATTATTGTTATAGTTATATTAGTGAATGTAGACAATGGTGACATTTGCTAATAGGACTTTAATGACAATAATATCTATTATTCTTATTCTATTCTTATAGTCTAAGGCCACATTTATTAATATGACTGAGTGTTTTACTCTCCCTTTATTTTCTCTTGTATCAATCTATCGGACTTGGAATTAATGAACAAGGCCAGTGATTGAGTAAGGATGGGCCAGGACATGGAAGCGAATAGTGATAGCACTTCACATATGATATGCCCAGCTTACTTTAGGTATTCAGCCCTACAGTGGCATCTAAACTGGCTCAATCCCAAGTCATTAAGCAGACATTCCAACAAGCTCCTTATAACTTAAGGAATAATGTGATAGTCCTCTCTGCTCTGAAACAAGCCTTGTTACCATCTCCAGAAGCTATTCATTCCTCCTCCTGCTGCTCGGCAGTTGGGGCTGGAGAAGCCAGCGGTAACCTCTTTGACTCCTGCTGATCTTCTCATACCTCGGGGACTGGGAGGGGAGGAAAGGAAGAAGACCCTTCTCACCTGAGCGCATCCTTACTGGCCTCCTGGCTGTTGTCGTGCACAGGGAAAACCTTCTGGGCCCCTCCATCCAACTGGCTGCATGTGGAAATGGGCAGGCTGGGATAATTGATGTGCTCGGTCTGACCGTGCACAGGTGGCTCGGAGACGGCGTACAGCCGCTTCTCGGGGTTGCCAATACCATCTGTTGCCGTCGGAACATCTGTCGTCAAGGTCACCCTGTCACCCTCTGTTAAAGTTACAGGTTTGGTGAGGAGAACAATGTCACCTAGGAAGGAAAGGCTGGGGAAGGGGGAGGAGAGGAAGAGGAGAACGGAAATTAGAGAAAGCAGAAAAATAGGATTTAAAAAAAAATTGGTGGGAAAGAAAAAAATAATCTAACTTTTTTTCAATAAATTGAATGAAAATAGGTAAAGTATATGTGATTTTCTTTAAGAAGAATGCTTTTTTTTTCTAAACCATTTGGCCAAGGATATCTCATTTCCATCTTCATCTCCACTTCAAATATTAGACCATTTAATACCTCTTTATATCAAGCAAATATAAATATGATGATTTAGAATCTTGGAGATTTTGTACTCAAGTACTCTCTCTTTTTTAAAAGCAGATCTGCAGTTATGCTAGAACTTCTTTTTAAATACACGTATTCCCCCCTTTTGCTCCATATATCAACAAAGCTCTTCTGGACGAAATCCCTTTACAGAAACATTTCTATCCGGGTGTGTGTGCGCACGCGCGTGTACGTGTGTGTGCATATGTGTGCTCACTGAGGGGCCAGGCGGGGAGGAGGGGGGGAAGGGGGGATTGTGTTTATCAAAGTATTTTACTGACATTTGAGCTTGTGCTCTTATGCCAGAAAGAAAAAGCCATTTGTTAATAAAGGACAATTATGTTAATAGACTCAAATGAGCTGATGGACAAAATACCTTGATGAATCAAATGCAATATTGGATTTTTAAAGCCGGCAGTATTTACAGGCAGCTCTACTCTCTCTCAGCAGTATGAATTCAGTTGTTCCCTGTGTGTATATATTTATATACTATATATGTACATGCACATATATATATATATATATACACACACACACACATATATATAAGTGCATTTTATACACACATATGCATCTATGTATGTGGTCATATATACGTGTGTGCACACAAACACACTTATGCATATATGTGTGTGTGTATATCTACATATCTATATATAGCTATATAAATACATATATGTTAGGCTTTTTTTTTTTAATACTCTGACTCAGTACATATGGCAAGCCAACTTAACGCCCATCTGTTACAAAAGGAGGGGCTGTCAAGGCCCGGCAGCCAGTCCTAAGCTACCATTGCCAGCACCAAGCACTTCCTGGGGCTTCTAAAATATCACTGTCTAAGGGTGGGAAACAGCTCATCTCCTGTCTTTTCACACAACTCCTCGAGCGTTCTTCTGGAGACAAACATGTCAGCATTGGGACACATGGTGGGTACCTGGGTAAAGGAAGCAGAAGAAAAAGACAAGGATCAGAAGTGGGATTTAATTGGCAGTGGCCCTTCCCTCTACCAGTGGAGGTCGGCACCTTCTCTGCTGTAGGATGGCTTCAAGAACTGCCCCCATCACAGCAAGGTCAAGTGATCTGCCCAGGGTCACACAGCTAGAAAGTGTGTCAGGGATTACAGGATTAGAGATTTTGAGCTGGATGGGACTTGGAGGTCATCTGGTCCTACTCTCTCATTTAGTAGCAAAGGAAAAATTAAAGCCAGAAGGTCTGAACCAAGGTGAGCAAGGGAATGGCAGGATCAGGATTCAATCTCAAGTGTTCTGATGCCGGATCCCACAATCTTTCCACTGCATAGACCGAAGTGGAAAATGGCATGCTGGTTGGCTCCAGAATTTCATGGAATTGTAGAAGGTCACAGGTCATCTGGTCCAATCCTTGCCTGGACAAGAATTCACTCCACAACATACCGAGTAATCTCTCATGCTACCTAGAAGAATAAATACTTCCCCAGGTCTTTATGCTTTATAAATCACTTTACACTTGTGATCTCTTATTCTTCTCAACAACCTTGGGAAGAGGGCTCTGTAAGGAAACTGGGGCTGAGAGACGCTAAGTGATTCACACAGCTAGGAAGTGTCTGAGGCTGAGTTTGAATTCGGGTCTCATCCCAAGTCTAGTCCTCCATCCATTAATGGCCTAGCTGCCTGGGTTTGAAGGCCTCTAGCAATGAGGGATTCACTGCCTCCCAAAGCAGCTTATCTTGCTTTTTGAACATTTCTTTTCTGTTAGAAATATGTCCTTACATGCAAGCAAAGTTTTCTTCCCCTGAAACCAGAACCGATGTTTTTTTGTAGCACCTTAACCTTTGGAAACTGCTCTACATACATATGTCACTGTGTCTCATGACCACACGGTGAGGTTGGTACTTTACCTATTCTTGTTGGTTTTTTAAATAATTTTCTAAATATCGTTTCTTTCATATTGCCCAAAATTTCCCCCATATATCCTCTCCCTGCTCTGAGAGTCATTCCATTATAGTGAAGAATTTGCTTTAGACACTATTATCCCCACTTTACTAATGGGGAGATTGAGGCTGGGGGAGATGAAGTGATTTGGCCAGGGTCACACAGCTATCAAGTGTCAGAGGCAGATCTTCCTGCCTCCCAAGGCCAGCAGACTGTCTCTTGTGCATCCTTGCCTCTCCTCCTCACGTGGCTTCTGGTCCTGCCCTCTAAGGCCAAGCAAACAAGAAGAATTCGTCCCCCCAATAAGAGACTTTGAAACCAATTCTCAAGTCACCCCGACTCTCCTCTTCTTCAAGTTAAACATTTCCAGTTCCTTCCTCTGGTCCCATGCTATGGCATCCTCTTCAGGCCCTTCCCACCATGGTTGGATCTTACAGACGGGCTTTGGTGCAGTCTCTTTCATATATAGTAGCAGACTCTTCCCACATCAAAGGATATATATGGGAAGGCTCTTGAAAAGAGTAATGATTTATGCCAAGCTTAAACCTTGGTGTGTATTGACAGTACAACAAGGTCGCCTTGGGGGAAAAAACCCTCCAAGCCAATGGAAGTCTGACCCGTTGGCAGTTTCTAACACCAAATATTCAAAATGAAGGTTGCATAGTTAGAAAGCAGTTGTTCAGAAAAAGATCTGAGAGTTTTAGTGGACTTCCAGCTTGGTATGAGTCAGCAGTGTGACTGTCAAGACGGGTAGAGGAAAAGATAAAAACTAAGCGTCATCTTGGTCTGTACTGAAAGGGACCTTGCTTTCAAGAGCAGCCAGATGCCTTTCCCATTGCCCTCTGCTCTGATCAGGCCACGTCTACAATATTGTATTTGGTTCTGGCCTCAATTGAAAAAGGACATCATAGCTGGCGAGTATCCCGAAGCGGGTACCAAAGATGGAGAGAGGCCTCAAGGCCTTGTCACGTACGAATCGGTTGAAGGGACTGAGAGAAGACTGAGGAGGAGGAAATGAATGCTGTCATAATGTATTTGCAATTTGCCATGAGAAGGAGTGAGTAGACTTACTCAGGGCAGCTTGGTGGCACTGTAGTGGATGGAGCACCAGGCCTGGAGTCAGGAAGATCTGAGTTCAAATCTGGCCTCACATACTTACTAGCTGTGTGACCCTGGGCAGGTCACTTCACCCGGGTTTCCCCGGTTTCCTCACCTGTAAAATGAGCTAGAGAAGGAAACAGCAAACCACTCCAGCATCCTTACCAAGAAAACCCCAAATGGGGTCACACCGAGTCAAATACAACTTTAAGGACTGAACAACAAGAAGACTTACTCAGCGTGGCCCCAGGAGGCAGATCTGGGAACTGTGAGCACCAGTCAAAAGAGTCCAATCCAGGGCGCAGCTAGGTGGTGCAGTGGATAGAGCACCGGCCCTGAAGTCAGGAGGACCTGAGTTCAAATCCAGCCTCAGACCAAACACTTGACACATACTTGCTGTGTGACCTTGGGCAAGTCACTTAACCCCGATTGCCTCACAAAAAAAAAAAGAGTCCAATCCAGGCTTGCTGTCAATCAAAACTTCCTAACAATTAAGCATTGTCGAGGTCACCTCAGGCGATAGTGGGCCCTGCTTCTGTGGAGGTCTCACATATGTCATTTCGGGAATTCCTTCCTGTATGAGTTGGACCAGATGGCTGCAGAAGTTCCTTCTGACTTTGAAATTCTGTGTTTCCGTCCATTGCTCAGTCAACAAGCTTTCAATGAGTGCTTATTGTGTGGCAAACACTGAGTTAAAAGCTGGGTATATAAAGAAAGACAAAAACAGTCCACAGCCTTGCAGATATCGCCATCTAATGCAAGCAACCACGTGTAACTATGTAGGTACTTGCAACTAGAACCTGAAGACAACCTGAAAGGTCATGGTATTGGCAAATGTGGGAGGCTAGGAAGGCCTCCTGAAGAAGGTGGGCCTTAAGCTGAGTCTCGAAGGAAGCCAAAGAAAATCAGAGGTAGGAGATGAGGAGGCAGGGCATTCCAGGGATGGGGGCAGCCAGTCCAAATGCATTGAGATAGAAGGTGGAATGTCCTGTGTGAATACCTGTCAAGAGGCCAGTGTACCTGGATAATCAAGGAAGTAGAGGAGAGTAAAATGTAAGGAGACTCGAAAGATGGGGAAGGGTCAGATAACAAAGAGCTTTAAAGACTGAAAAGAGCATTTTGTATTTGATCCTAAAGGTAATAGGGAGCCATTGCAGCTCATGTGTTTTAGGAAAATCCCTGTGGCAGCTGAGGGGAGGATTGATCACAGTCAGAAGAAGCTTGAGACAAGACTATTAGAAGGCAATCGCTGATGAAAGGTGACATCCTGGACCAGGGCTGTGGCCATTGGACTTGAGCGAAAGTGATTCTGGGATGCTAGATTAGTCAATTTGCCATATCAATGCTGCTCTGAATATCCCAAGAGGGCATTTTCCATGTTACCTCACCTCAGGACCAAGCTGATAGGTCAGTCACCTCCTAAAAATGTCCACGGCTTTCTTAAGAACAAAAGCTCAACCTGCACGGTGATTTCACTAGTGCCACTTTTTGGAACCCAGCCCCCTTCACCTCACTCCCCATCCCAAACCCCAAGAACTTTGTCTTTGTGGAGAAGACTCTGATAAGGAAGCTTTTACCAACAAAGACCTGCAACTAGGACATTAGGTGCTAAGGAATGAGCCTTTTCCTTATATTGTATGAAATCAGGCCTTCACTCCGCTTCCCAACCATTTCCAAACTAAGCTCTCTGGACCCTGCCTATCTTCCTCATCCCTAGCCAACTGGAGCCTGGCCTCTGCCCTGGTGACCCTGGGCTCAGAAAGATGAGTTTATACCTTGTCTTGACCCTCACCAGCCCCCAGTCCACTTGTTGGCCAATTCCAACCCCTGTTGCCTACACATACCACCTCTTCCCAATCTCCTTTATATGTTGTGATACCCATTAAAATGTCAGCTCTTTGAGGGCAGGCACTGTCTCATTTGCTTGTATTTGTATCCCCAACGCTTAGCACAGTACTGGACATACATAAAGCACCACATATTGCTTTAAACAAACTCCACTTAATGAGACTTTGCCAAGTAATTAGGCAACACTCAGTCACGTAGAAGTTTCTTGAACATGCTTGAGGAAGATGGAGAAAGGAATCGCCATCTTTCCGAACTCCATGTCCCCCATGTCCCCTTTATTTTTCTTCTATCCAATCATTCCTTAAGCATCTAGCTATGAGCCAGATATTAAGCTAGGTGCCAGGTGTGCAAAGAGTTCACATGAATCAGTCCCTGTGCTCGAGAAGCTTGTTTTCTGTTGGGGTGGGGTTGGAGTAGGATATATAAAGAATATTGACACCAAAAATTAGATTCAAAATAGATACAAAATAATTGTCTTTCCCTTCTTGTTAAATTCCTCAGGCTAATTTTAGGTTGTAGAACAAATATCTCTATCTCTTATCTATCTATCTATCTATCTATCTATCTATCTATCTATCTATCTATCTATCTATCTATCTATCTATCTATCTA
>NW_020949602.1:7362661-7395199 GCF_900497805.2 Vombatus ursinus
CTATCTATCTATCTATCTATCTATCTATCTATCTATCTATCTATCTACCCATCCATACTTATATTCACCTCTATACCCATCTATTTATCTACCTATCCATCTAAGTCTCTCTCCATTCATCTGTCTACCTCTATATCTGTCTATCCATCCATTCATCTATCATCAATCTACTTCTCTATCTCCTCCCCCTCTCTCTGTCTCTCTGTTTCTGTCTGCCTCTGTCTGTCTGTCTGTCTCTCTGTCTCTCCCCCTCTCTCCTTCCCTCTCTCCATCTCTCTGTCTCTGTCTCTCTCTGTCTCTGTCTCTCTCTCTGTCTCTCTCTGTCTCTGTCTCTGTTTCTCTCTCTCTGTCTCTGTCTCTGTTTCTTTCTCTCTCTCTCTGTCTCTGTCTCTGTCTCTCTCTCTCTGTCTCTCTCTGTCTCTCTCTCTCTCTGTCTCTCTGTCTCTCTCTGTCTCTCTCTCTTTCTAGCACTGGGAAGCACCTTAGGGGCCATCTTGTCCAGTTTCCTCAGTTTTTACAGATGAAAAAAACTGAGGTGCAGAAGTGACTTGCTCAAGAGCACCCCACAGAGGTAAAACTGCAGTTTAAACCTGATCCTGTTGCCTCCATATTCAAAGTTCTTTCTGGAGGGCAGCACCCTCCAACTGACTGGCAAGGTTACTCATTCGTTTGTAATCACCTTCTTAGACATTGAGACCCATCCATCCCGGGTTCCATGAAGGACCCAGATGATTATTGAGGATTAATGGGTTATCCAAGGGGCCAGTTGGTGCATTTGGAGGGAAAAGTGTAACCAATGCAGCTGTTTACTAATAAATAAAGCCTCAGCTGCGGCAGTCATAAATTAGAGGTCTTTAATTGGGAGGCTGCAAACCTCGGCTCTTTATTACAATGCGGCTTCTTGTTATTTTATGATGTCAGGGTAGATGGCAGACTGACAGAGGGCTTATGAATCACAGTTTGCAGATGGCACTCCTGGGCCTTGGAGGCGATGGGCACAGAGGAGCATGAGGGCTCAATAGGGGATCCTGCCAAAGACGACCCCCTGAGAATTAGCTGTCTCCATTTCTCTTGTGCCAATCTCACCCTGGCAGGGCTCTTGTTTGAGAGGGGGAGAGAAAGGGAGAGAGGGGGGAAAGAGAAAGAGAGGCAGGGAAAGAGATACAGAAAGGGGGGAGAGAGGAAGAGAGAGAGAGAGACAGAGAGAGAGACAGAGAGAGACATTAGAGCTAATTGGCAGATATTGAAAATTCTCTTTTCTGAGAATAAGGGCAGTGGATCCCAATTTGAATTCTAGTATTTTTAAATGAAAGCCTGGCTGGGGAGGCTACAAGCAGCCCAGAGAAAATGAGGGCTGGGTAGTGAAGCTGGCCAGAGATTGAGCAGGCCAAGAATACCTGTCCATCCTTTCCTGCCTCATTCCCCTCCCTCCAATCCCTCCAGCTAGTACACAGCAGACGGTCCCTGAGTTTGGGATTCAATGGTCTCCTAATAGAGTCCATCTTTGCCAGACAGCTGGGGAGGTATCTTGGCTCACTAAACTCAGGGCTTTAAAGCTTCTAGGGGACAATCTCTTCTTTTTGGTCACCATTCACTTTGATCCCTGATGACTAATGCACAAGAACAAAGCTATGGTCTTTGTCAACACGTATTTGGAGGGATATGTCTTTTGATGAAATTGATTTGAATGGGCTGGATCTTCAGAAAAAAAAATGAACAAACAAACAAGCAAACAGAAAAGGCTAGGCCCCCTTGGAGGTAGCATACTGCAACCTGGCATTTAAAACCACATCAATGCCACTTTGGGCAGGGTAGGAGGTGATTAAGAAAGAGTCAGTTTTTTCCTAATGCCTTGCGCTTTCCCAGAGGTGAGTCAATCCTGGAGTCATGTCCAAAAGGGTCTTGAGAGCACTCCTGAGATGCCTGTAACTCATTTCCCACTTTGCCCTGTGTTTCTGACTGAAATAGAGAAGCTTTCTGGGACAGAGCTGTTCTCTCCATCTGTTGTGTAGAAATGGAAACCATAGTGGGTCTCGAGAGTCCAGGATTTGGGGGATACAGGTACCCGAGGCAGCTTCTCTCCACATCCTTTTGCAAGAAATTCAGCCCAGGGTGCAGAAAGATCTAGAGGGGCAGCACCCCATTAAAAAAAAAGGAGCAAGATAGGAGAGCAAAACACAGTTGTACCTGAGAGCAATCAATGGAAATTGGTCACATTCTTGCCTGGTGGGGAGATCCATTCAAGACTCTGGAAGCTACAGAAACTATGTGGAAATGAACTGGGGAGACAGGCTAATCAGTGGTTTAGAACAGGCCATCTTTGATGCCCAGAAGGCAGCACAGCCTAGGCAGGGCTTTCTCTTGGCCCTTTACTTCTCTTTCTTCAAGTGACGCCAAGAATATATATGTTTGTTTCACTAATTAAAAAAGGAAGACCATCTCCTATTTGGATAGCCCTTTATGACTTAACAAGTCCTTTTTCACATGGGAGTAATAAAAAACACCAACAGGAATAATTAATGAAAAATATCGGAGATAGCTCTACTGCCTTCTTTGGGGAAAGTTCAAATAATCAACTGTATCCATTCAGGCTCCAGTGAGATAATAAATGTAAAGCTCTGAGAATCATAAAACCCCATGTTAATCATTGTAAATACTGGCATGGTTTTTAACTGAACTTATATAATTCCTGTCACCAAAGTGAGGGAGCAACCCCATTACTTCCTTTAATAGACAAGAGAATGAAATCAAGGGAGTCACTTCAATTTAATTCCATGATATGTGCAATGCAAAGATATGCATGTGTGCATATATATACGCATACATACTAATATTTCATACCATGCATACACATTACATGAGTGCATACTCATGGATCTATGAATATGTACATATACATGTATAAACACATACACATATGTGTATATAATACACCCATATGAATGTGATCAGTATCTAGGTATATACACATGTAGATACATAAGGGAGTCTTTATGACTTTGAAAGTATTTTTTCTTTATATATCCCTGAATATCCATCCATATCCATTCATCTATTTATCTATAGATACAAACCTATATATCTGATTATAGAGAGATGATATAATTATAGGAAGATAGTTATAGCTTTATAGATATATACATATGGGATTTTATATATATACATGTGTGTATATATGTACATAAAATTGATTATACATACACATATACATGGATGAATGAAAAAAAATGACTGAAAAATTAAGAATTCTCATATATAAGCCTGCACTAAAACTTTTGGAACATTGTGTGTGTGTACATACACGCATGTACATGCACATGTATATTTATATGCATGTATATATAAATGCACATGACTAAATAAATAAATGATAGATAGATAGATAGATAGATAGATAGATAGATAGATAGATAGATAGATAGATAGAAGGATAGATATAGGTGCATAAATAGATGTATGGATAGGTAAGCCATGGGTACAACCAGGGGAGCGTCCTAATCAGTTCTGCTAGCATATACACTCTGGAGCTGGGTCCCTTCCAGTGATCTTTGTACTATCTTTGGATCTGGGCCCCCTCTGGATATATATTTCTTTCACCCTTTCAAAAAGTCTATATTGGCAGACTTAGTGCTGAAAGACTTCACTCTTTGGAAAGACTTGGTACTCCCCTGGCCCTTATGATGGCAGGAGCTGGGGGTGGAGGGAGCTACAAACATATTTGGTCAAAAAGGTATTGACCACTAAGCTAAGAAGAGTCCCACTGTCTCTTTCTCTTTCCAGAATGTGAGGCAGGGAACTCTTCCTTTCTCTAGGACTACTCCATCTCTCCTCTCCTTAAACCCCATACCCCAAGCTGGGACCACTGCTTAGATCTGGCAGCAGACACATGTGTTACTTAGGGGCATCTAAGCCAAGGTCTCAGGCCCCTGGCTGCTTCTTCCATTTTGTATTTCTTACTCTGAACATAGGTGACTAAACAATGATCAGAACTTCCATGTGTCTTCTTAGGGAGCTTGAGAGCTCCTCAGTCATTGCTCTTCCAGGACTGAATCTAGTCCATGCACATGGGTTCAGAACTAGGGGCCTCTTTAGAGGAGGAAAGAATTAGTTCACCAGCCCCACTAACCCCAACCGTGGTTTTGTGTATTAGTGGAGATAGTTCAGTCATCTAACTGCTTGTCATAGTTGGGACAATAGAAATTTATCATGTACTTCACTCATTTTATGCAGATGGTTAGGCCACATTCATTGGAGTAGTTACAGAACTCTTCCTAGAGGCTCTGGAATATCCTAGGTCTTGTAACAAGTACAATGCCATCCACAAAAAGGAACATCTGAAAGACCTCACCACCCATAGGGAATCCTTCAACAAAAGAGGCAGATACCTTTGGTGAGTATTTGTTTCCATATTTTGTGTCTTTCCTGATATGTGGGATCTTCTGATCAAATTCAAAGATAAATAACAACCTCAAACTTGTGCCCAAAGAAACTTGAGGTCTACTGTAGGATGAAGGGGTTCTGTCATATATACTGTGAAGTCATCCTAAGGTGAACGAAAGAAAACAAATGAAAAATCATTTGTTAAATGCTTGCTATGTGCAAAGGATTGTGCTAAGTTCTGGGAATACAAATGAGCCCGTATCTGCTCTTACTTATTGGGGGAAGTAGTAAATCAAAAAAACAATAATGAAAGGGCTTATGAGTTTTAAAAGTTCAGTAGCAATTGGCAGTGGGGATGGCAAGGCGCAAAGATTCTTAGGCTACATAGGGTGTTAAGATGGGTGTTAAGATATCCCAGATACTTGAGAACATATAAAGGGTACATATAGTAAGGCCTGGAGGACCTTAGAAAGCAGTGAAAGGACAGAGGGGAAGTTCTGGTGGTCTTACATGTCATCAGAAGGGGTAGATTTTTGGTTCCCATATTATCCGAGCTCTGTGAACAGACATGTATCCTAGGTGAAGGAAGAGAAGCAAGATGGAAAGGTACTCTTGGTGGGAGAGTTTGTCTCTGCTGCCCAGCTCTGCTGGGTGGAACCTGGGAGGGCCTGAGGCCAGGGGAAAGATAGAAGGGAGAATTCAAAGAATGTCTGAGTAGGAGTTCAATAAACAAACCCCAGATTTATATGGCTGTGCTTGCCTTATTGATACTCTTATCTTTCACAAAGTCAAAGAATCAGCATATGGAAGCAATATGGTAGTCTGGGAAGTATTCTGTTCTTGTAGTAGGAGGGGCCTAGGTTCAATGACCAGTTTTGTCAGCTCACCTATTTGATATTGAGCAAGCTGGTTAATTTCTCTGGGTTTCAGTTTCTTCATGTGTGAAAAAAATGAAAAACAAAGATTGGACTAGATGATCTCTAAGGATTCTTTAAGATTTCAATGTAATCTATGATCTGAAAACTCTATTATGAATCTTAATCTCATTAATGGTAAGAAACTGGGAATTATGGAAATAATTCCATGTAATTGTTCCATGAGAATTATGGGAACTTGGAGCATGGCTGCAGTGCAGGTCAGACATTTGTGTTTGAGGACATGATAGCTTGAAATAGCCTGACACGCACCCCAGATGTTAGGAGACCTGTCAAAGGTTTCAGGAACAAGATTCCATATAAAGCCTTCAAGAATGGGATTCTAATCAATCATTCAATCAATCAATAAGCATTTATATAGAGCCTACTCAAAAATGAAATAATCCTTGACTTCAAAGAGCTTAAATTCTACCAGGAGAGATAACACATACACAAACAAGTATTTATATAAATTATGTAAAATAAATATATTAAGGTTTTTTTTAGGCGAGTATAGAAGGGGATTGGGCACCGGGACCTGGGGTCTACAGGAAAGGCTGCATACAAAGAGAAACACTTCTGATGACAAAAAAGGGAGGTTGCCTGAAGAGAATAATGATGTTGCACCATCAACTTAGATTTCAAAAAAATGTAAATTTGAAAAGACAAGATTTTATTCTTTACTTAAAACAAAAGTTACACGTGGAGAGGATATGAGAATCAAGGTACAGGACCCCTGCCGAGAGGAATGGGATAATGCTAACTGCCAGTAGAGAAAAGACTGAAGAAATTAATTCTTATTTCAATTCCATGGTCTCTGCTAAGGAAAGCAATCTTTATTTTTGAAAACAAAAACAGACAAGAATGGCTAATAAGGGATTGATATCCAAGATAAGTAAGAATACAGTAAGACAGTACGTAGCTGCCCTGGATGAGAAATGTACCTGGCCTGGGTGAACTACAGACTCAGGGACTCACAGAACTGGGGAAGGAGTGGGCAGTGATTACCGAGCCAATGGCAAGAATCTTTGAAAGATTATGGGCAGTAGAAGAAGTCCTGGAAGGGTTGAAGAAAGGAAAATGTCTCAATTTAAAAAAGAAATAGATTTTAAAACAAAAAAAAATATTCAATTGACTTGACTTCCATTCTTGACAACATTCTAGAACCTACTGTAACAAGGATGGTTAGTGAATACCTAGAAAAGCAATGATCCCAAGGAGGTAGAATAACCTCAACAAATACAAGTCATGCCAGACTTCACTTTCTGTATCAACAAAGTTCCTGTCAAAATGACAGATCAGAGGAATTCTATAGCTATGTTTTACCTATATTTTAGCAAAGCATTGAATAAATTCTCTCACATGTTACAATTTTATTTTGGTGAAGGACATCCTAATAATAGAAATAGGTGAATTGGGAACTAGTCCAATGGCTGGACTCAAAGACTAGTCATTAATGATTCAATGTTAATTTTGAAATCCAGCTCTAGCGGAGTTTCGCAGGGATGTTCAGATAACACCAAGATGGGAAGGATAGCTAATATACTGGAGTTAGAATCCAAAAAGATTGCAGCACTTAGCAAAGTGCCTGGAACATAGTATGTGCTTAATATTTATTGGATTGGATTGGATTCTGAGTCTAGAACACTGGGTTAAATATAAAAGATGGAATTCAATTAGAACAAATGTAAAGTTTTACACTCAAGTAAAAAAAAATAAACCTTAGTGCAAGATGGGAATATATGGATAGACAGCAGGTGTTTTGAAAAAGTTCTTGGCGTCCAAGTGGAAATTCAAGCCCAGTATGATGTGGCAGAGAAAAAAGTGAATTCCACCTTGAACACCGTTTAGGAGTCCACAACTTCCAGTGCTGGTCCGACTGTAACCTGACCCATCAAGACTGTACCTGGAGGGCTCTTCTGAGTTACAAGAAACAAAGTTTAAGAAAGATAATAATAAGCTAAAGAGTATCTAGAGTGCAACCAGGATGATGAAGGGTCTTGAGTTCATGTCATATGAGGATTGATAGAAGGGAATGGACAAATTTTGCCTGGAGAAGAGAAGACTGGGGATAGGTATGGGGTGGAGATGATAGCTGTATTCAGATATCTGAAAGGCTATTACATGCAAGTCAAGCTATCACCTTCCTGACATTGGTCCTCTTTGAAAACGAAGGACAAACAACCGCCACATGAAGAGGGGGAATCAGAATGTTTCTCTAGTATGGAAAGAATCTATAGAAATGGATGGAAGGTGTAAAGAAGAAAATTTGGGTGGGGGTGAGTGGAGGGGACAAAAAAAAAAAACAAAAATAACTTCCCAACACTTCTAACTGTCCAAATTGAAATGAGCTATCTTGGAGAGGGCTGGTTAACCTTTTCTTGGAGGTCTTTAAGTAAAATCCAGACAACTGGGGGTCATGAAGGTTATGATAGAGATTCCTTTCATGGAGAAACTGAATTAGATGGCTGTGGAGGTCTCTCCCAACTCTCAATTCCTGATTTTGTGCCTCACATAGGGGTGTTATATGAGTACAGAATAGGGGACAGGTGGGTGAAGTGCTGTGAAGGACTTGGCAACTGGTTGGCTACAGGGGAAAGGGAAAAAAAAAGATTACTTGTGATCTCAAAACTGGGCATGGGAAGAATGGTGGTGTCATTAAGCTCAATGAGGAAGAAAAGCAAAATAAAATGCCCATTGTCACATGACTCTTGATCTTTTCCCTGGGCGTTGACCACCTTTGCTTCCCTGCTTTGGCCCATCACATGTTCTCCCATTTTCTTGCCTAGAAATTTGACATTTCATGAAACTTTCCCAGATGACTTAACATTTCCTAATATTAGGCAGTTTGTGGATATAGTAGATAGAGTGCTGAACTTAGAATTTGGAAGACCTGAATTCAAATCTGGCTTGAGACTCTTACTAGCTAAGTGACCTTGGACAAGTCACTTCATCTCTAAATGTTTGAGTTTCCTAAACTTTAAAATGGAAATAATAATAACAACATCTACCTTGTAGTATTGTTTTGAGGATCAAATGGAATATGATTTGTAAAAGCAAAACAAAACAAAACAAAAACCATTTAGGACAGTGCCTGGCACATAGTAGCAGCTGTATAAATGCTTATTGAGTGAATGATTGATTAGAATTCCATTTTTGAAGGCTTCATATTCTTCTTGAGCTGTATTCCCCTATAGAATTCTATTCCACATCTTTTTTCTAAAACTGTTGAAAGCTCTTCTAAGATCTAGGCCACTTGAGAGGCTATTTCTAGCTATACTGTCCTCTATCATAAATGTCCAATTTAAGATAGAGTCATCCCCCCAAAGTTCCCATCTACTAAAAAATAAGAATGATAATAACACCTACTTCTCAGTTGTGAAGATCAAATGGCAATATTTATAAAACACTCTGCAAATGTTAATTTGTTAAATAAATGCTATGTATTATTATTGTTAGTGCTACTATTGAATTTTTCTGATCTCATAACACTTCTTGCTTTCATTGTTTTATTTTGGCTCTGTGCTGTGATTTCATCCCTCCTCTCACTCCCCTCTCCTGACTTCTTTTCCTTTACCTGTCCTGCTCTTCCCTTCAAAAAAATCACTTAATTCTGTGTGTAGTATAATTCCTTACACATAGGAATAGTGTGTAAATTCAAAGTCCAATAGATCTTTGATCTTATCAAAATGGATACTTCTTCCAATGGTGCTGATCTTAAGACATCTACTCCTCTTCTTCTGTGGTTCTTGTCCATGTCCTTTTGCCAATTCCCTGCAGGGCATTTGCCCAACATTCTGAGTTTGGGGCTTCCATGTTTCTAGATATTATGTGGATATTAATGGATCCTGTAAGTTGTCCACCCCTCATTCTAAAAAAAGAAAACAAACAAACAAACAAAAGACCTTTGGTTTTTATGTCACCCATATTTTTTCCTTCCTTCCTTCCTTCCTTCCTTCCTTCCTTCCTTCCTTCCTTCCTTCCTTCCTTCCTTCCTTCCTTCCTTCCTTCCTTCCTTCCTTCTTTCCTTCCTTCCTTCCTTCCTTCCTTCTTTCCTTCCTTCATATCTCTATTTATCTAGTTTTTATTTTCCTTTCTGACTTATCCTACTCCACAGATTGTTTCCTTCCAGCAAAATGTTAACTCCTTGGGATACTGTTTCATTTTTGCCTTTATATTTCCAGTGCCTGGCACATAGTAGGCACTTAGTAAATGGATTTTGAATAGAATAGAATTGAACTGTACTTATGGTAAGTAATCCTGATCATACCCAGAGTAAGCCATAGACATTACCATCACTGGGTCAAATGTTTCTAGAAGTCGTGACTCTTTCAGTAGCTGAAAAACCACTTTCCATGTTCAGCTGGTTAATCTGGGAACTCTTCCAGCTACTGGAAAGTGATATTGATTTTGATTCTTGGTGGTTTGGCCCCCAAACCAGGGCCTGGAGAAAAGGCCTGAGACTCTTTGATATGGTCTCTCAAGGATGTGGTCCAATTTCTTCGTGATTTTGGCTCTTTGTCCAAATAACTTTCCTCTTCCAAGCTACACATTCTACTTCCAGCCTCATTTTCACTCAGTCAATTTCATTAAGAAAAAGAACAAGGGTGTTTGGGTTTCCACATGCAAAGGGAATTCTGGGGAATAGGCACTGTTTTCTGACCTGTGGTTCAGTGGTGATGTGGAGGTTTTTAAGTCATATCACCATAGAAAATAAGACATTGCTTAAGATGATGAGAGAATGATCAGGTCTGAACAACTAAGAGACCACGATAGAAAATGAAACTCCTGCAAGAAAGAAAGTACCATCTTTTTAAAGCAACTTTGGTTTTCTCTATAAGTGTCTGATTTAGGTAATCGCATGTCTTAATTTCAACCTGGTTTAGATATCACCATCGTCACTATCACCATTAGCACCACCACCACCACCACCACCACCATCATCACTATCATTGTCATTATCATGATAATATCCATCACCATCATTGTCATCGTTATCATTGCTGTCATCATTTTAACCCCATTATGAGATCTTGGGCTATTGTGAATGAAAAGGGAAGGAGAAGAGAAGAGAAGAGGGCATGGATAGAAAAAGCACTTCTATTGTGCCAGGTACTGTGTTAAGTACCTTTTAAAAGGTGATCTCATTTGATTCTCACAACAACCCTGCAAGGTAGGTTCCCATTTTAGAGTTGAGGAAACTGAGGTTGAAGGAGGATAAGTGATTTACCCAAGGTCACATACCTAGTAAGTGTCCAAGGAGGTAATAGTCCCACTTAATTCTGCCCTATCTAGATAACATTTGCAGTATTGTTTTCACTTGTGAGCACTACTGTTTAGGAAGGACACTGATAAATTGGGAAGCCTACAGAGAAGGGAAAGAAGAATGGTTCTGGGAGGACTGATTGAAGACAGGAGTAATGTTTAGCCAGAAGAAGAAAAGGTGGGGTGGGGAAGGGGGGTATGAAAGGTGTTTTCAAGTAATCAAAGGGTTTGTGAAAGAGGGATTATGCTCATTCTGTCTGACCGTGTCGGAAGAATTGGGGGCAATGGGTAGAAGTTGCAAGGGGAAATTTTAAACTTGATGTCAGAAAAAAAAATGAGAGCAGGAAAACCTCCTTGAGAATGAGAACTATCTGTAGGAGGAAAAGGATACGCAAATTTTATTTGATTATCATTTCTATCTAGGTCATAATTATTCTCCTCCCCTCTACACTCCCCCACCTCGGATAGAATATAAGCTCAGTGAGGTCATGTACTGCTTTCATTTTTGTCTTTTTATTCCCAGCATCAGCGCAATGTCTGACAAATAGGTGTCACTTACTAAATGTTTTCTGGATTAAACTCAATTCTGTGACTTGGCCAAGGTCACATAATGAGTAATTGTCAATACTGGAATCTGAACCTTGCCTGCATGTTCTATCAGTTCTATGTGTATGTTGAGGTCCTAGGGGCTTAGAGACACAGTTGAATCAAAGACAGGACACATTTTCTCATCTCCCAAAGTTTACCTCCTAAGTCAGACCCATTAGCAACTACTCCTCAGAGCCCAACTTGTCTGACCAATAAATCTTTCCTATGAACTATGGGATTTGGGCCAGACTCAGAAGACAAATGCTTTACATTCAATGTACAGATTTGATGAAACTGGAAAGGAAACCTCTTAGAGAAGGGCAGCCCATAACAGTGTAGAGGAAAGGCTGTAGAACCTCTCTGGGACTTAGAAGAGGCCAGAGGAAATTGAAATAGCATTTTCTGCTTTACAAGGTCCCCACACCAGCTCTTGTTTCTTCCCACATGCCCTTCATTCTACATCCACCTAACAATTTGTCCCTTGTTTTTCCTGGCTCTCCCTCTCATTCGGGGGCAGGCTTTTTATACTCTGTTCGGAATATAAATTTCTCTGATCTTTCTATGGCAAGTGTAAGCCACTGTCTCTTCAGAGCCTGTAATGACTTCTCTCCTTCACACTATTTCTCAGGGCACCACAGAGGCAGAGGGAAATGAGGCCAGATGACAAATCCATCTACCCACTCGGATTCTACCACCTATCATGTTTTCTCATCTTAGCCCAGATTTCTTTTTATGCAGAAAGTCTCTTAGAGGAGGGGCTCAATAGAGTGCTTAGATCATTGGATCAGGGATCACTTTGGAGTCCATATAATATATTTATTGCTGCTAATACATTCTACTTCTAAAACACATTTCACTTTTTAAAAATATATATTTTTATTTATTTTAAACATTTTCTTTTTAAATTTTGAGTTCTAGATTCTCATCTTCCTCCCCATCCCTGACCCACCAACTGAGAATGTAAACAACATGATATCAGTTATACAGGTGAAATCATGCAAAACATATTTCCATATTGGCCGTATCACAAAAAAGCAAGAAAATTTAAAAAAAATAAAGCAAGAAAATTATACTTCAATTTGTACTCAGTTCAGCAGCTCTCTCTTTGGAGTGGGATAGCATTTTTTCATCATGAATCCTTTGGAATTGTATTGGTTCACTTTAGTGTTCAGAGTAGTCAAGTCTTTCACAGTTGATCCTCATTACAACATTATTGTTACTATATACAATGATCTCCCAATTTTTCTCACTTCACTTTGCATCTGTTCATATAGGCCTTGCCATGTTTGTTCATTTGTTTGTTTGTTTGTTTTTTCTGAAACCAGTCTCCTTATTTCCCACAATACAATAATACTCCATTACCATCATATGCCACAGTTTGCTCAGCCATTCTTCAACTGATGAGAATCCCCTTAGTTTCAAAATTTTTTCCACCACAAAAAGAGCTGCTATAAATATTTTGTACAGGGAAGTTCTTTTCCTTTCTTTTTGATCTCTTTGGGGTACAGGTCTAGTAGTGTTTGCTGGATCAAAGGGTATGCACAGTTTCATAGCCTTTTAGGCATAGTTCCCGATTGTTCTCCAGAATGGTTGAGCCAGTTCACTACTCCACCGACAGCTCATTAATTTACCTATTTTCCCTTATCTTCTACAGCATTTGTCATTTCTGATAAGTGTGAGGATACCTCAGAGTTGTTTTAATTTGCTTTTCTTTAATCAATAGTGATTAAGAACATATATTCAGATGACTATGGATAGCTTTGATTTCTTCTGAAAATTGCCTCTTCATATCCTTTGACCATTTATCAATTGGGGAATGTTTTTTTTTATTTTTATAAATTTGACTCAGCTCATTATATTTTTAAAAAATGAGGCCTTTATTAGAGAAACTTGCTATGATTTTTATATTACTTTGTATCTATGGTGCCTATTCGCAAAAAGCAGTTTCCCTGGTTATCTCTTTTAATTAAATCTATCTTTGCTTTTGCTTCATCTTAGATCATGATTGCTATTCCTGCCCTTTTTGTTTCAGCTAATGAATAATAGATTCTGCTCCAACACTTTATTTTAACTCTTTGTATATCTTTTTATTTCAACTGCATCTCTGGTACACAGTGTATTGTTGGATCTGGTTTCTAATCCATTCTATTATCCATTTCCATTTTATGGGTGAGTATATCCCATTCACATTTACAATTATGAATATTAATCACGTATTTCCCTCCATCGTAATTTCTTCTGCTTATTCTCTCTTTTTATTTTGTCCCTCCTCAAAAGTCTATTTTGTTTCTGACCACTACTTCCCTTAACCTGCACTCCTTTTTATCATGACCCCCATATCTCTTATCTCCTTTGTGAGTATGTGTGTGTGTGCTTCTTTTACAAAGCTGTTAATTCTCTTTTCATAAGTTTCTTGCATTTTTCTAATTTATTTTCCAAAATTTTCCTCTACCACTTTTATCTCTGTCTTTAACTCTTCATGGACTGCTTGCTGGTCTTGGGTACAATTAGCAGTTTTCTTTGAGGCTTTGCTTGTAGATGTTTTTACACTATGGGCTTGTTTTAGATATATGTCTTGGTCTTCTCTACTGCTGTAGTAGTTTTTGTGGGCAAGTCCTTTTTTTCTTGCTTGTTCATTTCCCCAGACTATTTCTTCCCTTTGAACTTTATGTTAAAGTTGGGCTTTGCTTACCTGGAGGTAGGAAGGAACAGTGCTATGCTTTAGGCTTTTTCATGCTGCTGTTTTTAGAGCTGGTGATGGTGGTCTACAAGATTTTTGGTGCCTCCAAGGTAGTGTGATTTTGGGAGAGGTGCAGTCACTGCTCTCCTGGTCTGCACCCTGGTCTTTCCCTAGTAAGAGCCCCTGCTCCCCTCCAGCCACAAGTACTAGCACCCTGCATTGCCTTGGAACTGCAAACCAGAACCACACACGGGCAGTAGAGTTACCAATTAACACCAGCTGCACCCAGTGCCAGCAGAGGGTCCCCTGTAATATCTTTCTGACCAGTTGTCCCACCCCCTTACTGTCTCTGTGCTGAGAACTCCCGAAGTTGCTGCTGTCATGGTTGCCTCCGAAGCCCACTGCTAGTGCTCCTGCTGTGCTCTACATCTGTGCACACCCTGGTGTCACAGAACTTTCTTGTGTCCCTCCTAAGTTGCCTTAGGCTAGAAAAATGTCTTCCTCTGATCTTTCCCTGGCTCTGCCACTCCAAAGTTTGATACGAGGTGTTATTTTAAAGTTATTTGGAGGAGAATATTAGGAGAGTTCAGCCGTACTCTGCGATTTTAGCTCCACACTCCCACATTTAACTTTTTAAAATGTTTTCCAATCTTTCCTTCCTCTAGCCCTTATGTACTTTTTGCAAGAGCCTTGTGATTTGTAAAAGTAGTTATAATTATCAGTTTGATACCTCACGGTGGTCAGTTGCTGATGCCTTCTTTTTTGAAGGTCTAGCAGACAGAGTCGCCCAAGCAGGAAAAACTGTGAGTTTGAGTCAAGATGTCCAAGTCCAGTTCAATTTAATCTAACAGGCCTTTGTTACATGGGTACAATATGTCAGGTACAATACACAAAATAAAGACAAAGCATTTTATTTTTATTTTTTGGTCAGGGGAGCTTGCTAACAATGAGGGGTAGGAATAATCAGAATAGAGCTTTTGTAGAAGACTGTATCTGAATTGGGTTTTTAGTGGAACTCCAAGGCTTGGGTGTGAGAAGGGGTACTGTTCCAGGTATAAACGAAGTTTGCACAAAGGTATAGAGGAAGCGAAGCCATTTGTCCATGGAGGCCTAGTAAGTTGACCAGTTCTGTTAGATCATGTGAAGGGGTGCAATACTTTATTGGCTTTCAATGCTGAACGGAGGACTTTGAATTTTACTCCAAGAGCAATGGGGAGTCATGGAAGCTTTTTGGAAAGGGCAGTGACTCTATCACACCTAAACTTTAGGAATATCGCTTTGTTGGCTGTGGGGAGCATGGATTAGGTAGGGGAAGGACTGAATGCAGGGAGACCACTTAGGAGGCTATTGCCATAGTTTGGGCAGGAGGTGATAAAGATCTGGATCTTCACGAAGGGTGGTTGCAGACTGAGTAGGGATCAATGGATATGAGATTATGAGAAGCTCAGGAGTTTCCATGGCAGTATTTGAACTTGAACTGCCTTTTTCTTGATTCCAATTCTGTCACTCTATTCATTTAGCTGCTTATCTTACCAAGGCTGCTTCACACAGAAACCTAAGTCAGGAAGGAAAACATAAGCCACTGGGCCTAGAAAGGGATGCAGTTCCTTGGGAGGCCATTGTGAATCCCAGGGGCTGCTGAGGCAGTAAAAGGTTGGCTATATTCTGAACATATCCAGTGGTACCCTCTGCCATGGAAATTCATTGGTTTTGCTGGCTTTGGATGATTGCCATCAGAGTGTTGTCCTTTGGAGATCTCACTGCAATCAGAAGTCTAACCTTCATTTCATATCACCTGTTTTCTGAATGAAGAGCGCTAAGCCAGGCTCATAGGGATGAATGACTTTACTTGGCCCAATACCATCAGACTCCAATGGAGACAGAACTGACCAGAAGGTCAGAATTTCCAGATACCCTTAAGTATCACCTTGAATCAACTTACTGCAGTTTTGCATAGCAGACCCCTTTCCTCCAAGGCATTGAGTCTGTTTTCACTCTCAGAATTGTTTTTTTTTCCTATTTCAGAACTCATTAGTAAAGCAACCATTGTACATCAAGCAGATTTGTGGCATCCAATGCAATCCAACAAGCAGTTATTAAATATTTAATATATGGGAGGCAGTATGTTAGAAGAAAGAACATAGGTCACAATAGGGGAAGGAAATGTTTTTGTTAGTCAATCAGTCAATGTCTTAAGAAATAACTCTTTGCTTTACTCACTAAGAGCATAGCTTCTATTCTACTCCAAGTGGAGTGTGATCAAGGGAGGGAATAGCTCCACTGGATTCTGAATGGATTCAGTTATATGACCATTTTGTTCAGTTTTGGGCTCCAGATCTTAGGAGGGATCCAGACAAATGGGAGTTCCTAGAAGAGAATGACAAGGATAGTTATTATCCTGGAAACGTTTTCTATGAAAACGTAACTGGAGACAATCAACTATCATTTATTAAGCTCTCACTATGTGCCAGGCACTGTGCTAAGCACTAAAGATACAAAGAAAGTAAAAAACTATCCCAGCCCTTTGGCAATTTACATTCTAATGGGAAAGACAACATGCAAATAAATAGGTATATGCAAGAAACATTCAGAATAGATGGAAAGATGGAGGATCTAAGAGTGTTTTGTGTGAAAAAATATTATGAAGAACTAACAACTATGTTATCAACTATATATATTTGAATAGTTGCAATAAGGAAGGAGTCAGTAACCTTGGTTTGGACTGTTTCTCTCTCCACCCCCAGGGTGCTAGTGTTAACACCCACAAAAAAACCTTCAAAATTATCTTCTATTGTGTGTATATCTATATCTATATTTTTATCTATATCTATATATGTCTGCTTGTCATCCCGAATAAAATATAAGATTCTTGGAGTTAGGGGCTTTATATTTTTTTGTCTTTTTATTCTGGGACCCTAGCACAGTGCCTGGAAAAGAGTAAACGCTCAGGCAATATTTGTTGACTGATTGATTAATTCCATAGGACACAACAAAAGCCAACATATGGAAGTTACAGGGAGAAAAATTTCAATACAGAGCTAGAAGGGACCTTAGAGGTCCTCTAGTCTAGCTACCTTTTTATACCCATGAAGAAACTTAGAGTTACAGAGGTGACATCGAAGGTCATTGAATAGGAAATGGCAGAGAAAGGATTCCAAACCACATCCTCTGACTTTAAGTACAGTGTTTTATACTACACCATACCCTTCACAGAATTCCAATATTATCCAAATGAGAAGACCATCAATGGTGCTGTAGAAGAGATTCATGCACTGAGTGGTAGGTTAAGTGGGATGACCTCTGAGATTCTTTCCACCTCTAAGACTGTGATTCCTTGAGAATATCTAACTGGTTCAGCAAAACTATGGCTGATCCAGATAAAGTCTGGAGGTTAAGTGAGGGCCCCCATCTTAAGGGTGCAACTCCAACAGCTCAAGAAGACCATCCATTCCCTACTACTCTGCTGATTAGTATTGCTGACAAAGAAGAAAAACAGAACTTGTTATGTAAGCTATCTGCACCACGTATACGCTTCTCTTCCCCAAATATGCAGACAGTTTATTTAGAAAGCTGCACGGCTCAGCCCATGCTATATATTATCCTAAGCAGACTTGTTTGCTTATGTCCATGACTCTGAACTGTGGGGGAGCCATGAGCTTTCTCCATTTTACAGATCATACTTAATGTAGACACAAGCCAGGTATTTGGCACTGGGACATGGAAGCCTCACTGGAATGATCGATTTCTTCCTACTCCCAAACAAATGGGTGTCCAAGGCCCCAGTTTCAGAAGAGGGGAACTTGCCTGGTGCCTTTCTGTGCATGCATCTTTGTTCATTTAGGAAAACAAACACCAGCCACTGGAGACACATCGCCTCATTTCTCTGAGTCTACAATGACTTTGGGGGCCAGCCTACCATGAAGAGATGGGAGGGAGAGAGAGGACAGCCGTGTCTGCAAAAGTTAATGTCCTGTACCTTAGCCCAGAACTAATAAAACCATCCCTTTACTGGCATCAGAAAAACTTTCCGTTTTCTGGACACTTTGCTATTTATACTCGTTGCGAGAAATTGTCGGCCAAGACCACCTGATTTTCAAAATGGATTTCTTGTGTGTTCCTAGTTAAAAAAGAAGACGAAGGAGGAGGGGGAGGAAGGAAAGGAAAAAAATGTCTCACCACACTGAAAAGCACTCAAATTCATTTCTTGATGGGCGAGATTTCCTCAACCCCAGAAGCAGCCAAGGAGTTGGAAGCTAGTTTTGAAAATCACTTTCTTTCAATTCCTTTTTATATTAGTTAGATGATGTGAGACTCATTACATTTTATAACCCACCGAACAAAACCTTACAATTTCTTGCTAATATTAGGCAATGACATAATGCCATTTGTGGAGGTGCTGCGGAAAGCGATTGACTTTTACTGGCTTCTGATGGCAAGGCTGGCCACTTTATATTCTGTTTTATGTAAGCGTTTCCTAAATTTATTGAGCTCTGTGGATTTCTCGAGTTGCTTAATTATGGAAGGCAGAGGACAGCTCAGTGGCCTGAGACAAGAATCAGTTCAAGCCTCCTACGAGGAGGTTCATGAAGAAATTAATTTCAACTCAATTAAATACGTAATATATAAGTACCTACTATGTGCCAGACATGATGCTAGATGTTGGGGATACAAAGATAAAAAAGATATAGCCTCTGTCTTCAAAGAACTTGCATCCAATTAAGGGAATGACATATAGATAGATAGATAGATAGATAGATAGATAGATAGATAGATAGATAAATGTATGTAAGATGTATAAGAAATAAATCCAAAGTGAATTCTGGGCAAGTGAGGGGTAACTTTTGCGGAGAATTAAGAAAGATTTTACATAGAAGATAGCACCTGACCTGAGATATATATGTAGCTATTCTCAGCATGACGGAATCCCAAGGACTTGGGTTCAAATATCATCTCTGCTACTTCTTACCTATGTGACCTCGAGCAAGTTATGGCACTAAATCTCTTTAGAACTCAGTTTTGTCATCTGTAAAATGTGCAGCTAGGACTAGATGGACTCTGAGTCCCTCCCAGATTCATATTTGTTGTCTTACCATCTTTCCATCCTAGAATGGCCCCCAAAGTCAACCAGGAATATTTGAGGTAGATACACCTTTTCTTCTCTAGACTGACCCATCGAGTACTCTTCTAGGAGGCAGACTCAGATGGTAGAAAGAGAACTCTATTTGAGGTTAGAAAAGTTGGGGGTTGAATCCCACCTTAGCTGCCTCCTAACCATGTGAACTTGGATAAGTTAACTTGGGCTGAGCTAATTTTCTGAGGTTCATTTTACTCATCCATAAAATAAAGATAAGAATATCTTATGGTTGACCATAGGTGGTTATTGTGAGAACCATTTTTCAAAGCAAACGGGAAGATACTTTGTAAAATAAATACATAAATGACAACTTATGGAGAGATTGAACACATGAAAGAACCATGAAGAAACTTAGAAATCATTTAGCCCAATTATTCATTTTTCAAATGTGACAAATTGAGGGTTAATGAGATCATAAGACTGTAGATGTAAAGGTGGAAGGACTCAGAAGTCTTCTAGTCCAATTCTGTCATTTTACAGTTGAAGAAACTGAGGCCCAGAGATGGGAAATGACTTGTCCAAGGTCACATGGGTAATAAGTTAACAGCAGCAGAATTTTAACTCAGGTCCTCTGACTCTCATTCTAATACTATCTCCTTTGTTTATCCTTTGTTTAATCACAGACTTTCAGAGTTGGAAGGAATATTAGGGGTCATCTAGTCCAGTGCCATATCTGAGAAGAATCCAGTGTACAATATACCTGGCAAGTGGTCATCCAGGCTTTAAATGAAAAATTCCAATGGCAAGCAACCCACTACCTTATTAGGAAACCTACTGCACTTTGGGAAAGCTCTAATGATTAAGGTATTTTTCTTTTAACCAAAGTTCACTTTGGTTATGGTTTGGTTTTGGTTTAGATTTTATTTATTTTTGCAATTTCCATCAATGATTCCTCATTGTACCCTCTGGAGCCAAGATATACAGTAGAAAAGAAAGATTACAAGAGTTAGAGCCAGAGGTCTTGGGTTCAAAGTATAATCTTGGGAAAGACCTTTGTCCTCCATGGGCCTCATTTTCTTCATATGTTAAATGAGGGAATTAGATGAGATGGGCTCTGAGTCACCCTCTAGATTTATGAGGGAAGGAAAGGACAGAATATGTGTGTGTGTGTGTGTGTGTGTGTGTGTGTGTGTGTGTGTATTTATGTACCAACATTTCAAGCATGATCCTATGATTTTCCATATTACCCCCATCATAGTCCCTACTGATAAGTCATGAAGCGAGGGCTTGTCCCCAAATGTATCATTCAGTGATCTGTAGACATCATGAGATTCCTAAGACTTTGAGCTGAAAGGAACTATAGAGACCACATAGGCTAGGCTTCATTTTATATAGGTGGTAAAACTGAGGTACAGCTATGTTGTCAGTAAACAAACATTTATTAAATGCCTACTAAGAGTCAGTAATTGTGCTAAGCACTGGAAACAAGATAATGAAAGTGAAGAAGGCTTTAAAAAAGGGGGGAGAGAGCTCTTCATGCTCTAAGTATTCTATAAACATAAGAGATTTTATTATTAGACATATTCCTGGCAGCGATGGGGGTGGGCCCCAGGCCTGACGTGCTCCCTTGAAGTGAATCTGTGTGGAAAAGGTTTATTTATCGACATAATTTCTTTGCTTTCTCTTGGCTCAGATGTGTAATTAAAGACCCTCTAAAGCAGCCTGAGGAAATGAGACAAGACAGTAGAGAAAGGTCTCCAAAAATAGCAAATGGAAACTGAGGGAGCTTTCATTGAAGTTCCTGACCCACAGCCCAGTGTTGATGACCTAATGGAGTTTCTCCCTCCCTCGGAGAGGTTACACCTTCTGCCTGTAGCATGAGCCTGGGGCTCACCTTTCCACCACTGACTCCAATATCCAAAGCAGAATTCATGAAAGGGAACAAAAGGGAATGGTCACCAGTCAAAAAAATAAGCATCTTCGGCTACTTTTGTGGTGACCCACAACTTTGCCCAGGAGTTCTTGTTTTCAGAAATCACAATTTCCCTGGCATCTTTCTTGGTAGATCAATTCCAATTGGTATGAAAAAGCCCAGCATTTAATTCAATCCAACATGTATGTACCCCAATAAATATGTACTCCAATAAAGTATGTACTCTGTGTCAGGCACCAGGCTAGGTGCAAAGAGTCGGTCTGGTTCAGTGAAAAGAGGACCGATTCTGGGTTCAGAGGTCCGGAGTTTGAATTCTGATGTTTACTAACTCTGAGACCTTGGAAAAATAACCTAACCTCTATAGGCCTCAGTTTCCTTAAATTTAAGAGGAGGGTATTGAACTTGCTAACCTCTGAGGTTCTTCCCAACTCTAGATACAAGATCCTATGATTTTGGACCTCCTGATTGATGCCATTCGTTTTAAGCATGTTGTATTCTCATATCGAGTGCTTATAGGATCTTAAAGAAGGATGAAATAACCTTGAAGGGAGAAATTAGCTGGACTAGACCAAACGCCTTATTAGATAATACTCCACTTCAGGCTTTTTAATGCTCTAGCTAATTGGCCTTCTTTCTGTCACTTACATTTTTGTTGTTGTTCAGTTGTGTCCAAATCTGTATAACCTCCCTTTGGGGTCTTCTTGGCAAAGATACTGGAGTGGTTTACTATTTCCTTCTCCAGTTCATTTTACGAATGAGGAAACTGAGGGAAACAGGGTTAGGTGACTCATCCAGGGTCACACAAAGTGTCTGAGGCTGGGTTTGAACTCAGGTCTTCCTGACTCCAGGCACAGGGCTCTATCCACTGAACCACCTAGCTTCTCATTACTTAAATACAGTAGTGCCATTCTCATCTTCACATATATGCACAAACTGTCTCCAAGGTCTTTAAAAAAATTCTTTAGTAATTTTAAGTGGAATTTCTCTTTTTATCTCTTCTTCCTAGGTTTTATTGGTATTATCTAAAAATGCTGAATTTATTTTATGTTCTACAAGTTTACTAAAGTTACGATTTCCATTAATTTTTAGTTGACTTTTAGAGTGCTTTAAGTAGCTCATCATATCCTCTGCAAAAATGATAATTTTGTTTCTTTTTTACCTAGGGTTATTCTTTTTGTCTTATTGTTGTAGCCAGCATTTCTGGTATTGTGTCAAATAGAAATGGTGACAATGTGCATCCTTGTTTCACCCTTGAATTTCTTAGAAAGGATTCTAGTTTGCGTTTAGCTCAACTATGCGTATTTGTTATAAGAAAGTAGTTTTTTAACCTTTTTTCCCAATGGGGAGAGAATAGGAGAGAGAGAAACTATATTTCTGCTACTTTTTTAATATGGAGGTGGAGGGAGGATGCTACAATTTGAAATATTGCATACTATTTTAGATGAGGTCACTGTTAGTTTTATTTAACTTTTCATTAATTTTATTGTTTGCTAGTTTTTTCTTGGTTATAGGAGACCTCTCACAAAGTGGGAGTAACCTGTAAATATTCACAATGTCAAAATAAAATACATCGACGAAACAAATGTTCATCTTCAATGCCACCGGAGAGACAGCATGGCATCATGGATAGGCCTAGTCTTAGAGTCAGGAAGATTAGGCTACAAATCCCACCTTTGATGTGGGACCTCCAACTCTATCACCACTATTGGCCTTATTTGTTAAATGAGTGGATTGGACTTAATGCCCTCTAAGGTCCCTTCAAGCTCAAAATGGATGATGCTATGCTATATTGATTGTTTGTATCATAGGGACATATATCTATGAGCACAAAATTATTTAATCTCTGTCTTCAATGAGTTTTCACTCTTCTGGCATGAGGTGGGATGGGGATAAGATTATATAATATACACAGATCAAGAAATGTAAAGTAATTTGAGGAAGGAGACTGGGCTGCTAACAGTCATTGTAATGCTAGCTGACATTGACAAGAATGTAACTTCCTTGAGGACAAGAATTATTTCATTTTTGCCTTTTTATCCTCAAGGCCTTCTGTGGTACCTGGTACATGGTGGGTGCTTAATTAATGCTTGTTGGATAGAATTGACCTTTATATGGCACTTTAAAGTTTATAAGACATTGCACTCACAATTATCCTGTGAGAAATGTATCTCAGAATTTATGATTCCCATTTTACAGAAAAGGAAACTGAGTCTTGGGGTAATGATGTGACTTGTTCCATGGTTACACAGCTTGCAAGGTTTGGGTGGTATATTCAAACCTAGCTCTCTGATATTCTAAGTCTCCTCTTTACTCCACTATGCTTTGTGGTAGTGAAGAAAACAGAAGGCATTTGTGGCTCTAAACTTTCCACCTGTTTTTCTTTCCTACAAATTTAAGCTCCTTTATGTGTGTGTGTGTGTGTGTGTGTGTGTGTGTGTGTGTGTGTGTTGACTATTGGACTCTATTCATGATTAATGTTAATTGCAAAAGCAATCATTAGGAGCCAGTTTTTCATGTGGAAAAAATGGTAAAAAAAAAATCAGGTCTCCCCATATATCACCAAGTTCTACATAATAGTAGAGTTGGAAGGGACCTTAGAGGTTACCTAGAGTGCCAAAGTAGATATGGAGACAATAAGAGAGAATCTAGCTGCCCTTGACCAAGCATTTATCAATCAATCAGCATTTATTAAGTGTTTACTTCCAGGCAAAATTCTGGGGAAACCAAGACAAAAGTGAAATAATTTCCATCCCAAAAAGCTTGAATCAGCAGGATCAGATGAGGAATATCCATGAGGACCAAAATGATGGGTAACTATCATATCTGAGGGCAGCTAGGAGGCAGAATGGTTAGAGTGCTGGGACTGGAGTCAGGAAGACAGACTCATCTTCATTAGTTCAAATCTGGCCTCATACAGTAGCTATGTGACCCCGGGCAAGTTAACCCTACTTGCCTCAGTTTACTCACCTACAAAATGAGCTGGATAAAGAAATACCAAACCACTCCAGTATTTTTGCCAAGAAAATCTTAAATGAAGTCGTGAAGAGTTGGACATGACTGAAAATGACTGAATAATAAATCATAGCTAAATGACTTGTGGTGATTATTGAAGACCATAGGAAGAGTTATCACAGTACCAGGAAAGGACAAATGTCCAGGGTTTCCAAAAAGAGTAAAGAATGTAGCCTAGACATTTGTCCATCTCTAATGCTATAACAACTCTTATTTTCCATGACTTTCATCCATCACTACAAGTCACTGTAGCAAATGATAGGCTGGTGAATTTGACATCCATTGGCACAGGGATAGTTGAAAAGTATCTAGAAACAAAATAGTCATCACAAAGAACCAGCCAGGCTTCCACAAGAATGGCCAAACTAACCTCATTTCCTTTTTCAGAAGAGTTATTAGACTGGTAATTAAAAGGAATTCTGGAGACAAAGTCTAGCTAGATTTGAGCAAGACATTTGAGGAAGCCTATTAATTCTTGGGGAAAGAAGAGATCCAATTAGATGCTCATAGAACTGATTGAATGACCAGATGGAAATATAATGAGGATTGGGGCAAAGTCACTGTTGACTTGGAAGGAGATAGATAGTAAAACGTCCTAAATTTATGTGCTTCATTGTGAGAGGTTAAAATTGTTATCAATAAGTTGGATGAAAGCACAGACAATATCTATCCATATATTTAGCTATCTATCCATCTACTTGTACATTTGTCTATTTACTTGGGAGGAGAGAGAGAGAGAGAGAGAGAGAGAGATCCTGCAGTCTATATCTATATAGATATCCTGGAGTCACGAAGACCTGAGTTCAAAGATTTGAGTTGAAATCTAGCCTCAGAGACTAATTTTAACATAAAGTTAAAAGTCAAGAAATAGGCTGAGAAAATGAGGGAGGAAAAGAATCTGACCATACAAAATTATTATGGTGACAAGAAAGATGAAAAGAAAAATTCAGAAGACGACAACAAAGTCAAAATACTTACATCTAAAGCCTCAAAAAATGTGAATTGGTCACAGATTCAAAAAGAATTCCTGGAAGAGCTCATTTTTTTAAATCAAATAAGAGGTAGAGGGAAAAAACTGAAAAATAAATTAGAGTGATTCAAGAAAATAATTTAAGATTCAATAGATTGGTAAAGGAGGAACAAAAAAAGATACTAAAGAAAATGATGCCTTAAAAAACAAAGTAGATCAAATGGAAGAAGAAGCACAAAAACACACACACACATATTCTTAAAAAGCAGAATTGGACAAATGGAAAAAAGATGTACAAAAATTCATTGAGGAGAAGAATGCCTTAAAAAGCAAAATTGGCCAAGTAGAAAAAGACATATTTTTTAAAAATCACTGAAGAAAAGAACTCCTTAAAAGCAGAACTGGCCAAATGGAAAAAGATGTACAAAAGCTCACTGGAGAAAATAATTCACTAAAAATTAGAATTGGGCAAGCAAAAACCAGTGACTGAGATATCAAGAATCAGTCAAACAAAATCAAAAGAATGAACATAAATAGGAAGAAAATGTGAGAGATCTCATTGGAAAACCAATTGACCTGGAAAATAGATTGAGGAAAGATAATTTAAGAATTATTGAAATAGCTGAAAGCCATGATCAAATATAATTTAGACATCATATTTCAAGAAATTACCAAGAAAAATTGCCCTGATAGCCTAGAATCAGAGGGTAAAACAGAAATTGAAAGAATTCACCGATTACCTCCTGGAAAAGATCCCAAAATGAAAACTCACAAAAATATTATAGCCAAATTCCATAGTTCCCAGGTCAGGTAGAAAATATTGCAAGAAGCCAGAAAGAGATGATTCACAGTTAAGATAACACAAGATTTAGCAGCTTATATATTAAAGGATCAAAAAACTTGGAATGTGATATTTCAGAGGGCAAGGGAGCTAGGATTACAACCAAGAATCATCTACCCAGCAAAATAGCATGATCCTTGGCAGGGGGTTGGGGAGGATGGATATTTAGTGAAATAGAGGACTTTCAAACATTTCTGATGAAAAGAACAGAGCTGAATAGAAAATTTGACTTTCAAATATAAGACTTAAGAGAAGCATAAAAAGATAAGCAGGAAAGAAAAATCATAAAAGTTTCAATAAAGTTAAACTGTTTGCATTCCTACCTAGGAAGATAATACTTGTAACACTTAAGAACTTTCTCATTATTACGGCAGTTAGATAGAGTCTACATAGACAGAGGGCATGGGTGTGAGTTGACTATGATGGGATGATACCTAAAAACATAAAATTAAGGAGTGAGAAAGATGGATATACTGGGAGAAAGGGAAGGGGGAAGGTAGAATAGGGTAAATTATCTTGCATAAAAGAGGGATAAAAGAGCTTTTACAGTGGAGGGGAAGATGGGGGGGGTGGCAGACAATGTTTGAACCTTACCTACCCTCATCAAAATTGACTCAAAGAGGAAATAACATACACACTACTTGGACATGAAAATCTCTCTTACCTATGGGGAAATAGATATGAGAAGGGTATAAGAGAAGAGGGTGGAGCACTGACAGAAGGGAGGACAGATTGGGGGAGGCAGTGATCAGAAGCAAAACACTTTTTTTTTGGTGAAGCAATTGGAGTTAAGTGACTTGCCCAGAGTCACACAGCTAGTGATTGTTGTGTGTATGAGATCAGATTTGAACTCAGGTCCTCCTGAATCCAGGGCTGGTGCTCTATCCACTGCACCATCTGGCTGCCCCTAGAAGCAAAACACTTTTGAGAAGGGACAAGGTAAAAGAAGAAAGAGAAGGATAAACGGGGAAATATGTTGCAGGGAAATACACAGTGATCGTAACTGTGAAAAAATATTCATAGGGAGTTTCTCTGATAAAGGCCCCATTTCTCAAATATTTAGAGAACTGAGTCAAATTTGTAAAAGTATAAGTCATTCCTCAATTCATAAATGATCAAAGGATTTGAACAGGCAGTTTTCAGAAAGATAAATCATACTATCTTTAGCCACATGAAAACATTCTCTAAATCTCTATTAATTAGAGAAATGCAAATTAAAACAACTCTGAGGTGTCACCTTACACCTCTCATTTGGCTAATAAGACAAAAAGAGAATGACAGATGTTGCCACCGATATGGGAAAATTGGGGCAATAAGCACTGTTGGTGGAGTTGTGAATTGATTCAACCATTCTGGAGAGCAATTTGGAACTATGCCAAAGGGCTACAAAACTGTGTATACCCTTTGACCCAGCAATATCATGACTAGGTCTGTATTGAAAAGAGATTTTAAAAAAAGGAAAAGGACTTATATGTACAAAAATATTTATAGTAACTCTTTTTGTGGTGGCAAAGAATTGGTAATTGGGGGGATGTCCATCAATTGGGGAATGGCTAAACAAGTTGTGATATATGATTGTGACTGAATACTATTGCACTATAAAAAATGATGAGTGGGATGGTTTCAAAAAACCTGGAAAGACTTACATGAACTGATGCAAAGCAAAGTGAGCAGAACTAGAACAGTGTACACAGGGAGAGCAATATTATATGATGATCAAGCATGAATGGTTTAGCTATTCTCAGCAATACAATAATCCAAGACAATTCCAAAGGACTCATGATGAAAAATGCTACCCATCTCCAGAAAAAAGAACTGATAGAGTCAGAATGCAGATCCAAGCATACTATATTTTTACTTTCTTTATTTTTCTTAGGGTTTTTTAGCCTATGTTTTCTTTCACAACATAGCTAATATGAAAATATATTTTATATGACTACATATGTGTAATATCAAATTGGTTGCCTTTTTTGATGAAGGGTGAGAAGATGAAAAAAGGAAAAAATTTGGAACTCAAAATTTTAAAAAATAAATGTTAAAAATTGCTTTTACATGTAATTGAAAAATATAATATTTAAAAAACAAAAAAAATTATCAATAGGATTGAATACTAGGCTAAATCTAATATGATGGCACTTAATAGAAATAAGGATAAAGTTTTATGTAGTCCAAATAAATCTATTTCCTGAGTATTATAATATTGGGAATGTGTAGCTAGAAAGAAGTTTGTCTGAAAAAAAATGGGGGTTGGGTAGAGTAGTATATTGTAAACTCAATATGAATTAACCATGTGATTTGAGAACCCCCCCCCCCCAACCCCTGAGCTAATATCGTCTTAGGCCGCATGAAGACAAGTGGAAGACATTCAAGGCTAGGGAAGTGATATATCAGTTGATCCAGTGCTGACCCCACATTTGAAGCACTGTGTCCATTTCTGGGAACCACATTTTATGAAGGACGTGGATAATTTGGAGAATATCCAGAACATCATGATCAGCCTGATGAAGTTTAAGTTTCTGCCGTTTAAGGATGAGTTGACAGAACTAAAATATGACGGCATGAGTGTTGTCTTCATCTATCTGAGAACCTGGCGTATGGAAAAGGGAATAGCTTTGTTCTCCTTGGTCAGTAAGGGCATGACAAGAAGCAATGGGTAGAAGTAGAAACAAGGCAGTTTTAGATTTGATGGTGAGGGATGAGGGGGTAAAGCACTGAGGTCTTGAATGGAGGTTGGACAACCACTCAGCAGGCTTCCTGTTAAAGAATTTTAGACTTCATGTGAGTGCTATCACTTAAACACAAGAGCTTTGGGCTCCTTCCCTCTTTAAGAGTCTATGATTCTATGTCATTTCCTGGAAGGAAGGGTGGGTGTTAACCTAGGTGGGGCAAGAGACAATGGAATCCAACATCATGGACTTCAAAGTGAATTATTCTTTCCATGAGAGAATTCTCAAGTTCCATGTTGGATGCCCAGGTCCAATTTCCTGCCAAGGATACTTTTTTTTATCTTCTTGAATGTGGGAAGACTGGATCAAATAATGTCTCTAGCTCTTCTCATTCTCTGATTACCTGATGAGCTGTTCTTTGCCTCAGGGATGTCCTCATGGGTTTGGGATGCCTTACTTTGTCCCTCTTTTTATTTGGAAGTGAAGATCTCTCTAAAAGTACAAACCCAGAGGGCAACTGGTAGATGTCTTATCATTGACAAGTTTAATTTTTATAGTGCTCCGCATTAAAGAAATGTGAGCCAATTAGGCTGGCTGATGCCCAAGCTCCTCAGCCAAGCTGAAATGTACATTTCCAATCTCACTTTAAATAGAACCTTGCAATTGCTCACTCCTTTTAGGAGATTTATCACCCCTTCACTCCTATGACACAGTCTAGCCATCCAGCTCTGAGGTGGCTAGGTGGTTTTTGATTACTGTGGCAAAGCCCTGTACTCTGGAAAGGTGAACTAGGGGGCTTAAAGATATTACAAACTTTAGATGAGGAGTCTGTTTTAATGACAAACAGAAAACCCAGTTTCCTGATGGGAGAAAGTGCTTAGGAAGGATGGGATTCATGGACTTGTAGACTCTATGGGTTGAGGGAACTCAAAGCCCATCTAGTTCAACAGCCCTGATCTTTACAGATGAGAACACTGAGGCTCAGAAAGCTTAAGTGACTTAGTCAGAGTCTCACAACTATTAAGTATCTGAGGCAGGATTTGAACTTCTGACTCCAAGTCTCTATTATCCCACGCTGCTTCCGTGTGCTCTGGGAGGCTGAATTAAGGGGTGAGATGTTGCAAGCTTCAGACAATTAGCCCAACTTAATGACACAGGGAAGACATTGTGTCCTGATAAAATGAATGAAGTTTAGGAAGAAACGATTTGCAAAATGTCGAGGCAGGTAGGTGGCCATGGTGGATAGAGTGTTGGGCCTAGAGTTAGGAAGATCTGAGTGCAAATCTAGCTTCATACACTTATTAACTGTGTGACCCTGAACAAGTCATTTCATCTCTGTTTGCATCAGTTCCCTCAATTGTTAAATGAGGATAATAATAGCACCTACCTCTCTTTCTGAGAATAAAATGGAGATAAGGCTTATAAAGTGCCTGGCACACAGTAAGTGCTGTATAAATGCTAGCTATCATTATTATTATATCACCAAATCTAAGAGCTTAAGCACCTCAGAAGCTGTCTAGTCCAACATATACCTGAACAGGTAAATGACATACTTAATAAGTGGTCAGCCAATCTTAGCTTAGGAAATCCACTCCCATGGCATCACATTGCACTTTTGGACAGCTCCAGTTGTTAAGAAGGATTGCCTTCCATCAGGCTTAAGTTTGCCTCTTTATCATGTCCACATCCCTCCTAGTTTGGTCTTGTAGGACCAACAAGAAAAATCTAATTCATTTCCCACAGCCCAGTTTTTCATATCTTTGAAAATTATTTTTATGTCTTCTCAATTCATCTCTTCTCCAGGTTAAACATCTCCAGTTCATTCAACTAACCCTTACATAACATAAATGTGAGGCCATTTACCAGCCTTATTGCTCTCATCTCATCGCAACTCTCTCTCTCTCTAGTTTATAAATGACCTGCATAAACTATGGCACCCAGAACTGGACGTAACACTTATAAGAGTGACGAATGATAATAATAACTGGCATTTATGTAGTGCTTTAGGATTTGGAAAACACCTTACAAATATTGTCGAATTTAGTTCTCGCGACAACTCTGGGAGGTAGGGGCTATTTAAATATTCATTTAACTGATGATTCTGTTAAATCTTCATTTAATTATTCATTCAATTTAATTCTTCATTAAATCTGTTAAATCTTCATTTAACAGATGAAGAAACTGAGGTACACAGAGGTAAAGTGACTTGCCCAGAGTCACAAGTGACTTATGATAGATTGAATTCATCTCTTCCTGACTCCAGGTCTAACACTCTTTACACTGACTCTGATTCTCATCTTATGCCTCTGTCTCCAAACAGGCCATAATCTTTATTGTTTGAAGTAGTCAGAAGTCCAGTAAAGTAGTATAGGAACAGAAGGTTTAACCTAAAGTCAGGGTTCAAATCTCTCATCAGACATTTACAAGTTGTGTGATTGAGGGCAAGTCATTCAATATTTCTGTGTCTCCATTTCCTCATCTGCAAAAGAGAGGCAATGCCTAACTCAGAAGGTTGATTTAATGATCGAATAGAATAATGCATTTACAGGATTGGAGGCTGCAGTATAATGGCAGCCTCCTGTAGGGATTTTGTTGTTGTTGTTGAGTCATTTCTGTTTCTCTGTGACCCCAGTTTGGGGTTTTCTCACAAAGATACTGGAGCGGTTTGCTATTTCCTTCTCCAACTCATTTTACAAATGAAGAAACTGAGGCAAACAGGGTTAAGTGACTTGCCCGGGGTCACAGAGCCAATAAGCGTCTGAGGCCAGATTTGAACTCAGACCCTCCTGACTCCAGGGCTGGCACTCTATCCACTGCGTCACCTAGTGGCCCTCCTCCAGGAATACAGTTGGTGAAACTGCTTAGCCCTGGGGATACAAAGGAAGGCAAATGGACACATTCTCCCTTAAGGAGCTCACATCAATAGAGGAGCAATAAGTAAATGACTATGCTCAGGGATGCATGAGGCTGGGAAGACCTCCTGCAAGAAGGTGAGAATTGAATGGAGTCTTAGAACAACCAGAGAATAGAAGAGTCAAAGGTGAAAAGAGAGAGAGCCTTCCTGGCACTTGACACAGCCTGTTGAAGTACTCAGAGTCAGGTAGATGGAATGCTATGTGTGAGGAACAGAGGCCAGGGCAGCTGGACAGTGGTTTGGAGAGGAAAGTAAAGTCTGAAAAAAATGGAAAGGTAGGAAGAAGACAAGAGGCGGAGGTTTTTAGAGGCCAAACAGAGGATTTTATATTCGATCTGAAAGTAATAGGGAGGCACAGGGGTTTATTGAGTAGGGAAAATGACAATATCAGACTCAGGGCTTCAGGAAAATGACTTTGGTATCTGTCTGGAGGATCGATGGGAGCATGCCCAGACTTGAGGCAGGGAGACCATCCTGCAATAGTCTAGGTTAGAATAAGTGTAGAGAAGGAGACCTGTATCATATTGTTTGGAAGCTCGACAAGATTTGACAGTGGATGGATGGTGAGAATGCAAGTGAGGAGTCAAGGATACCACTGGTGTTGTGAGCCAGGGAGGATAGTGATGTCCTTGAAGGAATGGGAAAATCAGGAAGTGGGGAGGGCTTGGGGAAAAGATAATGAATTCTGTTTGAGAGGTTTAAGATGTCTATGGGATATTCAATAGGAGGAGTAGGCTGCCTGTCCTTGGGGCGCCCCTCCTCACCTCTGTCCCTTAGACCCTCTAACTTCATTACTCCAATGCCCCTGTCATATCTCAAGCCTTTCTCTGTCCCATCCTCAGTTTTAATACTCTCCCCCTCTCGATGTTGCTCTGTACAAACTCAGTATTTGTGTATAGGGTATACTCCCTAGGAGACTGTAAGACACTCAAGTATAAGGACTGGCTCATTTTGGTTTCAGTATTCCCAGTGCCTAGTGAAATGCCTGGCACATAGTGGGATGTTTAATAAACGTTTGTTCCATTGAACTGAGGAGAATTGAAGAAAAGGATCCAAACGTCTTGAAACTGCTCTTATGCCTGCAGCACATTCTTAGGGAAATGCATAAAGGCAGTACACATTTGTCCTCTGAAGGTGGATTTGAGTTTTTGAAAGCCAAAAGTCAATGAGAGCCAAGTCTGGTTGGTGAATAAGGAGTCAGTCCAAGTCTTAGGTAATGATCAGAGTAGCTCACATTTATGTAACACTTTAAATTTTGCAAAGTACTCTAATTCATTCTTCTCATTTGATCCTTGAAACGA
>NW_020949602.1:7395209-7429823 GCF_900497805.2 Vombatus ursinus
ACTTTGCAAAGTGTTTTACAGATATTGCCTCATTTGATCCTTTCAACAAGCCTGAGAGGGAAGTGCTACTATTATCCCCATTTTACAGTTGATGAAACTGAGGCTGATGGAGGGCAAATGAATTGCCCAGGGTTACATAGCTCATAAGTGTCTGAGGCTGAATTTGAATTCAGGTCTTCTCTAACTCTATCTACTATGCCACTTAGCTAGCCAGATCATCTGACCTCTCCAAGCCTCCATTTCCTCATCTATAAAATGGGTTGTAGAAGTAATAACAACACCTACCTCACAAAATGGTTGTGTTTATCCCACAAGATAATTCATGGAAATGTAAGAAATTAAGTGCAAACAGAAAGTGATAAAGTGATGGGACAAACTCTGTGTGTGTGAGACAGAGAGACAGAGAAGTATATGGCTTAATGTAAATTCATGTTAAGAGAGAATCACCATCAACAGGGGAGATCAGGAAAGGCTTCTGTGGATAGTGGGTGGCTAAGCTATATCACCAAGGCCTCTATGGAGTAGGGAGTGAGTAAATCACTCAGACTTTGATTCTGAAAGGCTTGGGTTCCAATTCTGCCTAAGACACTTACTAGCTATATGAACCTGGGCAATTCACTTAACCTCCCTCCGCTTCAGTTTCCTCAGATGTAAAATGAGGTTATTAAACCCTTTGATCCCTACAACCTTATAATCTTTTAAGGTAGAAGTGAAGAGTCCATCCCACATGTGGGAGACCATCCAGGCAAAAGTACCTATCAATGATAAGCACTCACTGCCTCACTGTGCTAGGCATTGGGGATACAAATACAAAGAATGAATCTATCCCATTTCTCAAAGACCTTGCCCTCTATCTGGGGAGATGAGAAGTACAAATAAATATATGTAGAAGAAAGGCAAGGGAAGGAGAGGGGGCAGTGATGGGCAGAAGATCAGGAAAGGCTTCATGTAGAAGGTAGTATGTGAACTGGATCTCAAAGGAAGAGAGGCACTTCAGGATGGAGGTGAGGAAGAAGTTTGTTCCAGGCAAAAGGGACAGCAAAGCAAAGGCATGGAGTTGGAAGATGGGGGAGCAGAGAAAACAACCTGGTTAGATTAGAGTGAATAAGGGGGACCATGCATAATGAGGTTGGAATGACAGAGTGGGGCCAGTCTGGGAAAAGCCTTAATAAACGCCAAACAGAAGACTTTGTCCTTGATCCCAGAGGCATTAGGGGGCTAAAGAAGGTGCTTGGAGAGTGGACATGGTCATACTTGTGTTAAAAGAAAGTCATGTTGGCAGCTGTATAGAACATGGATTGGAGTGGGGAAAGCCATGAGGCAAGGAACCCAATGAGGAAGCCGTTGCAATAATCCAGGGAATAGGTGATGAGAGCCTGAACTAGGGTTATAGCTGTCTAAGCAGAGAGAAGTACTCTGATAGGAGACATGTTGGGGAGGTAGAAAATGAAAATTTAAGGAGATGGAGTGTGGTTTGTGTAGGTCAGCTTGACCTGCAAAGAGAGTGAGTGAAGACATTGTTCTAAGACCTGTGAAGCTAAGAACAGATGAGCATTGTCAGGAACGTTATAGAAGGGATTCCTCTTAAGTCACAGATTGGAGCAGAGCAATCAAGACCCAGATTCTCTCCCTGGCTCTGTTACAAGTCCTTGTGTGACTGAGTTTCCTTCTCTGAGCCTCAATCTCCTTCATCTTGGTCTGGATGATGTCTAAGGTTCCTCCCACCTCTGGTGTTCTGTGTTCCAAAGGCCTTCCCCAACTTCATCTTCTACACTCTTCCTTTCTTTATTTTTATTTGTTGGAATAAAACAAGCATTTCTATAACATACTATAATAAAAGGATTATTACACATAAAATGGCAAACATCTATGTTCTAAGGTCCTGCTTAGTTCTAACAGTTTGCAGTCTTCAGGAAGGATGAAAACTGAGAGAAAACCCTGAGATTTATCAATTCAAAGACCTTTGGAACTTCACAGTTTCAATTTCAGCACTGTGGTGGGCCAGAATTGAGATTTAAGATGTTGAGAAGTGAGTGGGGGCCATGGAAATGAAGATAGAATGTGTGAGTGGGTCTCTAAATGAAAAGGAGAGAAAAGATATAGAATAAAGCTTTTATACATGGCAGAATCAAGGTGAGATGATAATGACAATGATATCTTTGCTGTACAATATGTTTGTGTTATATTATATTAGTATATAACATAATATTATGTTATAATAAATACATAGTGCACTATAATATATAGGGGCAGCTAGGTGGTGTAGTGGATAGAGCACTGGGACTGGAGTGAAGAAAACTCAGTTTAAATCTAGCTTCAGACACATACTGGCTGTGTGACCACGGACGAGTCATTTAACCTCTGTCTACCTCAGTTTCCTTAACTGTAACATGAGAATAATAATCACATCTACCTCCCAGGACTGTTGTGAAGATCAAATAAGATAAAATTTGTAAAGCACTTAGCAGAGGGCTTGGCACATAGTAAGTTATATATGTTGTTCAGTCATATCCAACTCTTCACGACTCCATTTGGGGCTTTCTTGACAAAGATACTGGAGTTGGTTTGCCATTTCCTTCTGAAGTTCATTTTATAGATGAGGAAACTGAGGCAAACAGGTTAAGTGACAACTTGCCCAGGTTCACACAGCTAGTAAGTGTCTGAGGCTGAATTTGAACTAAGGTCTTCATGACTCCAAGATTCTGCACTCTACCCACTATGCCACTTAGTTGCCCATGTGATGCATGTATATGTATGTATATGTGTGTGTATTCATGTATGTGCACATGTAAATATACATTTATAAATGTGTGTGTGTGTGTGTGTGTGTGTGTGTGTGTGTGTGTAGTGATAATAATAAAGGTCTGGGATTAGCCAATCCTTTCACCTTTTTTACCTTCCGAGGATCTGGTTGCCTTACCTACTTACAAAAGAACAGTGTTGGACTTAATCAGAAGTCTTAAACCTGAATTTCATGACTTAAACAAAGTTGGTGCCTGGTAATTGCTTCTTAAAATGAATGGGATTTTTAAGCTCTTCTGGGATTGCATTACTTCTATATGAATCTTTGCCTTTTTCCCCAAAGACTTGATAATCATTTTCAGGTGTTCCTCTGGACAAATTCAATTGAATTGAATTCAGCTACCACTAAGGAAGACCCTAACATAGATTTTCAACATTGGAAGGGTCCTCAGAGGTCTTCTGGCTAAACCCATTCAAAAACAAGAATCTTCTCGACCATGTCCATAACCTAGTTATCCATCCTTCTCTTAATGGCCTCCCAAGAAGGGGAAGCCACCCGCTCCTGAGACAGCCTATTCCACTTTCCTTTAATTCTAACATGGATCTTTGGGATCATCTGTTCTTTTCATTTTAACGTGTAACATGTGACCCACCTGAAACAATGAGAGCAATGCAAGAACAGATATGATTTTCATCAGCATGTGTGACATAATGAGAGTAATGATTGTTAGGAAAAGAGACAGGTCACTGTGAGCTGCAGCAGCTAGAGAGAGCCTCGGGAGAGCTAGGGGAAATGTAGTAGAGAGAATCTTAGAAGAGTGGGGAAGATTCAGATGATCAGAGAAGAGAATATTGGGCAAACTCTCTGCAAGTCTTTGGCCACATCAAATCTGCCCTGTTGTAACCAGTGCTTGGCACACAGTAGGCACTTAATAAGTGCTTGTTGATTGATTAACCTCCTTTCAGAATGTGCCTAGTAGTGGGATTAATGGATATAAAAGTATGAACAATTATGTTCCATTTTTTCACATACTGACAACATCTAGAATCTTAGGGCCACCAACCAACTCAACCTGCTATGCCTTGTTTTTTCTTTTTTCTGTAAAGTTTACCTTCTTATGATATCTATTCATAGTAAGATCAAGATAAATTTACGAATCTCTTTTCTATAATTAACACTAATTCCTTTCACATATATGCAATTCCATTCAACCTTCCAAGTTAAGAAAACCAATATCATTACCCCCATTTCAATTGGAGGGAAAACTGAGACTCGGAGAGTTTATGAGGCCTGCCCAGACTCTTGATGAGACCAAAACCTCCTTCCTTGACTGAGTCAAGATTGGATTCGAGCAGATGGCACTGCTTCCATTCTGCAAATGGGCCCTTTAAGCCTCTCAGATAATAGGAGGAATAAAAATAAATCATTCCCCCACTGCAGTATTTGGATTAGGGAATAAGCTCATTGAGCCTTCTTCAAAAACAAGGATGAGGGCTCAGATGATCCATTAGCAGCCTAGCAAGGTCTTTCGCTGAACTGTTTGCAAGTGTCCAGTATCTAATTGTGTATAGAGTACTAGCTCCTAGAGTTACATATGGACTTAGAACTGGAAGGAGCCTCAGAAACCAATGAGTTTCCTTACTTCATTTTATAGATGAGAAAACTGGGGCCCACTGAGGCAAAGAGCCTCAGGTTGTATGTGGCAGAGTCACACTTTGTCCCATCACCTCTCTGTCAGGAGGTGAATAGCATTCTTTATCACCAGTACTCTAGAATTGTTGTTGGTCCTTGTGGTGATTTTGAGAATTCTTAAGGCTTTCAAAGGTGTTTGTGTTTTGCAGTGCTGTTCTTACACTATCAATTGTTCTCATTCTGCTCACTTTATTCTGCAGCAATTCATACAAATCTTTCCAGATTTCTGTGACACCACCTCCTTCTTTGTTTTTTATGGCACAATAGTATTCCATTATATTCATATACCAAAAATCTCTCAGTTATTCCCTAGTTGCTGGGCACCCTTTTCATTTACAGTTCTTTGCCACCATGAAAACAGCTGCTATAAATATTGTTAACATATATTACCTTTTCTTGTTTTGGTGATCCTGCTGGAATATAGGTCTAGTAATGGTATCATTGATTTCAAGGTTCCACCCAGATAAGTACCTTTGGGGGCATGATTCCAAGTCACTATCCTGAATGACTGTACCAATTCACAGCTCCAAAAGTACATCAATATGTCTGCTTTCCTGTCGCGCCTCTAACATTTGGCATTTCCCTCTTTTGTTGCCAAGTTTAAAAAAAAAGAGGTTTGAAAGGGAAATTCATGGTTTGACATAGAATCCTCTTTTGGGTTCTGCTATGTATATGGAGATGCTCTTTTTTGATGTTTAAATTTGATTTTTTTTTTAGGAAAGAGAAGGGACTTAAGTCATTGAACCCAACCTATTCATTTTATAACTCAGGAAATTGAGGTTCAGGGAGCTTCTGACTTACCTAGAGTCTCACAGATAGAAAGTATCAGAGGCAGAGTTCAATGGTATTTCCTGAGTCATTTTCTCCCCTCAGCAATAGTGCTTCTACAAGAGGAATTCAAATTCTTGGCTAATTACTGCTGCCATGAACTTGGGCAAATTGCTTTGCCTAACCAGGTCTTCATTTCTTCATCTGCTGGAAGAGAACAATAGATTCTAAATTCTATTTGCAGCTCAGACTTTCCGTGTTCTATGTTCTAGTCCTTTGTTTCAAATCCCTTTCCAGATCTAACATCTTATTTTCTTAAAAATCTGTTCTAAATTCCCTTCTCTCAGAGGTTTAAGTGTGTACTCCCAGATCTATCTATCTATCTATCTATCTATCTATCTATCTATCTATCTATCTATCTATCTATCTATCTATCTATCTATGTCTGTTTACACCCAGCTCCCATCTCTTTCCTGAGCATCAGTCTCATTTATTTTTTTAAATTAAATTAAATTTATTTTTGTTACATTTTAAGTTCTAAACAATCTCCCTCCACCCCTCCCCACCCCACACTAGAGAAGGCCACCATTTGCAACAAATTTTTAAATATATGTAAAACCACACTATATGTACTTATACTTATCAATTCTTTCTCTGGAGGTGGATAGTAACTTCCTTCATAGGTCCTTTGTAGCTGATTTGAGTATTTATAATAGTCAGAATAACTTGATTGTTCACAATTATTCTTTGAACTTTGTTACTTTTTTGTTACTTATTCTTTATTACTGTATACAACATTCTCTTGGTTCTGCTCCTTTCACTTTTCATTATTTCACGCAAGTTTTTCCATGTTTCTTTCTAAACTTTAAATTTCTAAAAGCTCTTCATTACTAATAGCACAGTAGTACTTCATCACAATCATATACCTTAACTTGTTTAGCCATTCCACAATCGATAGGCATCTCCTCAATTTCCAATTATTTGCCACCACAAAGAAAGCTGCTATAAATATTTTAGAATATATAGGTTCTTTTCCTTTTTCCCTGATAACCTTGGGAAACAGACCTAACTGTGATATTGCTGGGTCAAAGGGTATATATACACAGTTTTATAACTCTTTGGGCATAATTCTAGACCGCCCTCCAAAAAGGTTAGATCAGTTCAAAGTTCCACCAAAAGTATACTGATATTCCAGTTTTTCTACATCCCCTCCAACATTTGTCATTTTCCCTTTTATTATTTTAGCCAATCCAATAGGTGTGAGATGATCTCTCAAAATTGTTTTAATTTGTATTTCTCTAATCAATAATGATTTAGAGCATTTTTTCATTTGACTATATATAGTTTTGATTTCTTCATCAAAAAATTGCCTGTTGATATCCTTTGACCATTTGTCAATTGAGGAATGACTCATATTCTTATAAATTTGTCAAAGTTCTGTATATATTTGAGAAATGAGACCTGAATCCAAGAAACTGTCTATAAAATTTTCCCCTAGTTTTCTGCTTTCCTTTTAATCTTGGCTACATTGGCTTTATTTATATAAAACCTTTTTAATTTAATGTAACATCAGACTCATTTCACCAACTGCTTGTTGGACATTTTCTACTGACTGTCTCCTAAGTTTCTTTAGCTCAATATGTCCAAAACAGAATCTCTACCTCAAACCCCAATTGCCTTCTAAACTTCGTTATTTCTACTGAGTTCACTATTCTCCTTCTAGTCACCCAGGGTCAATTTGTGTTATCTTTGACTTCTCTTTCTCCCTCTCACCATACATACAAAGAGTTGCCAAATATTGGTTCTATTTCAACAATATCCATGGCATACATTCTGTTCTCTCCACCCACACAGCCACAGCCACAGTTTAAGCCTTCATCACTTCTTCTTTTTTTCTGGACTATCACAATAGTTTTCTATATGCCTTCTCTGTCTCCTATCCCCAATCCATTCTGCACAAAGCCACCAAAGTGATGTTCCTAAAGCATATGTCTGAGCATGTCACTGCCTTACTCAATAAACACCACTAATGCCCTATCAACTCCAGGATCAACTGGAAATTCCTCAACCTGTCATCTTTATCAAAAACAACAAACACACAAACAAGCATTTACTAAGCACCTACTGTATACCAGGCACTACACTGCACTCCTAGATGATCGATAAGAGACATTGGAGGTCTTTCTTTCGTTCATTGAATATATCATGGAAGCCAGTACTCTATGTACCATTCCTCACCTATTGGGGTCCCACGCTCCTCTTTTCCAATATAACCAGCCTGTCCCAATTTCATTGATAAATGTGTCCTGTATGGGGTCTTCTCCACCATTTTATGAGAGTAGGCTATCGCTGGTGATACAATATAGCCTGTTCGTGGTTCATGTTCATTTTACTCAATTCATGAAACTAGTAGACGGCAATGCAGAATCATAAGACCTCGGAAGTAGAAGGAATGTTTAAGGCAATCTAGTCCTACTCCTCCTTAAAACATGCCTTCCCACCAGAGCAGGCACACTGGCCTTGCTGTCACTGCAATGTCACTCAAAATAACCAGGAAAGGAAATTTGACTTGCCAGTTCCCTTTAAAAGATCAAGGGGCACCACATGATGGCCAACCTAGAAAAATGACTTTTATCAGTGACAGGCATGATGGAGATGTCCAGTATCCCTCACACTGTGTGGTTGCCATCTGTCAGCAGCATGGTAAAGTCATCCTCTAGGCTCTCTGTGGCATCATGCATGAACTTTCCAGCATCATGTCTATGGAAGCAGACATAACAAAACCTCTAAAGTGGCAAAATTAAGGATCAGGAAACCTTAGAGTTTCCCCATGCATTGTTTATCAAGATAACCCCAGTAATTTTGTCTGACCTTTTTTGTTTTCACCAAGTAGTAACAAATCAATGAATCATTATTAGGGACCTACTATGTATAAGGGATGGTGGAAACATCTGTGAGGGCAGCCTGATGGGTTCAAATTCAAACCTCACTACCTAAAATCCAGGTGACCTGAATCACTTCATATCAGCTACCTTAATTTCATTCAGCTTAAATTTCCTTTTCTGAAAAACTAGGAAAACATTTCTATAATCTCCACTCACTTTCATCATGGAAAAATATTTTACAATGTGATGCAGAAATGCTCAGGAACTATTTGCCATCTTTAAAAGGAAAGGCTTGAGCTTGATCAATCCATCAATAAATATTTAGTAAGTACCTTCTATGCACCAGGACCTGGGGATACAAAGGGAAAAAAAAGAACCAATCCCTACTCTTGAGCTTATATTCTATTGGGAGAGACAGAATGTATCCCTACAAATACATTCAGAATAACGTCAAAGGTCTTGTCTGCCTCAAGATCCTGTGTTCTAGAAACCAACTGAATAACTGATAACTGAGTGAGCCCTAATCCCGTTACTGGAAGCCCAACTCAGAACTACCACTGTGGGACTCTAGACCAATGATTTCATTTCTCTGGGTTAAATTTTTCTCTTCCACAAAGTAAGGAGGCCAGATTTTAATGACCTCTAAGGTTTCTTCCTGGTAGAACAGTCTACAATTCTATTGTTATTTTAGGACAGAGTTCTTATAGTTTGAATCTCTCATGCTGCCCAGAAGCACATGCTGTCATCATGGAACTTGCAATGTCGGAGAGGGGCTATGCCAAGGAAGTGCCTAAATACAACACAAGGCAGTATTGATGGGCACCACTTTAGTGGCGTAGTGAGTGTAAGTGTGGATTTCAGAACTTCATGGACTAGATGTTTTTGTTGGATGCTCAAGCACAGTGTGTCCAAAATAGAGCACACTCTCGATGCCCTGCCCCCATCTTCCTAACCTCTCTAGTGCTGTTCAAGGTACTATAGTCTTCTCAGACACTCGGGTTCACAGCCTTGGAGTCATCCTTCACTCTTCACTCTCATTCATTCCACATAGGAATCAGATGACAAATCTGATTGGCAGCTTCACGACCTCTCTTCTATGTTTTTTTTTCCTATTTACCCTAATACAAGTCCTTATCATCTCATGCATGGACTATTGCAATAGCTTTCTGGGTGGTCTCCCTTTCTCATCTATCCCCATCACAATCCATCCTCTGCCCAGCTGTCACATTGGTTTTCCTAAAGCACAGTTCTGATCCTACCATGGCAGCTAGGTGGTGCAGTGAATAGAGCACTGGGTCTGGAGTCAGGAAGATGTGAATTCAAATCTGGCTTTACTAGCTCTGTGACCCTGGGCAAGTCACCTCACCTTGTTTGCCTCAGTTTCCTCATCTGGAAAATGAGCTGGAGAAGGAAATGGCAAACCAGTATTTTTGCCAAGGAAACACCAAGAGGGGTCACAAAGAGTCAGACATGACTGAACAACAACGACCATATCACCCCCAGCTCCTATTCAGTAAACTTCAGTGGCTATTACCTACAGGAACAGATATAAAGTCTTAAAGTCATACCCAGCCTGTCTCATTCCTACCTTTCCAGGCATCTTAGACTTTCTTCTCCTCCAGATAGTACAAGATCCCACTCCCTGGGCTTACTCACTCTTCTTTAGTAGGTAGGACGTATGACCTTCATCTCTCATTTCCAAGCCTTTGAACTGGCTGTGACTCATGTATGCAACTCTCTCCCTCTGCACATTCATCTCCTAGATTCTCTAGCTTCTAAGCTCAAACATGACCTTCCACAGGAGACCTTTCCTGCTTCCACCCCTCCCCCTCCCCTCAACACATACCAGCTGCTGGTGGCTTCCCCTCTGAGGCTATCGGCCATCTGTGCCATTTATACTTTGTATATAAACTAGTTCTTTCTATGTGGCTCTCCTCACTAGAATGCAATCTCCTCGAAGACAGGGACTTTACTGTGGCTGTTGTTTTTGGTTTTTGCCATTCTTTGTGGTGTGTAGCACGGTACCTGATACCTAATAAGTACTCAATATATTCTGAAATCACTCTGAATTGGAGAGATCTTAGAAAGCAGCACATAGGAAGCAGTATTGAAGAATCAGTCAAATTTCCATAAAAATAGGAAAGGTAGGGAAAGGCATGAATGAAAGCACAGAGGCAGGAAATTGCAACAACAACAAAAAAAAGCCCACTATTTGGGCTACAGCAAAGGATGGTCTAAGATGGGAAATTGTGGCAGAAGGGGGCAATAGGACAGGATTTTAAAGCACCTTGAAGATTAGAAAGCCATTCTTCCATCATGGTAGGGTGGAAAGAGGAGGAGCTAAGGGGAAGCAAGGCAAGTTATCCAGATGGGCAAACTTTGAAAAACACAAGTTTATGTATTATAACAAAAAAAAATTGTACTCTGCATGGCACCCTGACTTGCAGTTGTACCAGTGTATGAGCAACTCTGATGATTTTTTGCTGCTATTTTCACACTTTGAAATGGAAATAAATTACGTTAGCAATACTCCAATCTTTTAAAAACCTATACCTGAGTTCTCTGCCAGATTTTTACCAACTCCACTCTAAGATGTGATTTGTGGTCTTATCTGATTCTCTTTTCTAGCCAGCAAAACTCAGGCCATTTAGGAAGAAGCCAAAGGAACCCTGAGCTAATCAGATCTCATTTAATAACAGAAAGGTAACTTTTCAGGGGTGGAGTTGGGCATACTATTTTATGACTTTATTTCATTGTGTTTCAGAGAAATGTATATCTAAATATGAACATGCATATGTAATGAAAAATAATTTCCCAAACCTGAGAAAACTGGGACCTAGAATGATGTTTTAATGACTTGCTCAATGTTACAAGGGTAGAAAGTGCCAGAGTTGGGATTTGAATCCACATTCTCTGACTCTGAACATAGTATTTTTTTCTGATATGGCACACTGTCAATAAGAAACATTTTGTTTTTGCTGCCAGAGCACTGAGTTCAAATCCTTCCCTTATTTCTTCCCATCTATGTGACCTAGGGTGAGTCATTTCCCACTCTGGACTCGTTATCTCATTTGTAACATAATTGTTTTCAGTAGGCAACCTCTAAGGGCCCTTCCTTTTCTAGGTCTATCCTAGGACTCCTTTCAGGCCTGGGTGTAGACCAACTTGTACAGAATTTCTGTTCTCTGGTGAATGTCCTTGAGTGGGGACTAAGAGCAAGAGATGATGGGAGAACTCACTCCCAATTCTCATCATTGTTATTCAACAAATGTTGCTGCCGCTCAGCTGCTAGGCTGAAAATAGCCAGACTTTAATTTAGGACCACCTGTAGCAGATTTGACTAATTAGAAAAGGAAAAAACCCTCTGATATTTAAAAAGATCCTGACTATTGGCCTCTGTGGCATAGAGAGGATGAATCAACCAGTCAATCAATCAATCAACCAGCAAATTTTTATAAAGTCCTCACTGTGTGTCAGGCACTAAGGATGCTAAAACAATAGGGAGACAGCCCCTGTCTTCTAACATTCTATTTGAAGATGGCAATTTATTTGCAAATAATTGAATATTAGAGATATGCAAATATATACACATTGTTATGGGGGGGGGGACTAAGAACTAGTAGAATGAAGAAAAGTCTCTTGAAGGAGGTAGAGCTTGAGCTGAGCCTTAAAGGAAGCTGGGAACTTCAAGAAGTAGAAGTGAGCAGAGAGATCATCCCAAGAATGGGGCACGGCCAGTGCAAAGTCAAAGTAGTGGCAGATGGGATATCAGGAATGGTGAACAGAAATCAGGAAAGTTAAGCTGAAGTGTAGAATGTTTGAGGGGAAACAACATGTAACCAATCGGGAAAAATTGTCTGGAATCAGATTGAGAAGGATTTAAATGCCAGTGATACTTGCCTGTACTTTACTCAAAGTAATGGGAAGCCACTGCTACCTGGAGCATAGGAGTGACCTGGTCAGCTCTGCATGGTTGGAATAGCAATTTAGCAGGTGTAGGAGGATTAGAAAAGAAAAACTGGATGCAAGGGGACAAATTAGGAGGCTATTACAATATTCCAGGTGAGAGGTAATGAAATCCGGAAGAGGGCAATTGTATTGTAATTAGAGAGGAGAGAATGGATGTGAAAGTTACCAAAGTGGTAGAATTGATAAGATGGCAACTGATTTAATAAGGGTGTGAGGGAGATGAGTTGAGTCTGATTTCTAGGTTTTGAACGATATGACTTCAACATCAAAGTGGTGATTTTAGGGGGAAAAATAATCCTTTGTTGGACATGTTGAATCTGAGGTGCCTAAGAGGATGTCCACGTGATGAAATTCAAAAGACAGCTGGGGATGTGAGGCTGGAGCTAAGCAGAGAGATGAAGACTTGATATGTTATATCTAGTAATCACACATACTTGATAGATGAATCTAATGGAATTATCTAAAGGAGAGAGGAGGAAGAAAAAAGGCTTAGCTCTGACAGTCTTAGAGTACCCACGCACGGTATGGGGGAGGGGGGCATCAATGAAGGAATGATGACTCTGCAAACTCAACAAGGTAAGAAAAGAACCAGGACAAAGTGGGGTCACAAAAACCTGAGGAAGGACATATCCAGAAGATGAGATTGCCAAGAGTATATGACATGTCTGTTTCAGAGCACTTAGCTGATCAGGAAATGGTACTGTTGGGGGGTTTAGGACCTCAGATACCATCTAATCCAACTTCTGTCTGGCTGAGAATTCACTCGACACCATCACCAACAAGTGACCATCTAATCTTAATCTGAACACTTCCAATGTTGGAGGACTCACTGCTTCCCCAGACAGGTCATTCCACTATTAGAGAACTCTTATTGCAAGAAAGCCTTTTCTTTATACCAAGCCAAAATATCTCTTTGTAACATTTACCCTTCACTCTTAATTCTGCCCTCGGGTATGACCCAGAACAAATCTAATCCTTCTTATACATGACAGGTGTACCTGAAAGCTATCTACCCATTTACCTGGCTAAACATCCCCTCTTCTTTCAATCCTCCTAGGGCAGAGTCTCCAGGATCCTCACCATAGTGGCCACTTTTTACTGGATATGTGCCAGATTCTCAATTTCCTTCCTGAAATGGGCACCTAGAACTGGTAGAACCAGAGAAGCAATAAAGTGGATGGAAGTACAATGGAAGAAGTCCTGAATTTGGAATGAAAAAGACTGAAGTTCTAAAGGAGAAACCCTAGAAATCACGTAGTAAACAATGTGGTAAGTTAGATCAACGTTACAAAGAGGCAAATCAAGGCTTAATGTTGGGGAGGAATCTTCTTAACAATTAGGGTTATTCAAATGGGAAATGGATAGCCTGAAGAGGGGTGGGCTAATCTTCCACTTGAAGTCTCCAAGCAAAGGTTGGATGACTAGCTCCCTGGTATGTTTCCTTGCATTTATTTCATTGATGACTGAAATTGCATATAAATATATAGATATGCTATCCCATGAAGTAGACTGTAAGTTCCTTAAGGAAAGGGGCACTTTCATTTTAATCCTTGTACCCCTAGTTCCTTACTCAGTGCCTGGAACAAAGCAGGAGTTTAATAAATGCTAATTTAATGGTTGATATATTAATATCATGGAGGGAATCTTTGTTCAGAAAAGATTGGATTAGATGACCTCTGAGTTCCCTTCCATTCCATCTCTGAAATTTTCTGATCTTATAGTAGAGTGGGGTTAACATAAACAAGTAAAAAGGAAAAAAAAACAGATATCTTGACTACAGAGATTCTGACTTCCTACTGCATCACACAGCCTCCCAACTCTGGAGAGAATGCCATTATACACAGAATTTGAAAGACAGTGGCAAAGCAGAAGGGAAATTACTTCCTCTGGGTCCCAGATCTAGATAGTGGTAGAACTGCCACCAAGAGCCCGATATCCTGCCTCTGGGCCATGGGGCCTTGTTGCCACCCTACATTGCCTCTCTGGCACGTGGAACCATCAGCATCTCTTGATTCTTTAATTAATTAAGAAGGTATTCTTGGGACTGATCCCAGGGAGTGCTCAATTCCCCAATCACTTTAATTGGATTTTGAAATAGGTTTGCATTTTCTTTTAAAATAATTTTTAAGGATCTTCACTTAAAATCTGAGTTTCAGTTTCCTCAACTATAAAATGGGTATAATTATACCTGTACTGGCTGCTTGCCAGGGCTGTTTGGAATCCTTTAATGTGCCATATAAATGTGATGATTGGTATTATATGATCAATGTGGCTCTTATTAATAATCATGAAAATCATAACAGCCATAGTTTATGACTTAAAGTTGCCTTTAGCCTAGAAGCAATATGGATTCATAGAAAAATTTGAGCAAGACAGTGAAGTGGTCAAACTGTGCATTGGAAAGATTATTTTCTTTTGTCGGCTCTGTGGAGGATGGGATAAAGAGGAAAGTCCAGAGGCCAGGAGACCAGTCAGGAGGCTGTTCTAAAAGTTCAGGACAGGTAGTTGCTCCTCACTAAAGATCTTGAAGGAGAGGCTAGAAGCTTGCTGGGTAGGAAAGGAAGAACGGCATCTTAGATAGATCAGTGGCATTAGACTCAGGAACAGCTAAGTTCAAAGCTGATCGTGGTCATTTACAAACTAGCTGGGTGACTACGAGAAAGTCACTTAGCCTCATTGGGACTATTTCCTGATCTGTAAAATGGGGCTACTCACATCTATAGTATTTCTTCATGGAGTCATTGTGAGACTCAAATGTGATTATATTTAATTTTGTTTTTTTTTAATGAACAAAAATCTATCTTCTCTCCCTTCCTTTGAAAAGAAAAAGAAAATTCTTGTAACAAATGCACAGTCATCCAAAATAAATCCCTGTATTGTCCATGTCCCAAACCAATGTGTCTTTTATCCTGAACACTGGAGTCATCAATTCTCTGTCAGGAGGTGCATAGTATAGCTCATCATCAATCCTCTGGACTCGTTGGTGATCATTGGCTCAATCATAATTCTTAATCTTCCAATGTTGTTCTTTTCCCCATTGTGGTCGTCTTTGTGCACATTGCTTTCCTGGTTCTGTTCACTTCACTCTGCATCAGTTCCTCCAAGCTGGCTTCCCAGGTTTCTCTGACACCATGCCTTTCATCATTTCTTACAGTACAATAGTATTATAGTGCATTCACATACCTCGAGTACTTGGCAAGTTTCAAAACGCTTTCCTGGTGTTAGTTGTTATAGTGGTGGGTCAGACTGGACTTGGTGGCTAATGACAGTTCTAGCTCTGGAATTCTGTGATTCTATGGTTCCAAAGTCAAGTTAGAGTTCTGTTAGCAAGATAGTGATGGACGATATCAACAGGACTTAGCAAGTGATTAGATTGGGTAGGAGTCAGGGGTTTTCTCAACATCCTTCTCATGTTCTCTCTATTTTCAAATTGCCAAGGGATGAATGTGAAAAGTGATGTATAAATACAGTAAAAGTCATTAAGAGGTTATCCAAAGGACCAAATAATGGGGGTGGGAAATGATACAACTGAGAAAATGCAGTAAGATTGAAGTACAATCCACTAGCTCTAAGAGAGATGAATCCTGTGTATGAAAGAGAGAATTCTGGGTAGGAACATCTGTCAGGAGGGTTCATTCTGAGCACTGTGAGAAAGGCAACATTCAGCAGAAGGTGAAAGACAAATGTTTCTGGGAAATAGCCTTAGATCACACAATTAAAAGCTCCCTCCCTAATAAAACCTGATGTTTATTCAGTACTTTGCGTACATTACCACTTTGGAAGCTCACAGCAATCCTGCTGGGATAAATAATACAGATACTCAGCCCCATTTTACAGATGAGGAAACTAAAGGTCAGAAAGCCTGAGAAACACACCCTCTAAACACAGGGTAGGATTTGAACCCAGCTTGTCCTGAATCAGAAGTAGAAATTCTCAGAGTTGTCAGGCATTTCAGGGACCACATAATAATAATGATAATAATAATAACAATTATTATTATTATTATTATTATTATATAGTATTTTAAGGTTTGCAAAGAGCTTTATAAATATTATTGCATTTGATCCTCACAAACCCTTGGAGTTTATTATCTCCATTTTATAGATGAGGAAATTGAGGCAGACAGAGATTAATTGATTTGTCCAGAGTCACACAGCTAATAAGTATCTGAGACTAGATTTGAACCAGGACTTCCTGATGCCAAGTCTTTTTGGTCAGATTTTCCTGTTAACAGATGCTCCCTTTCCCTCACCCCAATTAGATCTTGTCTGAGTCCCTGACTCTTGGAGATGGGAGAGACTTGAATTGTGCCACGTAGCCCAACTCCTGCCTAGAGCCCAGATCTCTTCTGTGACTTTTCCAACATCTGACTATCTAGCCAACTCTTTTAATATTTAGATGCATTAATACATTTTGTTTTGACCCACCAGACATTTAGTATTTCATCATAATAGATAATTCTAAACACAAACCAAAACAATTCTTTCTATAAAGTGGAAAAGAAGAAGCAGATAATTAATGATTGGCAGAAAGGAAGTAAACACTAACTTTGAAGATCTGTCTCTAACAGTGAAGTTGTAAATGTCCAGAGTTGTGCTGCCTTTTTATACTTAGTTTATTTTATTGTGAAAGTCACTGGGTACCTTATTCTTTTGTCTCTTCTTTCTTTCTGTCTTACAAGTCTGATGAAGTTTCTCAAGATTCTTCATATCCATCATTCCCTGTATCATAACCATGCTTCTTACGTTTGTATATTCTTGTTCAGTCATTCCATGCTCATGGGGTACCTCTTTTGTGTGGGTGTGAGGCAATCTAGATTAGGTGACTTGCCCAGGGTCACGCAGCTAGTAAGTGTCAAGTGTCTGAGGCCAGATTCGAACTCAAGTCCTCCTGACTTCAGGGCTGGTGCTCTATCCACTGTGCCACCTAGCTGCCCCAGGTACCCATTTTTTTTACAATTTTTTTTTTTACAAATAATAATGATCCAAAATTATCTGTATGTGTCTGAGACATAGTTGTCTCATTTTTGTCTCTCTTTGTCCCCAGTATCTAGCACAGTGCCGCTGTGCACCACTGGTCTAGACTGTATGTACAAAAAAGTGATAAATGCTTACTGATGAATTTATTCATTTTGGTCACCACTGGCCTGATTGGAATATAGCATGAATAGTGAATCTCTGGGTCAAAGGACAAAAACAGTTTAGTAGCTTTTCTTTGAACCACCACTTGACATGTATGAGTGATGAACAACTCACTACTTAGAAAGAGAGCTCTTTCTACTTTAGCACAATACTAATTGTTTGGAAGGGGCACCTATGTGGTGCAGTGAATGGACCTCTGGGCTTGAAGTCAGGAAGACTCATCTTCATGAGTTCATATACAGCCTCCAACATTTACTAGCTATGTGATCCTGGGCAAATCACTTAATCCTGTTTGCCTCACTTTGCTCATCTGCAAAATGAGCCCCAATGGGATCATGAAGAGTCAGACATGACTGAAACAACTGAACAACAACAAAATTGTTTGGAAGTTTCTTTCATATCAAACTGAAATCTACCTTAATACAAAGTGTTCCCAAAGCCTTAGTGCAGATTTAAGCTTTGATAGCCTAAGACAGCCCTAAAGCTGTGTGCACACAGTGTATAAGTTTCTCCCCATTGGTCCTAGCTCTTCCTTTTAGGATTCCCTATAAAAGGTAATGATATCCTCCAGATATTTGTTGAGCATTATGCCGATTACATCAAGTGCTGGAACATTTGAAGATCCTCCTAAATGAGCTCTGTAGGAATTCAAAAGACTTTGTCCCAACTCTCCACCCATAAAATATAAGTAGATGAGGAATTCCCAAACCATGCCCATTTAGCGGCTTATGGACCCTCAAGGGGTTGCCAACAGCTGTCCAAGAGCTTCTTAATAAAAATGATTTAATGCTACAAGAAGTAGTATGTAATTGTCCAATTGTGTTACGAATACATATATTGTATATATGCAATCCTTCTCTGGGCGTTCACAACACATTTTTTTGTTGTTTTTATTGAATGGGGTTCATAGAAAAACAACAACAAAATAAGAAACCCCTGGGAACCACTGGTCTAGACTGTAGCATGCTAGGACAACCTTAAGAACTTGTTCATAACAACACACACACACAAACACACACCCAATTGTGTGATAGTAAAGATGTGATTTATTGTGAAATATCACCTATGAAATCTTGCCTATTTCTCTACTAATATTCTCATCAACTATCCCCCAATGCATATGTACAATAATTTCCTGGAAATTTTATGTGGATGAAAGAGTAAGCCATATGAGTTATTAGCTATGAGTGTTCTTTTGGTTGCCTTTCCCTCAAAAAAATAGTAAAGGATGAGATTATTCCCATTCCTTAGGTATATTTCCTTTCTTCATATACCTTGAGAATTGATTCCTTAAAGCCCTCAAAATTGTGTTGTCTGTTACATGGATCTCTCTCTCTCTGTCTCTCTGTCACTGTCCCCTGTCCCTCTCTGTCTCTCTTTCTGTCTCTCTCTTTCTGTCTCTGTCTCTCTGTCTTTGTCTGCTGTCTCTCTCTCTCTCTGTTTTCTCTCTCTTTCTCTCTCTCTCTCTGTCTCCTGTATTTGTCTCTCTGTCTCTCTCTGTCTGTCTCCTGTCTCTCTCTGTCTCTGTCTCTCTCCCCCTCTCCCCTTCTCTCCCCCCTCACTTTCCCTCTCTTCTCCTCTCTCCCCCTTTCCCCTCCCACCTCATATATATACACATATGTTTTAGTCAGTTTCTTTTCTTTTTTTATTTCTTCAATCCCATTTTCCACTAACTCCTGAAGTTAGATTACATTTGTGAAGACTCCGCTATCCTCGATAGTTAAAAGTGCTTGTTATAAAAATTCTTACAGATCTTTTTCATTTGTGTGTGTGTGTTTATGCCCCTACTTCCAGGTTCATCCTTAAATGTGCTCTGAATGACTTTGCTTAGTTGGGTCTTTTGTCAATTTTTCTTTAAACTTGCTTTTTCATCCACTGCTCCTCACTATTTTATGGGGCAATAAGATTTTCCAAATGAGTTTTTATTTTTAATGTGATGTTGCCTTTGGCTGCCAAACTTCTTTGGTCAGCAAAAACAACCAAGCTTGGTTGCTGAATAAGTTTTTTTAAGTTAATTTTTGGTCTCGTTATTATGGTGATTGATTTATATTAGTTAAACTTTCATATGAAATTGTTATAATAAGAGTGAATGTATTTTACTCTATCCATTTCACATTTTTGGCATTGCTAATTTGTTTAAATAGGTCATTTTAATTTTTCTTATTTCATCTTAACTTTTACCTTTGTTTTAACAAGTTGGTGCTCTGACTGCACAGAGTTCATTTAGGAACGAATCCCATTTTTATTAACAAGTCATTTGCCATCTGATAAACTGTAATAAATTTAATTTTTGTGACATTTGTTGTTGCTTACCATGACGAGTGACTCCCAATTGTTTTACTGAAGAAACTGTTCATGAAAATAGTCATGCCTGTGTAATATATAATTTTAGCCTTTAGCCTTCCTCATGACTTCTCTATGAGCTGTTTTCCACCATATTGACTTTTGGGCCATCCTTGCTTATCCCCATCTTTGTATTAAAGTCACCTGAGCACTAAAATATATGTCTATTACCTTGGAGGGTCTTCTTGAATTTTGCACAGAATTCTCTACTTCTTTACCCTCTGTAAGGTAACACAAGAAGTTACCACATAAGCTGCATTTTTTTTCTAGTGGTCTTTTTCAAATCCATATCATTAGCAGCACTGCAATGTGAGATGAACAAAGGTCCCATGAGATGATGATTCTTGTTGCCTTTGGACTCAAGATAAAACCAGTTCGCTAATTCCTTTATTTGCCTTTCAAAGAACAATTTGTGATTCCTCTTATACCTCCAATTAGTTGTAGCTTCCTTTTGTTTTCTGATTTATTTTATAATAAAAATGTCAAGATCAACATGACTCAGAGTTTTAATAGAATGTCCATTGGACAAAGATCTCAGGCTTAGAATACTAAAAGCTAAGCTAATATTTATGAACTATTTAAAAACTGTGTGCTTCTTAATAATGATGATGAAGAGGAAGAGGAGGAGGATGGACATAATTTATAAAGCACTTTCAGGTTTACAAAGAGCTGTGCATATATTATCTAAGGTGTCCCCTCACAAGAATCCTGGGACATCATTGCTACTGTTATCCCCATTTTGTAAGTAAGGAAACTGAGGCAGAGAGCAGCTAAGTGATTTTCCTGGTTTTCACACAATTAGTGTCTGAGGCTGGATTTGAACCCTGATCCTCCTTACTCCAAGTCCAGGTGTCTCTAAATTTCTAACTGCTTCTCCTTGTCAATGTCAAAGCAGGCATGGCTATATAGGATTAAGGTACTTTTAGATTTGTCTATATATATATTATATATGTATATGATACATATATACACATATACATACACACATACATGCACACATATATTCTCAACTGGCCAGAATACTGGAGATGAACCATTCCATACCTTGGTGGGTAGACTGGTCCTCATAAGCAGATACAGACATCAGTTCTTAGGACCATGCTCAAGGTCTTTTCCAGGATGGTGGAACTAGCTAGATGTTGTGCTTTGTATCATAGGTATGACCTTAGAGAACCCAAGGTCATCGCCACACTGTGATGAGGTATTATAGTGGGAGACTGGGAAGTCTTGGTTACTTAGGACCACTGATAAGCCAAGATCACATTGATTCTTTTTTATGCTACATTTCACTGCTGACTAATATTAAGATTGTGGTCAACTGGAATCCATAGCTCTTTTCCATATGACTTATATTTCTATACCACATGTCCCCCAACCCATATTAGTGATGGGTTTTTTTGAGCCTAGTGGCAGACTTTAAATTATGCCTATTCAATGAGATTTAGCCCAATATTCTAGTCTGCCAGGATCTTTTGGGATGCTGACTCAGTCATCCAGCATAGTATTTGTCCATCCCAATTTTATGTCATCTGAGAACTGATAAGCATGCCATCTTTGCCCATTAGTCATTATCTGTGCCAGGACACTAATAGCTATTCACCTAAAAGAATGATATATGGGATTGGGTAGTTTTGGGGAAGGGAAGAGGAAAGGAATGAACATTTACATAGTGCCTACTTTGTGCCAGGCACTGTGTTAAATGCTTTACATATATTATTTCATTTCATCCTCACAATAACTATGTGAACTAGGTGTTTATTTTTTTAATCATCCCATTCTACAGTTGAGGAAACTAAGGCAAACAGAGGTTAAGTGACTTGTCTTGGGTCACAGAGCTCGCAAATGTCTGGGACTGGATTTGAGCTCAGGTTTTCCTGATTCTAGTCCTGGTTGATTTTAGGACGTCTGGTCTAGTCCCCTCTTTTTGAAAAAGAGGAAAGGGAGGCTCATGTTGGGGAAATGACTTGCTCAAGTTTATACAGGCAGGAAGTAGTACAGTGCAGATTTGAACACGATCTTCTAACTCTAGAAACAGAGATCATATGATTCATAGATGGGTTCTTAACCCAGAGTCTGTGAATGTCTTTTAATTTGGTAACTGTGTTCCTCACTCCAAGTCACCCTCCACTCAGCTGTCAAATTGGTCTTTGTAAAATGCAGATCTGATCGTATCACACACCCCCATTCAACAACCTTCAATGGTTCCCTATTATTTCCAGGATAAAATATAAAATCTCTGTTTGGCACTCAAAGCCTTTCATAACCTGGTCTCCTCCTACCTTTCTAGTCTTCTTACAATATACCCCCCTCTTTGTGTTCTTCCATCCAGTGACACTGAACAGCTAAGATCTAGATGGGTGAATGATTTCTCCAAAGTCACGAGAAAACTGGGACACTTTATGGCTTGGTAATTGGCAAAGTCAAAATTTGAACTCAAGTCTTCTGACTCCAAATTGGATGCACTTTCTCTTGTACCAGAGTTCTAGGATTGGAGCTAGACTCTTCTTATTCTATGTTCAGTGCTCTTTACCCAATACCAGGCTGCCTATGATCTTCCTCTACATGGGTGCTCACATACATGCACGCATGCACAGACACGTCTTCTCCTCTCAGAAGCAGGAGATCCCTTTGTCTGAGTGGTCAGACCTAGGCTGAAGAAGGGGCAGAGGATGTACTGTTTCTGGGGCCCAGGGGATCCCCCCGAGCTCCATGAGCTCTCCAGCGCCTCAGAAATGCACAAAAACAAAAAACATGAGAATGACAAGGATAGTAATGGATGGTGATAATGAAAGTTTATAAATTTAAACGATGCAGCCAATCCTTTCAGGGTTTCCAAACATTCTCCATAAATATCTGTTTGTTTTGAGATCTTTATTCCTATTTTCCACACAGAGCCCCAACATTTATAGGCTGCCGAGCTGCCAATCCCCATCCCCCACCCTATAGCGTATGGGCCTCCAACACTTGCCCTCTTTTTGCAGTTGGCAGGCACTGGCCCAAGTTCCAGGCCAGGAAAACTATTTTTTTCTGTTGTTTCTGGTTCCTGGGCAGATTCTGAAAGCCATTGATGGCGGCAACTTCCCAAATGCCTCTAGGCCCCACACATGCTCTCAGCTACCAACTGGCTGGAGGAATTGGTCATTTTTATGGGCATCATGTCCTTGGTCAGTTGAAAGGACTAAGAGTGCCTTGCCTTTATACCCACCTTAGGATATATTCTTGTGGGAGGAATGGTGTGTTTGGCAAGATGGGGGAGGAGGGGAGGAGGAGGCAAGGGAGTGTGCAGTGAGAAGAGTCCCTGTGGGGAGGCATGGAGGATGATGCTTTTAGATTATTATGTACAGTTCTGGGTGACATATTCTGGGAAGGACATCGACAAAGGCAAGAGTGTCCAGAGAGGGGCAACCAGGATTTTGGGGGGCCTTCCACCTACGCTGCATGAAGATCAGTTCAAGGAACTAGTGATGTTACCCCTGGAGAAGAGAAGGTTGAGTGATGGATGTTCTTAAGTATTTTAAGGGTTGTCCTATAGAGGAGAGATCAACTTTGTTCTTCTTGGCCCCAGAGGGATACGTATGCATATGTGTGTGTGTGTACATACATCCATATATACACATATGTATATATATATATATGTTTATAAGCATATATATGTGTAGATATGCATATGTGTGTGTATGTGTAGATATAGATATTTGTATCAGAACACAAACCTCCTGCATAGTCGCAAATTCCCCCAAATTCCCCAAATGCAGGCCAGATGACTGTGAGGCATAGAGAATTGAAACAAACCACATATAAACAAAGTGCTTTCCCCACAACGCTGTTGGTCAGGTAGTGAGATTATCATGAACCTCATTTTGCAGATGGTGAAACCGAGGCTCTAAGAAATGGTTTGTTTCAGGTCACCTAACTGGAGAATTTCAGATCTCAGATTGGATCCAATGTTTCCTGACATAGCTCTCTTCCCACTTCAGAATCCTGCCTCTCAACAGGGCTAGGGAAGGCATGGAGAACCGGTTACATTAAATGACCTGTGAGGTCCTAAGTCTCAGAATCCACAATCAGGAGACAAAATGACACAGAAGATAAAAATATTTAACCAGGAGTCATGGGAGCTGAATTCAAATCTTCCCTCTACTTCCTGTAGAACTTTTTGTTTTGGTTTGGTTTGTTTTCTTTTTTTTTTAAGGTTGACCAACCCTTTTATTTTCCTCTGATCAGTTCAGGAATGTTGATGGGCAGATAGCTCTTTACATAGGCTTTGGAGGGGGTCTTGGGGCAGCACCAGCAGGTCTGAAGCGGGGTGAGGGGGTCCGATCCTTTCGTGCCTCCCGGGACGGATTCCTCACTACCTTGCTGGGGATCGCGCAGCTCACACAGTAATGCAGTTTCACGTACAGTTTGGGCAGCACATAGGAGTCGAAGACGCTGGCCTCGGAGATGTCCCTGACGGCCGCGGCTTCCACGATGTTGCGGATGACGAACTTCTTGATGGCCTTGTCCTTGGGCACGCAGCGGGCCCAGTTGGGGCAGCGGATGGGCTGCAGGTGGCTGCGGCCCTTCTTGGCGCGCCCGTTGTTCTTCCTCTTCTTGGTCATCTTGGAAGCCAGGAGCCGAAAAAGCCCTGTAGAACTTTGGAGAAATAACTTTAACCCTCTGTGCCTCAGTTTCCTCACTTGTAAAGTGAGGAGGCTAGATTGATTCTAAGCTCTCTTTTAGTTCCTCAGCTTTGAGCCTATGATTACTTCATTAAAAATCCACCCAATGGACTTTCATTTCCTTCGTCTGAAAGAAAATCGCCAGCTCTTTTGTCTTCAAACCAATTCCTTCAGAGTCAGGGATGTCCAGAGCAAGAGGAGGGGAGCCCAGGAGAGGAGAAGTTAGCTTGGGTGGATGTAAGGAGAAGCTGGGCAGTGGCTAAGAGAGCCGGCAGCTGCTGTCCCCCTTGATGTTCACTAACATCGCTGTAATGGGATTCGTTACATCCCGGCTGTGAGTGAAAGATCGTTCTGGGTGTGGGTGTACGGAGGAAAGAAAACCGAAACAAGGGCGAGCTGAAAGTCTGTCTCTGAAATGGCAAGAATTACTAAGATTGGTGTGAGTGCGTACTCATGTGTATGTTGTGTATATTTATGTACATTGTGGAGGGAGGATTCACTTCCTCAGTGTCACAGAATATTTAATTTGGGAGGGACCTTTTAGGTCAGCTAGTCCACTCCACTCCCCAATTTACGGTAAGAAAACTGAATCCCAAAGAGAAGTGACCAACCCAAGATCATCGGGTGATTTACTGGCAAATGCAGGGAGATGTGGTCAGAAGGTCTTGGTAGATAAAAAGCAGGAGGTTAATTCGATGCAGACAACATTGGATTATAGGATCATGGATCTAGATGAAAAGATTTCAGAGGCCATCATTATCAAGTCATTTCATTTTATAGATAAAGAAACTGAGGTCCAGGGAAGTTAGGTAACTTGCCCAAGGTCACGTAGATGATAGAGGAGAGAGAGAGAGAGAGAGAGAGAGAGAGAGAGAGAGAGAGAGAGAGAGAGAGAGAGAGAGCATTTATTTAGAGCTTACTAAGTGCCAGGCAAATAGTAAGTAGGAAAGCCAGGATTCAAACCCAAGAAATCTGTCTCCAGTTTTAGCTATTTTAAAGCACTAGTGAGAGGTGGGTCAGAAAAGTGAATATTTTGAGTGGGCTTCTAAAACACTCAATCAAACACTCGAGCACACACAGACACACACACACACACACACACACTTGCATAGAAGTGGTCCCTGCAGTCCATCTTTTTGTTTTGTTTTGTTTTTTCTCCCCCACAGCTGCACCAAGCTCTGGTTTCCAGCAGGGGACATCCATAGCCCAGACAACAGCAACCCAGCCCAGCAGATGGAAGCGTCTGTAATACTGTGCTTTTAAATGAAAATTATGAAGCATTGGGAGACACAGGCCTGACCTCAGCCCATTCAGTATCTTGTTCTGCAAAGACGAAAGTCCTGTGGTGGGATGACCCACCTCTTCCTTTACTACAGGCAGAAGGGGTGAACCTCAGTTTAATCTAAGGCTTATAATCGTGTGTCAACATCATGAGGCCAGAGAGACCATTTTGCTCACACTAATTGTATAGAGTTCACCCTGGCCTAATGCACAGAAAGAACCCAGATCATAAAAGCTGGGGAAATGGAGCCAACACTGTGTGACTCATATCTCAGCTGAGGTCATCCGAGGGGATGCTGCGGATATCCAAGTCCTGGAGATTAGAGGGGCTCCTTCTTGCTTCACCTGGTGTCTGAGCCATAGATTCCATTGAATATCTGTATGGGAGAAGTAATGATGGGAATAGCCATTCTGTCCTGGGGGACAGCATGAAATCTAAACAACCATCCAACCTTAATCACACTGGTCCTTTTTTATACCTAGTAGCAGAGAAAGGAAAGAGAAATATGGGGAAGCAAGAACAGGTTAGGTATTTTCCAAAAGGATCATGGGTAATATGCACACACACACACACACACACACACACACACACACACTGATTCTCTGCTATCAGGCAAAGCAAAATGATGGGTTTTTCATTGTTGTTGTTCAATCATCTTGAGTCATGTCCAACTCTTTGTGACTCCATTTGGGGTTTTCTTGACAAAGATACTGGAGTGGTTTGCCATTTCCTTCTCCAGCTCATTTTACAGATGAGGAAACTGAGGCAAATAGGGTGAAGTGACTTGCCCATAGTCACACAGCTAGTAAGTCTTGGAGGTCAGATTCGAACTCGGAGAACTTCCTGATTCCATGCCCAGTGCTCTATCCACTGAGTCACCTAGTGCCCTGGTAAGTCTTTGTTGTTGTTCAGTTGTGTGTGACTCTTTGTAACCCTGTGGACCGTATCATGCCAATATTGTCCATAGAGTCTTCTCAGCAAAGATGTTGGAGTGGTTTGCTATTTCCTTCTCTAGTGAATTAAAGTAAACAGAGGTTAAGTGACTTGCCCAGGGTCACAGAGCTAGTAACTGTCTGGGGTCAGATTTGAACTCAGATTTTTCTCACTCCAGGCCCAGTGCTCTATCCACTGAACCTCCTAGCTGCCTAAAACAGACCTAAAAAAGAATTCTTCAAAGAGAATAAGTTACTGAAAGTCAGTGATGCTTTTCTCCTTATTTGCAAATAGTTACATGCCCTCAGACTTCGAAGGCTTAAACCCTTCTCTTTTTCCAACCACCATCCATCAACCCTTGCCTGGCCACTAGAGGACTCCAATTAGTATATCAGAAAACTAGCTAATTGGAGTGTAGGCCTTAGGAATATGCATGATATACTTGGCCTGATACAATCACTCACATGATATAGGGACAACTATTATATGACTCAGACACTTACTAGCTGTGTGACCCTGGGCAAGTCACTTCAAACTGTTTGCCTCAGTTTCCTCTTCTGTAAAATGGGTCAGAGAAGGAAATAGCAAACCACTCCAGCATCTTTGCCAAGAAAACCCCAAATGGGGTCACAAAGAGTCAGACACAACTGAAATGACTGAACAGCAACAAATTATGTGACTATTTCTCGTCCACTTGGACCAAGCTCCCATTTGTCATCTTTACGCTAATGATTCTCAAATCTGTTTATTCTCCACTCCAAACTGTCATCCCCTCCCTCACCTTCCCTATGTACCATGCACCCTGTCTCTCAGGCTCACAACCTAGGAGTTATCCTGGACTCTTTGTATAGATTTGTTTGCTTGTTGTCTCCATCTTTACACTGTGAGCTCCTTGAAGGCAGGGACTATCTTTTGCCTCTTTTTATGACTCCAGCACTTTGCACCAGGGCGCTAGTACGTGCTTTTTGAATTGGACTGATAAAGAAACACTTTTTGATTGGCTTCTCAGATGTATTCCGAAGTCTTCAAGGACTTGACCTTGTGTGTGTTTGTTTTTCTTGTTTAGCTGCACTAGAGTTAGAAGGCAAGGACTGCTATTAGCCTCTGGGTGGGTAGGGGTATGTGGGAGTGAAGGAAAGAAAGGCGCCGACTGGGGTGGGGTGGAGGGGAAGAGACAGAGAGAGCCAGAGGGGAGAGAGAGAGAGAGAGACAGAGAGCTCAAAGTCTACTCTCCCCGCTTGGTTGACATGAAACCATTAGCATACGGCCCTTCAATGTCTATTATGTCTAATCTTTCCTGGTGAAGGAGTATTGGAGATGGAATGAATGAGACCAGGAACTTTCCAGCTTTAAAAAGTCAGAGGAGTGAGTCACCAGATGTTGAGTAATGGGAGCCCATTGCAGAGGTTGGGGGCAGCTGAGGCTGGTGAGGAGTGAAGAGACAAGACCCAGTGTAGCTAGAGATCAAAAACAACTATATAACTCATCTATTGACCTTATCACATTGGGAAGTGAACTTCCCAATGGTGAGAGGAAATATTTTGGAGTAGCACCTTTACATTGGAGTCCACTCTCAGGTAATTTAGAAAAGAATATGCACCCCACAACCACCACCACCATCACCACCACACACACACACACACACACCAGATGTCGGGGAAAATATTTATTTTCTGTTACTGAAAAATTCAGGTCATTTATTGAGAAGCCCTCTCCTCACTTCCTTCTCACCTCCCATTACCCTGATGCCTTCTACCACTCTCTCCTCTTAACTACTGTTTTACACAAAGAAGTGGTCCTTCTCCTTGCCAAGGCTAAACCCTCTCTGTACACAAGTGATCCCATTTCACTCTGTCTTCTTCAAGAAGTTGACTCCTCTGTCATCACTACTCTCACTTACCTTCATCCTCTCCTGTCTGCTGGCTGTTTCCCCACTGCCTGTAACTATATCTGTCTCCCCACAGTCATAAAATTCTCACTTGATCCATCTATCCAAGTTAATTCTCATCCCATACATATCTCTCCTATCTTTTGTGGCTAAATTCTGAGCAGGTTGTCTACAATGGGTGCCTCCATTTTCTCTCTTCTTAGCTGTATAGTCTGGCTTCCACTGAAACTGCTCTCTCCAAAGTTACTGATGATTTCTTAATTGCCAAATCTACACACCTTTCCTCAGTCTTCATCTTTCTTGACCTCTCTTTAGTCATTGATAGTCAATCACCCTCTCCTTGACACTTTTCTCTCTAGGCTTTCAGGATAGCCCTCTCACCTGGTTCTCTTCTTACCTATCCAATTGTTCCTTCTCAGTCTCCTTTGCTAAATCTCCTCCCAGGTCATGCTTTCTAACTGTCAGTGTCTCCCAGGGATCCGTCCTTACTCCTATTTTCTGCTTCCTCCGTACTATTTTTCTTGGGGTTCTCATTTGCTCCCACGGATTCAATTATCATTTCTAGCTATTGTTCCTCCAATCCACTTATCCACTCCTAACCTCTGCTAACCTCTGGTCTCAAATCTCCAGTTAACCATTGGGCATCTTGCAACTGGATGTTCCGTAGACATCTTAAATTCAACGTGTCCAGAACTGAACTCATTAGCATTTCCCCTCTGATCCTCCTCCCCTTGTAAACTTCCCTGGTTTTTGTTTTGTTTTGTTTTGTTTTTTTTGGTGAGGGCACTACCAGTCTCCCAGTCCCTCAGGCTTGCAACTACCCACTGTCTCTCACCTCGACGCCCTTATCCAGCACTCTAAGGTGTGTTGATTTTAGCTTTGGAACATTGATTGCATATGCCCCCTTCTCTCCTCTGCCACTGCCACCACCCTAAAGTGTTTAGCATATAGTAAACATTAAAAAAATGTTCATTGACCAAATGACTAGTAGATACCTTCATCACCTCAGACTTGGACTACTGAAAACCTTCTTAATAGTCTCTCAGACACAAATCTTTCCCCACTCCAATCCATCCTCCACTTGGCCATCAAAATAGTCATCTTGAGCATAGGTCTGACCACGTCATCCCCCAACTCAATAAACTCCAGTGGCTTCCAATCACCTCCAGGATCAAATACAAAAATTCTATTTGGCATTCATAGCCCTTCATAACTTGGCCCTTCCATTCATCTTTTTAGACCTCTCCCACCCACCCCCATCTCCCAACATATACTCCTAGATCAAGTCACTCTGGCTTTGTTATTATTGCTCAAGCAAGTCACTCCATCTCTGAAGTTTTCAGACATTTTCCCTGGCCATCTTCAATGCCTGAAATGCTCTCACTCCACATCTCCACCTCCTGGCTTCCTTCAAGTTCCAGCTCAAATCCCATTGTCTACAGGGAGTCTTTTTTTATTTGTATGTATATGTAAGTATATGTGTGTGTGTGTATGTATATGAATATATAGATATATTACACATATGTGTGTGTGTGTATGTGTAGATGTAGATGTATATATACATAGTATTTTTACTTTTTACAATTAAATGTAAAGATAGTTTCCAACATTCATTTTTATAACATTTTGATTTCCAAATTTTTATCCCTTCCTCCGTCCCCCCTCCCCAGGACAGTCAGCAGTCTGATATAGGTTATACATGTACAATCATATTAGACATGTTTCCACATTAGTCATGTTGTGAAAGAAGCATCAGAACAAAAGAGGAAAAGCACAAGAAAGAAAGAAAAGAAAAGTGAAAATAGTACGCTTTTATCTGCATTCAGACTACAGGGAGCTTTTCTTACTCCCTAATTCTAGTACCTTTCCTTTGTTGATTATTTCCTATTTATCTTCCACACATGGCTTGCTTACACATAGTTGTTTCTATTTTGCCCCCCTCATTAGATTGGTGAGCTCCTCTAAGTCAGTGACTATCTTATGCCTTTCTTTGTATTCACCAATGCTTAGTATTGTGCCTAGCACATAGCAGGCACTTAATAAATATTCATTGAATAGTTATTCTTGTTCTGTTTTCAATAAATATCCATTAATAAAAGTAATTGATGTTCATCAACAAAAAGATACTGGGGTGCTACTCATCGGTGATTGATTTGGGCAAGGATATAACACAATGAATTCTTGAGCTAGTGTAACCCAACCATGGACACTCCTAGAACCCTAGGTGGGAAAGATGTAGCCAGAGTGTCTATCCAGCAAAGCTGGAGTCTAGACTTGATAGTAAGAGTGGGAGTTGGGATAAGAACTCTGAAAGCCTCTCAAGGTTCCACTGGGTAGGGACAAAAGGCTTTCTTTCACAACAATAAAAGGTGGAGTCTTTCCCTTAGCTTGGTAGGCATTCATAGTGGAATGAAAGACTGGTAAGAATGAGGATTTCTTGAAGACAGAGACTGTTCATTTATACATCATTGCACTTCTAGTATCCTGGGCTTGAAAGTCTATGCTTAATAAATTCAATTTTTTCAATCAACTTTTTTGGCTTAATCACCATGCTAGGTACTAGATATACCAAGACAAAAACTTCAGAATTTCTGTCCTTGAGACACTTACATTGTACTGGGGTATACAACATGTCCACACCTAAGTAAATACAAATATATTCCAAGTAAATAAGTAAAACTTGTGGAAATGGGTCAAGACAGGCCTCCTTCAGGAGGTGGCATTTTGAGCTTTGAATGAATGAGTGAAGCAATCAAAAAGCATTCATTAAAGTCCTACCACATGCCAGGCATTGTGCTGGGTACTAGGTCTATGAAGACAAAATGAAATCTTTCCCATCCTCAAGAGGTTAACAATCTGCTAGAAGTAAACAACATATCTGCAGCTGTGAAAATAGAAAATATTGACAAAGTTAGTGTGCAGTAATTTCAGAGGGGCGATAACACAAACAAGTGTATCAAAGAAAGACCCTCTGTAGGATATGGTTCTTAAACTGGAACCCAGAGATACTGGTTGGAGTGGATTTGATTGGATACTTGAAGGCTATGCCAAGAGAACATGAGATCTGGCAGTTCCTACCAAGTTGGAGAGGCTTCAAATTCCCAGTGATGCACTTATATAATTTTTATTGTTATTTGAAGACATGCCTAGCTAAGTTAGAAGTCCATTGCCAGAGAGTTTGTCCCTGAGAACTGGTTCGTCATGCTCCCGATCAAGTCACAAAACCAGTTAATAAGATATGGAAGAGGCAGTGGTCAGAATAACTAGATTAAACCTCCCCCCACCTCCAACACACACACCCCACAGACATTGAAAAAAAAATAATGGATCCTTAAAGTAGCAAAAATGAATACACAACACAGAATAGCCTGATGTTCCCTCTATAATGAGGGAATTGGTTCCCTCTGGGGTCACTTTCCCAAATCACACTGAACTGGCTAGTCTAATATCCAGAGAGTGGCTGACAATTCCCTTGGGATTCTAGGGGTAACCCTGGAGGGTGGGGTTTTTTAGTACTATCAATAATGAGCACCCACATGGTGCCCCCCTCAAAGATCATTAATTAGTCAATCATAGTTGATTATCCTCTAGAAAGGCTGTTTACTGAGATGATCTCATAAGAAGAATAGACACAAAACATTCTCTCCCACATGAGGGCATATTCTCTCCCTTGCACACACAAGGTCCCTGGAGAGAGTGAGTTTGAAATTTATGGGTTCATGTTGCCAAATGGCAAACTCATGACTCTCCATTAGGAGAAGTCCTTTTTCTCCCTTTGCAGAGTCCAGATGAATTATGCCTTCAATGGGTTCAGCTCTCTATGGTGCAGATGGGAAATTAAGATGAGGAAGCTTGTCAAAGACCAGTTACGAAGCAGTAGCATAGTTGAATGTTTCTGATGGTTCTCATGGATGGAAATCAGAAGCAAGTGGACAAGGTCCCAAGAATGGTCCAGTAGACTAAATAGGATGAGGCAGAATTTTTTGGAGTAAATGGCAATGTTTGGTCCCTCACCAGCCCCTCCATCACCTAATGTAGGACAATCATAAAATGATCAGTTTGTCCTGCAGTCCCATTAATATTATCTGCTGTTCTGATTGCCTCCTAGAAACCTTCCAATCTAATAAGAGGAAGAAAAGGGGCTGGAGAAGGGAGAGAGTCAGTATACAAAAAGACCTCAGTGGCCTCTGACACTAGCTGTATTACCACAATCAAGTCATTGTATCTCTCTAAGCTTCATTTTCCTCATCAGAAGGAAGCACAATGAGCATTGTAATGCCTTGAGCACCAACCTTAGTGCTATTGTGAAGATCAGAAAGATAATGAAAGTATAGCACTTTGCAAATTGGAGAGCATTTTTCCATACCATTTAGATGTTTATTATTTAAGGAGAACACTACGATATGTAGGCAAGGACGTTGTACCTGGTGTCAGAAGATCTGCGTTCAAATCCTGTCTCTGATACTTACTGGCTGTGTCATCCTTGACAAGTCATTTAAAGCCTTGAATGAGCCTCAGTTTCCTTGAATGTAAAATGAGGCTGTCAAGCGTATATTATTACCAATGTCCCTGATGGCTCTATGTTTATGGTCCAATGATGTTGTTTGTTTTCTGTCACCTACTAACTTTGTTACCTTGAGAAAGTTATTCAAAGCTACATAGGTCCTAATTTCTTAATCTTTAAAAATGAGAGAGCAAGATTCCAGGGTCTCTTTGCCATTCTAATAATCTATGAAAAAGAGATAACTATAATTAAAATATCCACCTCATAGGATTTGTGTAAGAATCAAATGTCGTAATGTACAAAAAAGCTTGGTAAAATTTTAAATGCTTTGTAGACAAAGGGCCAGTTGATGTGGTGGTCAGGGTATAGAAAGTTGGCTTTGAAATCATGAAGAGTTCAACTCTTTCCTCTGACTCATATTAATTGTGGGACCTTGGGCAAAACCCTTGAACTTTCTGTGTCCTAGGCAGCTCTCTAAGACCCTAAGTTCCAATCTTCACTAGTGTATGGAAGTTCCTAACCAAGTGCTCTCTACATAATGAAAGCACAGATCTATTAAGAAGATAAGACAAAGATGAGGAAGAAGGTGAAGATGAAAAAGCAGAAGCAGAGATAGAGGAGAAGGAGGAGGAGAGGAAGAAGCCTCTTCTATTTCTTACTGTTTTGTTTTTTTTTCCAGGAAAGGAAAATAGCAAGGGTATATTGTGCCTAAGCCCCAGCCATTTCAGACGGGCCAGATGTAAAAGGCCATATAGTGGAAAGACAGAAAAACAAGATTTGAACAGGCCTTTCATCTTATCTGCCAAAGTGCATTGCAGGGAGCCCCCAGGTCAAGAAAAAAAGAGAAAAGGGGTGTGGTGGATTGGCCATTTCACACTGGAGATGATTTTGATGAAGATAAAATACTCTAGTTTCATCTTTGGACCGTAGATGAATGCACATACTAACAAATATACTTTGCCCTAAAACTTTTCTATTCCAACATTTCTATAGCCTCAATCTCTGTTCATGTTCTCAATCACAAACATAGAAGAGAACCCAAGAAGGTATTAAGTCCATCTCCTTGCCTCCTGGCAGGACCACACAGTTGGGTAAAAATCCTTATTTTTAAAGACTTCCAGAGAAGAAAATTTCCCAGAAAAGGAGATTTCCCAACTTTCCTTGGAATTCAGTGTTTACAGCTCTGCTGGGAATTTCTTCCTTACATCTCAGTGAGAGGGAAGTGTAGTGTTAGAAGAAAGAGAACTGGCTTAGGGATTGGAGATCAGGGGCCTGACTCTGGGGCTAACTTGCCATGTGACCTTTGGCAAGAATGGAACCTCTGAGCCTTAGTTTGCTCATCTGTTGAATGGGGAGCTATTTTCTAAAGTTCCTTGCTAATAATCACTATGTTTCCACAGCACTTTAGAAGTCACTTACTTGCATCATAACTGACCCAGGAGGTTTGTAGTTGAAGTATGATTATGCCCACTTCACAGGTGAGAAAGCTGAGGTTCTGAGAGATTGAGTAAATTTGTCCCGGACACACAGATCTGAAATATGATCCAAGGTTGTCTGATGTTAGGAGCAACGCTTCACTATATCTTATTCCTTTCAAACATTAACATTTTCTGAGTCAGTCTCAGAGAAATGATCATTGGAACCTTAGATGCTGATGAGATCATGGAAAAAGAGGAGAGAGAACGAGAGAAAGAGAGAGAGAGAGAGAGAGAGAGAGAGAGAGAGAGAGAGAGAGAGAGAGAGAGAGAGAGAGAGAGGGAGAGAGAGAGAGAGAGAGAGAGAGAGAGAGAGAGAGAGAGAGAGAG